>NC_058080.1:750661987-750977949 GCF_014858855.1 Bufo gargarizans | reverse complement strand
GTGATCTTGGGCATCCCATGGTTGGCCACCCACAACCCCTCGGTGGACTGGGAAACCCGCTGCATACGATTCCCGTCCGAGTTCTGCACGCTAAATTGCTCCCACAAACCCGTCCTTCCACCCGAAGACACCACCATCTCAAAACTATCTGTCAAGGATCTGCTACCCCCTCAATACAGCGAGTTCCAGGATGTCTGCGACAAGAAAAACGCAGACAAGCTGCCACCACACCGACCCTACGACTGCCCTATAGAACTGTTGCCCGGGGCCGAAATACCCTTTGGCAGTATCTACTCCCTCTCAGAGCCTGAACTCAAGGCTCTGAAAGAGTACCTGGACGAGGACCTGAGGAAGGGGTTCATCCGGCCCTCCACCTCTCCCGCGGGAGCCCCCTTTTTCTTCGTAGAGAAAAAAGACTCCTCCCTGCGTCCCTGCATAGACTACAGAAAGCTTAATGACATAACCGTAAAAAACCGGTACCCGCTCCCACTGATTTCCGAACTCCTTGAGAGACTCCGGGAAGCGAAGATCTTCACCAAACTCGACCTTCGAGGGGCCTACAACCTCGTCCGAATCCGCCCTGGGGACGAATGGAAGACCGCCTTCCGGACACGTTATGGTCATTTCGAGTACCTGGTCATGCCTTTCGGACTCTGCAATGCTCCCGCCACCTTCCAGCACTTCATTAACGACGTCCTCAGGGACATGCTGGATCTGTTTGTAGTCGTTTACCTGGACGACATCTTGATCTTCTCTGAAGACCTCGAGCAGCACCGCGAACACGTCCGCAGGGTACTGCAGAGGCTCAGACAGAACTCTCTCTATATCAAGCTAGAGAAATGCGAGTTTGAGCGAACCACCACTCAGTTCCTCGGATACATCATCTCCCCAGAGGGCCTAAGTATGGACCCGGGGAAGGTCCAAGCTGTGATGAACTGGCCCGTTCCGAAAAACGAGAAGGAGATACAAAGATTCATTGGCTTCGCCAACTTCTATCGGAAGTTTATCCGGAACTTCTCCAAGGTCATAGCACCAATCACCCAACTCACCAAGAAGGCAGTCCCCTTCTCCTGGACACCCGAGGCCCAGGAGGCCTTCACCAAGTTGAAACTCCTCTTCACTTCTGCCCCAATCCTAATCCACCCGAACCCCGAGCTCCCATTTACAGTCGAAGTGGATGCATCAGACTCTGCGGTGGGGGCAGTTTTGTCACAACGGACAGGGGAGAGGATGCTATTACACCCGTGCGCATATTTCTCCCGCCAGATGTCCCCCTCTGAGAAGAACTATGACATCGGGAACAAAGAACTACTGGCGATCAAGGATGCCTTCTCCGAGTGGAGACACCTGCTGGAGGGAGCCACCAACCCCATAATCGTACTAACTGACCACAAGAACCTCGAGTTCATCCGCAGCGCTAAGAGACTCTCAGCCAGACAGGCCAGATGGAGCCTATTCTTTTCCCGCTTCAACTATCTCATCACCTATCGCCCTGGATCAAAAAACGGCAAGGCTGACGCCCTCTCCAGAATGTTTTCCGAGCCCTCACAGAGTAACAAGGGCCAAAATAACATCTTGCCCGAGAGAAGGGTCGTAGGGGCCACCTACTCTAAAGAACTCCTGGGCACAATCAAAGAAGGATATGAAAATGACCCCTTCCTCTCCCACCCCACAGGCAATGTCAGCCTTACGTTTAAGAACGGTCATTGGTTTCATCAGGACCTACAACTATATGTACCAGAAATCGCACGGCTCGAAGTGCTCAAACTCAACCATGACTCCAAGGTGGCCGGCCATTTTGGCACAAGAAAGACCCAGGAGCTTCTCTCCCGCTCCTTCTGGTGGCCAACATACAGGGAGGACATCAAGAGGTACATCTCCTCGTGCACGGTCTGTGCCCGCAATAAGACTCCTCGTTCCTCTCCCGTGGGTCTGTTACAACCTCTCCCGATTCCCTCCCGCCCCTGGGGCTCGATCTCCATGGACTTTGTGGTAGACCTTCCTCCTTCAAAAGGGATGAACACCATCCTGGTCGTGGTCGACCGTCTCACCAAGATGGCCCATTTCATCCCCTACAAAGGCCTACCCACAGCCAAACAGACGGCCGATCTTATTCTCAGAGAGGTCTTCAGGCTGCATGGGATCCCGGACGACGTGGTCTCCGACCGAGGTGTACAATTTGCCTCAAAGTTCTGGAAGAACTTCTGCCTGGCGCTCGGGGTTAAAGTGAACCTGTCCTCTGCTTTCCACCCTCAGTCAAACGGGCAGACGGAGAGAACTAATCAGACCCTAGAGCAATACCTACGCTGTTTCAGCTCCCACCTGCAGGATGACTGGCTTGATCATCTCCCCACGGCCGAGTTCGCCTACAACAATGCTGAGCACAGCTCAACCAAGCACAGCCCCTTCTTTGCTAACACAGGCTCACACCCGGTGTTCATTCCCCACCTACCCGTTGCCTCCACCCTCCCAGCAGTGGCCGAACGCCTAACAACCCTACAGGAGGCACAAGAGAACATTATAGACAACCTCCAGCTTGCCCAGAGGCGCTTTAAACAGGGAGCAGACAGACGTCGCAAACCCACCCCGGGCTTCCATGTGGGAGACAAGGTATGGCTGTCCACCAGGAACCTCAGATTGAAGGTCCCCTCCAAAAAATTTGCCCAAAGATACATGGGTCCGTTCCGGATCACCGCACAAATCAACGAGGTCACGTTCCGGCTCGACCTTCCGGACTCCATTAGGGTGCACCCTGTCTTCCATTGCTCTCTCCTCAAGCCATACGTGGAGAACACCTTCACAGGCCGCCACTCGCCCCCACCACCACCCGTGAGGGTACAGGGTGAAGAAGAATACGTTGTCGCAAAGATCCTCGACTCCAGGATCCACCGGGGAAGACTACAATACCTAATTGGGTGGGAGGGTTACCCTCCCGAGGATAACTCCTGGGAGCCAGAAGAGAATGTCCACGCCCCCAGACTGGTAAAAGAGTTCCACCAACGGCACCCCGGTAAGCCTGCCCCTGCGGTGCCCGGAGGTCACCTTGGAAGGGGGGGGAGTACTGTCGGGATTCGAACCCGTGACCAGCCACATCCCAGGCAGTAGCCCTGCTTACTAGGCTACCATCCTCTCTGGACATTCCTCCCTGAAACCTATTAGTTAACCTCAGTCTTGCCAAGCCTTGCTCATCACCCTTGATTCCCCACACCTGGTACTTCCCTATATAAGTCCAGCCCCTTGCACTCTAGCTTGCTGATTATTGAGCTCCTGAGCCTTGATCAAGCTTCTCCTCATCTGTTGCTCTTGCTACTGCTGGAAGTCCACTGCTGACCAGGAATTGCCTACCGACTACTCTTCTGCCTTATCCCTACCTACTGAACTGCTACCACCGTTGCCATCCGGATTGTCTGACCACGCTTACTGCCGCCTGCCCTGACCCACCGCCTGCCTACCGACTACTCTTCTGCCTTATCCCTACCTACTGAACTGCTACCACCGTTGCCATCCGGATTGTCTGACCACGCTTACTACCTGCCTGCGGTCCTTGCCACTGGGCTCCACTCCTACCTCCAGCCAGCGGTCCTCTGACACAGGTGAGCCTGTAGGACTGTTACACCCCATCACATCATGAAGGGTTCTCCTTATCCAGCTGATGGCGATCTCTGATCAGATTCTTCTCTGATCCCGGCTGTTCCTGCAGGACATGACGGTCAGTTACATCCACACACCCACTGGGGATTATGCGGGCACAGCTTTTATGTCTGTGCTGTCATGATGAACTACATGTACGGCATTGTGCAGGAATTACATGCTGCCAGTGACCTACATGTACATGTGCAGATACCAGAGGCGCAGTCTAATAGGCTGCCGGTCAGATGACTACTGTCAGACTATAATGCTGTGGAAAACTGTGTAATCCAGAGCATTATACAAGGGATCAGAGGATCACAGCTTCTAGTCTCTAGGAGGGTGAAAAAATAAATGTAAGATTCTGTTTAATGAGCTAAAATTGTGAGAACGAAAACACAAAAAGAAGTATTAGGTCATCAAAGGGGTGTTCCAGTTGTGCACAGGGGAAAGGTATTAGATCAGTGGGTGTCGTACTGCTGGAACTCCCAGGATCAGGAGAACAGGGCCTCCTTACCCCTCCTCTCCCCCAAATAACCCGGGTGGCAGGTCGAGCATGTGCATGCAGCCAATAGCAGGACACGACAGTGAACTGTGCCCTTGCATACTTTTTCATCCATAACAAGAGTCCCTAAAACACTGCTCCATATCCCTGGGGATCTGCATTTGATCCAGGCCCCCTAGAACATAAGAAACTTCAGGGCTTCATCCACAAGAAATGGAGACTGTCTGCCTCCAGTGCTTTACATTTTGGGCATCACAACTTTATTCCGGGAGGAGTTTTGCAAGTTTCTATCTGTTTGCTTGACTTCATGACCCATGTCCCCTTTGTAAGGAAATATTCTATGCTGTCCTCATGGAGGTCCTGTCCATAAGATGGCAGCTGATAGAGGGTCATGTGACCAGACACATCACTCGGCCTCCTCCATTCTAACACACCTGCACTAAACTCTCCACAGTAGATGGCAGGTGGCAGGTATTTGAATAAGGCCTCTTGCACACGACCGTATGTATTTTTGCGGTCCGCAAAAATTACAGATGACGTCCGTGTGAATTCAGTATTTTGCGGAATGGAACAGCCGGCCCCTAATAGAACAGTCCTATCCTTGTCCATAATGCGGACAATAATAGGACAAGTTCTATGTTTTAGCGGAACGGATATATGGAAATACAAAAACGGAATGCACCTTCCTTTTTTTATGCGGAACCATTTAAATGAATGGTTCCGCATACGGACCGCAAACGGAAACCACAAAAACGGAACAGAAACGGAAATAAAATACATTTGTGTGCAAGAGGCCTAAAGGAGACTCAGTGATGTGTATTGGAATAGCCCCCCATTATACTTTTAAATGTAGACTCTAGTCATAATGAGATTGTCCATAAAAATATGCCACTAGATTTCATAATGCACACTGCATGTAATATTAAACTGATTTCTTACACCTGATGAGGCCGGTGTACTTACTTTTAAATTCCATGTCAGAATATTATTAAAATGATATAAAACTGAGCATCAGCTCATTAGCAATGACTCCAGCTACAAAGCTGGACTTGACCAGCTCCTTTCAGTGTACCTCCTCCCCTGCTGATATCTCATACGTGCTCATACGGACAGGTTGCAGTAAATAAAGCTGCAGATGGAATAGGAAGATCGTCACTTTCTCACTACAGAGCTAGGGAGACTGCAGCTTGTACTAAGCATGTGTGAGATTTCAGCAGCAAGGGTGGAGGTACCCTAAAAAGCGCTTGTGAATTAAAAGGGTTTTCTGAGATTTTAATACTGATGACCTATCCTCATGATAGATCATCAGTATCAGATTGGTGGGGATTCGACACCCGGGACCCATGCTGATCAGCTGTTTGAGGAGGCACTTCTCACAGCTTGCCAAGCACAGAGCTGTACATCGTATAATGACTGTGCTTGGTATCGCAGCTCAGCACCATTTACTTCTATGGGGCTGAGCTGCCCCTAGGCCATGCGACCGATGAACATGTCGACTGTGGCCTAGGAAAAGCAGCGAATTGGTGGGAGTTCCTGGCTTCGGACCCCTATCGATCAGATACTAATGACCTGTCTAGAGCATAGCTCATCAGTATTAAAACCCCTTTGAGTTCCAGGTGGAGATTGTGACATAGTACAACAACATCATCAGGTCTAAGATCTTTTTCATAATGAATGTAGCTTGTGATGACTTATGTGGTGATGGATCCTTTTTAGTGAACTTCCATTATTGAAGTGATGGCCAATTCGTGTTAAAGGGCAATATGTGTTAAAATTGGCAGAATGCAGGGTTGGTTGCCAGACATGGTGGGACTTTTAAAATGTTTAAGTTTCATCAAGTCATGATGTACTGTATGTAATAAGTTCTGACTGGGTGTAGACCAGAATCCAGCTTTAGAAGGCTGGAATCACATATGTAATTTTTTATTTTTTTTTAGCAAAAGTGCATTCAGAATGAATAGATTATACGGTACCCATAATTCCTACTAGATCCGGGTAGAAAACCCCACAAATATATTTTTTTATCTTAACAGAAAATCCCGTATTACCGGATAATAAAGCAGAAGATGACGATATAATGCAGCACCCTTCAGGAGAAAACTTTAATGTGCTTCCAGGACTTCATAGTACAGACCTATCGTATAATCCCCCTAATCATGAGGAACCTTCTCCTAGCGAGTCACAAAGTGTTACTACAAGTACAGGTCAGAAAGTGCTTCGGCGTGGGAAACGGTTCAGAAAAAGCTCAGTTCTTTCTACAGACAGTAGAATTCACACAAGAGAGAAATCATATTCATGTTCAGAAAGTGGGAAATGTTTCATAGAAAAATCAGTTCTTAGTAGACATAAGAAAATTCACGTGGGAGAGAAGTCGTATTCATGTTTAACATGTGGGAAATGTTTTACACAGAAATCAGATCTTGTTACACATGAAAGAATTCACACCGGAACAAAACCATATCCATGTTCAGAATGTGGAAAATGTTTCAGACAAACATCAAGTCTTGGTAGACATAAGAGAATTCACACAGGAGAGAAGCCATATTCCTGTTCAGAATGTGGGAAATGTTTTAGAGTTAAATCAAATCTTAATGAACATGAGAGAATTCACACCGGAGCAAAACCATATTCATGTTCAGAATGTGGGGAATGTTTTAAAGATAAACCACATCTTAGTAAACATGAGAGAATTCACACCGGAGCAAAACCATATTCATGTTCGGAATGTGGGAAATGTTTCACAGAAAAATCAAGTCTTGTTATTCATACGAGAATTCACACAGGAGAGAAACCATATTCCTGTTCAGAATGTGGGAAATGTTTTATACGGAAATCAATTCTTGTTAGACATGAGAAAATTCACACAGGAGAAAAGCCATATTCCTGTTCAGAATGTGGGAAATGTTTTATAACTAAATCACATCTTGATACACATAAGATAATTCACACTTGCGCAAAACCATATTCGTGTTCAGAATGTGGGAAAAGTTTTAGAAATAAATCCTATCTTAGTATACATGAGAGAATTCACACCGGCGCAAAACCATATTCATGTTCAGAATGTGGGATGTGTTTTACACAAAAATCACATCTCGTTAAACACCATAGACGTCACACAGAAGGGAAACCATTTTCTAAATAAGGTTTATTTTTTTGGTTGTAATTAACCTGGCTCTCCCAGACAATATAAGAGAGAGAGAGAGAAAGTGTGAGGGTCAGACCGATCTGTTGGAAAGGGGTTCCACTAGATCTGAAAGACTTGAGGCGCCTCGGGTTTATAGGAGCGGAAATGGAGAGAAGGTTGGGTGTTGAATACTAAAGGCTGCTCCGGGTATAGTCAGGTCGACAAGATGTCTGCCTGTAGAGAATACAGTAGTGAGCCAAGTAAGGGGACTGGTGGGTAGAGATACCCTTCAGATCTCGCCTATTTGGAATATACCCTTTTGAGCGCCAATAGTGGTTGATTGTTACTGATTGGTATTTGGGCTTTGTGTTGGTATGAGGAGCAAGTTTTTTTTGGATGTAGGGGTGTGTATATATGTCTCGAGCTGTGAGATAAAAGCACATATATGTTTATGCATATATAAACGCGTATAAAAACCTGCAAAAAAGGTCAAAAGATTGTATCTATATAAAAGTCTAAAACATTTTCACATGGGTAGGGATACTGCAAACTGTCTCAGGTGCCTAAGAGACTGTGCTCTGCAGCATCGTGCGCTGTATGGTATGGTACAGTACGTAAATCAATGGGTTAAAAATCTGTGTCCAAGGATACCATTATACATATATTTAAAATAACATATATATATAATATAAAAATAAAAAATCATATTTTTTTTTTAAAAAAAAATTTCAAAATATTTTTTTAAAAATAATGTAGTAACGTGGGTTCAGTTACTCACTTCACGGGGGGGGGGGGGGGGGGCGGTTTACCAGGATAAGCATAAAACACCTGTAAACCAAGTACCCCCCCAGCCTGGATCGCTTCTAGAGTATTAACGGATGAAGGCAGCAAATCACACGGGTGCTTCTCTTCAAAGGTCTTTATTTGCATATGTAAGTAAATCCGGCTCAACGCGTTTCGGGACAGGCACGTCCCTTCATCAGGAGCAATATTAATATTGCTCCTGATGAAGGGACGTGCCTGTCCCGAAACGCGTTGAGCCGGATTTACTTACATATGCAAATAAAGACCTTTGAAGAGAAGCACCCGTGTGATTTGCTGCCTTCATCCGTTAATACTCTAGAAGCGATCCAGGCTGGGGGGGTACTTGGTTTACAGGTGTTTTATGCTTATCCTGGTAAACCGCCCCCCCCGTGAAGTGAGTAACTGAACCCACGTTACTACATTATTTTTAAAAAAAAAATTTGAAAAAAAAAATATGATTTTTTATTTTTATATTATATATATGTTATTTTAAATATATGTATAATGGTATCGTTGGACACAGATTTTTAACCCATTGATTTACGTACTGTACCATACCATACAGCGCACGATGCTGCAGAGCACAGTCTCTTAGGCACCTGAGACAGTTTGCAGTAATCCTACCCATGTGAAAATGTTTTAGACTTTTATATAGATACAATCTTTTGACCTTTTTTGCAGGTTTTTATACGCGTTTATATATGCATAAACATATATGTGCTTTTATCTCACAGCTCGAGACATATATACACACCCCTACATCCAAAAAAAACTTGCTCCTCATACCAACACAAAGCCCAAATACCAATCAGTAACAATCAACCACTATTGGCGCTCAAAAGGGTATATTCCAAATAGGCGAGATCTGAAGGGTATCTCTACCCACCAGTCCCCTTACTTGGCTCACTACTGTATTCTCCCAGACAATTGCAGTCTATTTCTCTGAGGTCAATTGTGACCAAGATCCATGGAGGAAAAGTATTGTGGATATAAGGACGAAAAGAAGAGCCTTGTTTATTTCCAGAGCAGTGAAGAATTGTCCCCATGAACCTTGCTTCTTATCACTGTATTCCCACCTCCACTCACACTGCAGGAGAATGCAGAATGACTTGGGGGAGAAGTAACAACGCTCCATGTAATCGTTTTATAATGTATGTGGACATATATCAATTTTTCATCTTCATTCAAACAGTATTTACAGATAAAATAAAATCTTCTATTTGCTGCACGACAGCGTCACCATTGTCACTGACAGACGTTGTCTTTTTGGCTCATATACTTTCTCCTCGCTCTGTGACCTTCATTGCTCCTACAGACTAACCCTTCTGTGCGGAAACAGTGATATTGGTGGCATGATGACTATATCACTGATTTATCTAACCGGGTGATCGGTGATAATTAACCCCATATGTACATTCCTGAGGTTTAATGGTAAAGCTATCTAGATACTGGAGCTGAGTGATGTATCGTTGGTGGAAATCGCTTGTGATGTCACATCTGTTAACCCCTTTCCTGACCAGCACCGTACGGCCTTTACATACATTCTTTAACTAGTACAGCGCTGGCCAGGTCTTTAAAGATGGCGCCCGCTCCTACAGCAGACAACCGCAGCTCATGTCTGTGATTGGCGATAATGCCAGTTGCTGACATTTAACACTTCAGATGAGGTGGTCAAATCTGACTGCAGCATCTCAGCGCATGCAAACTCGGAAGCATGCACTTCTAGTAATGTTCCGGCTCCTCCGTGTGGTGATCTGTTAAATATGATTTGACAATGTATTAATCTAAATGGTATAGATTGTAAAGGGTTGCATATCATGCTGATATATCTGTATAGTACAGTGGTGGCGAACCTATGGCACCGGTGTCAGAGGTGGCACTCGAAGCCCTCTCTGTGGGCATCCACACCTGGGAAAAAGTCTATGTGCCTTAGACTTTTCCTGCCATTCATCAGCGCCGGCAGCGCATTGAATGCGGGCAGGCTATTATAGCTAAATGATAAAGTACATGGAATACCGTATTTATCGGCGTATAACACGCACTTTTTCCCCCTGAAAATAGGGGGCAAATGATGTATGCGTGTTATACGCCGATATAATGTTAAGAAGCCATGTTTTTACAGTATTAACACCATATACACCGCCGATATAATGTACCGTACATACCGCACAGCAGCGAGTGGATCAGTAGCAGCGTGTGGAGTGTAACGGCTCAGCCCAGGCAACCCGCGCCTTCCTCACGTCTAATTCTCGCGGCCGTCGGAGCGTAACCACGGTAACGCTCTGCACTGCGAGAGTTTGCAGACTCGTGAGAGTTTGCTGTCTGAGGCAGGAGAACTTGTACCCGTCAGGGGGGGGGAAATACGGTACTGTTTGACAGGGGGATGGGATCTAAGAGACACACAGGACCCCATCCCTGCAAAGGATCACACAGGATCCAGCGCTGCACATCATCAATCATAGGTAGCGTGTGTATGTGAAGCTGACGTTTGGGAAATGCCTCACTACTTATGATTGGCGTTGTGCAGAATGTAAATTTACACACCCCTGATACTACCTTACTCTTTTTTTTTATTTAAACTTATTCTTATTCTTATATTATTTTTTTCCTGAAATTTCCCTCTTAAAATGAAGGTGCGTGTTATACGGTATATACTATACTGGACTGTAGTATTCAGGGTAAATTGCCGTGTTGGCACTTTGCGATAAGTAAGTGGGTTTTGGGTTGCAGTTTGGGCACTCGGTCTCTAAAAGGTTCACTGGTCTAGTATATTTCTATATATACATAGAAAGAAGGACCATGAGATGCATATGGTGGTGATAATTAGTCCTCGGACGTATTACATCACATTATGGGAAAACTAATTGGAATGATTTCATGTATGGAATTAGTAGTAGTTTTAGGAAAGTGGGACAAAGGTGAAAGGATATAGGATCTGACATGGAAGGATGGAAAGGGGGGATGAAAACAGTAACAACTTTAGGGTGAAGCTATAACTGAGCCACGGGCATTTAAGGATGGGACAACAAGACATTAAAGGGGTTTTCCAATACTATAAAATGCGCCCCCATGTGCCAGGCCCCTCACAGGGAATATACTTACCCTGCTCCCTGCGCTGCTCCTGGTCCCTGCACCGCCACTGCTGCTTCGACGATGAAAACATCCGTTGTTGGGGGAGGAGCCAATGGAAGGCGGGGATGAGCTTCCCTAGCGTTACCTGCAATGCTAGGGAGGCTCGTCCCTGTCCTTGCCTGCCACTGGCTGCTTCCCCCAACACCGGATGTTTTCATCAGAGCACGGGGAGAAGCCACGGTGCGGGGACCAGGAGCAGAGTAAATATATTCCCTGTGAGGAGCCCGGCACATGGGGGGAAGGGCGGTTTATAGTAGGGGTGCACCGAAATGAAAATTCTGGTCCGAAACCGAAAATTCAGGATACCCCTTGACCGAAACCGAAACTGCCTTTTTGCCCAAATACTTTTAAAATACTTTTTTTTTTAAATGATTTTATTAATAATTCTTTTTCATGAATTTAATAAATCATATTACCCACCCACCCCATAACAGTGCCATCCACAGACCCCCACCCACCCCATAACAGTGCCATCCACAGACCCCCACCCACCCCATAACAGTGCCATCCACAGACCCCCACCCTTTCTGCAGGTCTTTTTTATTTTTTTTCGTCCAATTTAACTTTATTAGGATGGATTAAAACAGAATGTTCCGTTTCTCTTTCCGTTATAGCAATTCCGTTATTTTAAGTCACATGGTGACGTACAGGTGATGTCAGACGCCGATACGTAGAACAGAAAGTGAAACAGAAACAATAAAAAAAGTAATAGACACAAGTGCTAAAGGACACATACCCGGAGGAGCTATCATGGCGATCTGCAGTATGCAAAAAATATCTAGAAGTCATCAGTCAGCGAACGTTTATTTTATAGTCTCTGTGGAGTCCCAGGGTTATAATTAGGGTTGAGTGGGGTTGAATTCGGGTTCATACCGAACTTTAGGGTTTTTTGTACCCGAACATTTTTGTAAAAGTTCAGGTTCGAGTTCGGTGTTCGGCGATTTAATGGCGCTTTTTGAAAGACTGCAGGGAAGCCAATCAACAAGCGTTTAACTCGTGTGCCCTTAGAAGCCATCACTGCCATGCCTACTAATGGCATGGCTGTGATTGGCCAGTGCAGCATGTGCCATTAAAAAACAGATTCAATCATGGGTGTCCCTGCCAAAAAAGTAACCAACCACTGAAATATTATAGTTATACATAGGGACTCCCCAGCATACATGTAACCGAGAAGAGCTCACTAAATGAGGCAAAAAAAACTTGAAAAACTAAAGCTCATAAACATCCAATTATGAAAAAAGTACTTTATTGTTACATAATAATTAATATATATGATACCATTAAAAAGGAGGGTGGGGAACAGACAAACACCATCCCAGCAACCTACAGGTCACTAAATGCAAGTAAATATATGTACAATCAAAAATTTAGCGGTTACATAATAAAGGTGAGCCCTCGATGATGGATGACATAAAAAGGACAACAGTTGGCGATACTGCCTACGATGCAAGAGTCCTTATGTAAGACACTTAATAGTATAAAACACCAGTGGCTAATATGTATACCGTCTAAATCCCTAAGGGATGTGGCGTGACCTGATGTCCTAAACATAGGCTACAAAGCTGCACAGTATATGATTGCGAGAGACTTACCCACTGATGACAGGACCTGCGTTACTGGGATGGCGTTACCCCTACGTGCCTTTTGGCGTGCCTTCTTCCGGGGGTAACGCCATCACTGTGGAGACCACTATTTAAACCTGCCTCTGGCCAATGGGAGCCCTGATGGTATATGATTTCGCTCACCTGAACCTGTGTGTGGCCGCACCGAGTGCGGCAGCCGGAGCTCCGTGATCCCGCCCCCAGGTGTCATGCCATGACGCGGTGGATCACATGATAAACATCACTTGACGCATCCGGTTGGCATAGAGACATACTGGAGAAAGAATATTTCAAATGACCCTCTGAACCCAGGAGGTCAAATTTGATATTTCAATAGTCAGAGACTATAAATTTCTGTTTTTGGTCTTATCATTTAAAATATAACTTTTATTCCTTCTTTATTAAACCAGAACTTTGCCACAAAAACATAAAGTGAAATGTTAAAAATACATATGGAGGGCTTGTATATTTGGGGCTAGGGGTGCAAAATCTCTCCTTTGTTAGTAGATCCGCAAAACATGGACACCGGCAATGTGCTTTCCGCATTTTGCGGATCCGCACATTGCCAGAACTACAAACCGGATTCCCAAAAAGTTGGGACACTGACCAAATTGTGAATAAAAACTGAATGCAATGATGTGGAGATGGCAAATGTCAATATTTTATTTGTAATAGAACGTAGATGACAGATCAAACGTTTAATCCGAGTAAATGTATCATTTTAAAGGAAAAATACGTTGATTAAAATTTTCACGGTGTCAACAAATCCCAAAAAAGTTGGGACAAGTAGCAATAAGAGGCTGGAAAAAGTAAATTTGAGCATAACGAAGAGCTGGAAGACCAATTAACACTAATTAGGTCAATTGGCAACATGATTGGGTATAAAAAATGCTTCTCAGAGTGGCAGTGTCTCTCAGAAGCCAAGATGGGTAGAGGATCACCAATTCCCACAATGTTGCGCAGAAAGATAGTGGAGCAATATCAGAAAGGTGTTACCCAGCGGAAAATTGCAAAGACTTTGCATCTATCATCATCAACTGTGCATAACATCATCCGAAGATTCAGAGAATCTGGAGCAATCTCTGTGCGTAAGGGTCAAGGCCGTAAAACCATACTGGATGCCCGTGATCTCCGGGCCCTTAAAACGACACTGCACCACAAACAGGAATGCTACTGTAAAGGAAATCACAGAATGGGCTCAGGAATACTTCCAGAAACCATTGTCAGTGAACACAATCCACCGTGCCATCCGCCGTTGCCAGCTGAAACTCTACAGTGCAAAGAAGAAGCCATTTCTAAGCAAGATCCACAAGCTCAGGCGTTTTCACTGGGCCAGGGATCATTTAAAATGGAGTGTGGCAAAATGGAAGACTGTTCTGTGGTCAGACGAGTCACGATTCAAAGTTCTTTTTGGAAATCTGGGACGCCATGTCATTCGGACCAAAGAGGACAAGGACAACCCAAGTTGTTATCAACGCTCAGTTCAGAAGCCTGCATCTCTGATGGTATGGGGTTGCATGAGTACGTGTGGCATGGGCAGCTTGCATGTCTGGAAATGCACCATCAATGCAGAAAAATATATTCAGGTTCTAGAACAACATATGCTCCCATCCAGACGTCATCTCTTTCAGGGAAGACCCTGCATTTTTCAACAAGATAATGCCAGACCACATTCTGCATCAATCACAACATCATGGCTGCGTAGGAGAAGGATCCGGGTACTGAAATGGCCAGTCTGCAGTCCAGATCTTTCACCTATAGAGAACATTTGGCGCATCATAAAGAGGAAGGTGCAACAAAGAAGGCCCAAGACGATTGAACAGTTAGAGGCCTGTATTAGACAAGAATGGGGGAGCATTCCTATTTCTAAACTGGAGAAACTGGTCTCCTCGGTCCCCAGATGTCTGTTGAGTGCTGTAAGAAGAAGGGGAGATGCCACACAGTGGTGAAAATGGCCTTGTCCCAACTTTTTGGGGATTTGTTGACACCATGAAATTCTGATTCAACATATTTTTCCCTTAAAATGGTACATTTTCTCAGTTTAAACTTTTTTTCCGTGATTTATGTTCTATTCTGAATAAAATATTAGAAGTTGGCACCTCCACATCATTGCATTCAGTTT
The DNA here is from genome assembly GCF_014858855.1 of Bufo gargarizans. NCBI lineage: Eukaryota > Metazoa > Chordata > Amphibia > Anura > Bufonidae > Bufo > Bufo gargarizans. Next base: position 750,963,034 of record NC_058080.1, on the reverse strand, counting down.
TTATTCACGATTTGTATAGTGTCCCAACTTTTTTGGAATCCGGTTTGTATATAGAAAATACCTTTTCTTGTCCACATTTGCGGACATGTTCTATAGGCCCCACCGCAGTGACAGAATTCCGGTAAATTCTTCCGATGGGGTTGGGTTCTGTCGTAGTACCCTCAGGAATGCTTCTTTAATGTTATAAAAGTGGATCCTAGCGATGACATCGCGTGGTAGAGACGGGTCGAGCCCCTTGGGCTTAGGCACTCTATGAATGCGATCGATTATCAAGTCCCTTTCAGTGGATTCAGGCAGCGCTGCTTTAATCAGTTGCTGCAGGAGGTGTTCCAGCTCATTCGCCTCAACAGACTCAGGAACCCCGCGGATTCTAACGTTGTTTCGTCTGTGACGATCCTCCAGGTCCTGCAGCTTAGCAGTGAGTTTAGTGATGTCTTCCTCCATAGCCTCATGGGCATCGATGAGGGTATTATGAGAAGCCGTGAATTCGGCCATTTTGACCTCCAGGTGGGACGTACGTTCCCCAATACTCTGAATGTCCTTTCGGAGGTCTTTCAACATTCCCATCATGTCCTCTTTCATTGAGGAGCGCAGGTTCTCCAGCATGGAGCGCATAATATCTGCGTTAAGTTGGGTGCCATCGAGGGAGTCTCGCACAGACCCTTGCCTGTCTGCAGTACCATAAGTAGGTGGCGATGGCGCTCCCGCCGGAGAGGCCGGCGCGCCCGCCTGAGGTGGGGTCCCACTCCGGTTGGGCTCCGCTGGCGTCAGTTTGCCGAAGAATTCGGTCAGTTTCACTGGAGCAGGACGCCTCCGAACCCTCCCCATGTCTGCAGCCACTGTAGGTCACTTTAGAACACAGGAGTAATAGCTGTGAGCTGCTTAAAAGCGGTTAAGCCCGGAGCAGAAGCGCTATGCGACCGGCGCCATCAGCGTGCAGGCCACGCCCCCCGCAGTGACAGAAATTTTTTTTTATGATCACTGCAAAAACACAGTAAAATCGATGCTGCGCTATAAAGATCACTTTTGAGGGGCATGGCGAGTTCATAGAAGATTTTTTTTTTTGGCACAAGTTAGCGGAAATAGAATTTTTTTTTTTTTGGGGGTTTTCTTACAAAGTCTCATATTCCACTAACTTGTGACAAAAAATAAAATCTTACATGAACTCACCATACCCCTCACGGAATCCAAATGCGTAAAAATGCCCTGTGAAATCCTAAAGGTACTCATTGGAATTTGAGCCCCTTTGCGCATCTTGGCTGCAAAAAAGTGTCACACATGTGGTATCGCCGTACTCAGGAGAAGTAGGGCAATGTGTTTTGGGGTGTATTTTTACATATACCCATGCTGGGTGAGAAAAATATCTCTGCAAAAAAAAAAAAAAAAAAGTTGTCATTTACAGAGATATTTCTCACACACAGTATGGGTATATGTAAAAATACACCCCAAAACACATTGCCCTACTTCTTCTGAGTACGGCGATACCACATGTGTGACACTTTTTTGCAGCCTAGGTGGCAAAGGGGCCCAAATTCCAATGAGTACCTTTTTAGGAGGGCATTTTTAGACATTTGGATTCCAGACTTTTTCTCACGCTTTAGGGCCCCTAAATTGCCAGGGCAGTATAAATACCCCACATGTGACCCCATTTTGGAAAGAATACACCCCAAGGTATTCCGTGAGGGGCATGGCAAGTTCATGTAAAATTGTATTTTTTGTCACAAGTTAGTGGAATATGAGACTTTGTAAGAAAATAAAATAAAATCATTTTCCGCTAACTTGTGCCCCCAAAAAAAATCTTCTATAGATTTCTGTGATACTGAATGGGTAAACATACTCTGCCTAAGGAACCCGCCGAACCTCAAATACATAGCTGTTTAAATCAACAAACTAATTATACGACCAAAGAGTTCGTTTTGCGACAAGTCAGATAATGACCTAACATCTGCCCTGACCCGGCTGATGCATAGACTGACTTTTGACCGTTAGTCCCTGAATTCCTCATAACAACATTCTGATGGGATGCGCTGAAAAAGGGGACGGCTGATCGGGGTGTTGGACACAGTAGTAATGCTATATGCCAGCCAGGAATGCCTTAATAATACTAAGAGCTAGCTTGAGGTCAGAGTTGCAAAAAGCTACAATGCCATTAGATAGGATATGTGCCCGGTGCTACCAGGTGGATACGCTCCCTTAAACGGGTTGAATAATTGCCAAGCGGTCTTATACGCTAACATCGTGTCGCTGGATAAAGATTTAGCAATCAGACTCCTGACCGCGGCGAGGTGCAACGCTAGTCCATCACCCGTAAACTGTGATGAGGCGTTGGTGTCGGCAAGGAGTCTGCTTATGGGAATACCTTGAACAGGAGCTGAACGTTAAGCCGGGAAAGAGCGTCTGCTGCAACATTATAATCACCACTAATGAGTGTACTCACGAAATTAAACCCATGCTGTAGAGCAAGCCACGAACCTACTAACAACACATGATTTCTATAGAACCTGATATCACCTTCCTAAGGATGTCTGCGGTAACAGTATTATCTGTCAAACAAGACTATTGGAAAAATAACATCGGCCTTCCAACCTGATATCACGCCACTGCCCTAACTCAGGTTGCGACAGGAGTAACTTAAAGTATCTGCGACGTCCGCTTTTGACAACCATGCACCTTTACCTAAAGGAGTATCCACTAACGGCCTTGTCAACAGAAGAACACTTCAAAGAGAACTCCTCTGATGGTATCAAGGAGTACAGACTAAGGATAGGCAAAGGACGTTGGGCTGACAAATCGTATAACAGTTCCCCCTTTTTTTTTGGTTACCCCCCTGACAGGGCTCACCCTCCTACAGACAAGAGGAGGCTGACTCAATGGTCCTAGCAGATATCCTTTATCTAACTTCGTCTGAATCGGCTCCGAGACTGACCCTGGGTTTTGAGGCCGACAGAAGGTGCCTACACTCATCATATGACTGAGGTAACACAACCAAACTCGTGTGGAAACCATTTTCTAAGCCGTCAAGTACATCCTGAACCCAGCCGGGCTCAGGATGGTCCCTCAACTAAGCCTTAAGTACAGTGTCTACCATGCTTAGTCATGCTGTGTGGTTGTTCTTCCGTGGATAAGCAACACAGGGATGGGCCCTAAATCGTATGGAACACGAGTGTAACAACCTACACCGACTATAGTGACATGCTGTATGATTAAAATTTTTTACAAACTTGTGACCTACCGAAACACTCAATCGGCCGGCCCAATTTATCAACCCCTGAACCGACCCTGCTATTGCTAGCTGATGGACCTAGAATGTTCCTAGTCTGTGTCGCTTTTTGACAGTAAATTAAGAGTGGAACACCATTCAGCTGTATGCGAAAAAGAATTACACGTAGTACAAGCCGGGCCTTAAGACCCGCGAAGGGGCAACAAAACAATTCTGTGTTGATATTAGACCAATCAGTAACGTGCCGGAACTGAGTGAGAACAGCTGCTGCTTTAGCTGAAATGAACGGTAGTAGTCATAAAAAGACGTACCCCCGTATTTATGACCTGAATTCACCACCTTATATAAATACCAGTCCCACTCTTCCCTCCTATGTGACTGACTGAACAGATAACATCGCGAAATGGACTAAATGCTAGAACGAACTCAGAACATTTAACTTCCATTGAAGTCTAACATTTTTGGATTTGAGAATAATGGAACTTCCCCACAGGCTATGATCTTATTGTCAGGGACCTCATATGCTGCTACAAGTAGTGAGCTAAATTACCATCCTTACCCTCAAGGATATCCTGACGAATGTTATCTAGAATACAATGTGACGGTGCTATGTTGGGAAAAATGTACTGACCCATCAGCAACCCTGGCTTATGATGTTGAGGCCACTTGAAGTCTCTGTACCACTAAACTAGACGAAACATCCCTATTCTCCACCGTCTCCAGCTTAGGCCTCATGCACACGACCGTTTTTTTTTTGCGGTCCGCAAAAACTGGTTCTGTAGTTCCGTGATCCGTGTCCGTTTTTTCTTCCGTGGGTCTTCCTTGATTTTTGGAGGATCCACGGACATGAAGGAAAAAGTCGTTTTGGTGTCCGCCTGGCTGTGCGGAGCCAAACGGATCTGTCCTGACTTACAATGCAAGTCAATGGGGACAGATGGTGCAATTGCAAAGGATCCGTCCCCCATTGACTTTCAATGTAAAGTCAGGGTATATTTTAACTTGAAGCGTCCCCATCACCATGGGAACGCCTCTATGTTAGAATATACCATCGGATTTGAGTTAGAGCGTGAAAACTCAGATCCGACAGTATATTCTAACACAGAGGCGTTCCCATGGTGATGGGGACGCTTCAAGTTAGAATATACTAAGAACTGTGTACATGACTGCCCCCTGCTGCCTGGCAGCATCCAATCTCTTATAGGGGCTGTGATCCGCACAATTAACGCCTCAGGTGCCGCCCAGGCAGCAGGGGGCAGACCCCCCTCCCTCCCCAGTTTTAAATTCATTGGTGGCCAGTGTGGCCCCCCCTCCCTCCCTCTACTGTATTAATTTCATTGGTTGCCAGTGCGGCCCCCCTCCCTCCCTCTACTGTATTAATTTCATTGGTGGCCAGTGCGGCCACCCCCTCCCCCCCCCCATCATTGGTGGCAGCGGAGAGTTCCGATCGGAGTCCCAGTTTAATCGCTGCCACCAATGATGGGGGGGAAGGGGAGAGGGGAGGCCGCACTGGCCACCAATGAAATTAATACAGTAGAGGGAGGGAGGGGGCCGCACTGGCCACCAATGAAATGAATACAGTAGAGGGAGGGAGGGGGGCTGCACTGGCCACTAATGAAATTAATACAGTAGAGGGAGGGAGGAGGAGCCTGGGGGGCCGCACTGGCCACCAATGAAATTAATACAGTAGAAGGAGTGAGGGGGAGCCGGGGGGGGGGGGGGGGGCCCGCACTGGCCACCAATGAAATTAATACAGTAGAGGGAGGGAGTGGGGGCCGCACTGGCCACCAATGAATTTAAAACTGGGGAGGGGGGGGTCTTCCCCCTGCTGCCTGGCAGCCCCTGATCTCTTACAGGGGGCTATGATACGCACAATTAACCCCTCAGGTGCGGCACCTGAGGGGTTAATTGTGCGGATCACAGCCCCCTGTAAGAGATCGGGTGCTGCCAGGCAGCAGGGGGCAGTCATGTACACAGTTCTTAGTATATTCTAACTTGAAGCGTCCCCATCACTATGGGAACGCCTCTGTGTTAGAATATACTGTCGGATCTGAAAAATCTTTTATGCAGACGGATCTTCGGATCCGTCTGTATGAAAGTAGCCTACGGACACGGATCACTGACGCGGATGACAATCTTGTGTGCATCAGTGTTTTTTCACGGACCCATTGACTTGAATGGGTCCGTGAACCGTTGTCCGTCAAAAAAATAGGACAGGTCATATTTTTTGGACGGACAGGAAACACGGATCACGGACGCGGATGAACAACGGTACATTTTCTGAGTTTTCAACGGACCCATTGAAAGTCAATGGGTCTGCAGAAAATCACGGAAAACGGAACAACAGACACGGATGCACACAACGGTCGTGTGCATGAGGCCTAAATCTGGATGTCTGAACTGGACGTGGCCATTGACTTGAACACTGCATGAAGTTGGGTAAGAGACGTCTGTATACTGTACATGGACATCATCTCCTGACTGGGACCTGTAACCTCTAAGCCGAGGAGGCGGAAAAGTTCTGCTTCCTAGCTGTTGCTGGGGAAGGTATCTCCCTCTTCAACAACTCCGCCGTCAACTTAGGAATAGTCCAAGACCTCATTGAAGGAACATCGAGGGAACATCTTCGTTACATGGAAGTGTTGATCTCCAATCTGAACAGGGTGTTCAGATTGGAGATCAACACTTCCATGTAACGAAGATGTTCCCTCGATGTCGGAGGCATATGACATTAGGTAACTAAAACAAAACGAATGACATTAAATGAGAATTAACCGACCTTAACCAAAGCCTACTCGTAACCTCTTTAATGAACCCGTGCTACCTAATGCCTGTAATGTGACCAGCTACCGAAACCGTGCCAGTAGCCTTGACGTAGATATCGAAAACTGTGCCTATACCCTCCACTAATCAACTACTAACCATGGCTATAGTCCTGTCAGGACCAACATCGCTCCTGCATTGCGTGTTGTAATCGTGACTGGACCGTCGAGACCACAATGCCTGTGGCCATTACCGGCTTACTAGCCTTGTACCTGTCGTAGTAACCCGCTTCGTAGTATCGCACCTGTAGTCGTGACAGGACTTATGATCGTGCCTGTAGTCGTGACAGGATTTGTAACATTGTGCCTATAGTCGTGACAGGACTCGTAACCTTGTGTCTGTAGTCGTGACAGACTTCGTAATATCGTGCCTGTTGTCGTGACAGGACTCATAACCTCGTGTCTGTAGTTGTGATAGGATTTGTAATATTGTGCCTGTAGTCGTAATAGGAATCGTAACCTCGTGTCAGTAGTCGTGATAGACTTTGTAATATCGTGCCTGTAGTCGTGACAGGACTTATGATCATGCCTGTAATCATAACAGACCAACTTGACCCAAGATGATACCCACGGACCTAATTTGCTACCTTCTGACTGTCGCTTCTTCGTGCTGAAAAGAGAAACGAAAAATATACCGGTGCCAATGCTACTACCCCTTTTCCCCCCGAATTTCCCAGCAAACACCTTTGTCCCAAACCGTCTGAGGAGCTTTAAAGGGGTTATCCCATCATAATGATTACTGTTAAATCTGTTAATGATTTGACAGTGATCATTTTTGTAAATATACTTTATTAACAAATCCCCACCGATTAGGATAAAATTCATACCCACTTACCTGATTGTTGTGACTCGGTCTCCCCTGGTTACGACCACTGTTCTTCTTGAAAAGCCGGAAGGTCGCGCTTGCCCAGAAGACGACTCCTTTTCTCCCGGCCGGTCCGCTTGCTGTTCTGAACGCGCACGCTGCCGCGCATGCGCGACAGTGACTTCTTCCCGGCCAGAATAGTACAGAGCTGCGAACGCGCACGCCGGCTCTGTAGGAATAAGTCACCATTGCGCATGCGCGGCGGCGTGCGCATTCATTCCAGCGCGCGGCACGGCCGGGAGAAGACTTCAATCAAGATGAAGCCCGCCCCCAGCCAGAATCCAGGAAGTGAACGCGCGGTGGCAGCAGGTAAGTATAGAAACGCTAAGTGGGATAACCCCTTTAATTTATTAGTATTTTCTTTCCTCCCCTCTGTATTTTTTTTTTTTTATAAACACGAATATCACAATAAAAATGGCATGATTCCGTAATTGATACAACCTGCTTATAGTATTCCCCCCGAGTGGAGTGGGCTAACTGGTAAAGAAATAAGCAACATAGAGAAAGTGCGGAGCTCGAGTGCTAGGTAGTTCCAACGTAATTGGTCGGTAATGTCTGTAGGATTGCTACGGTTATAGAGAAGCTGTGCTGTTTTAAGGAGTAAGACTGGTGATGAGACGCCCAGTTCAATATCGTAGGGAGTAGTGCAGTTTAAAAAAAACACGGTTTATATATATATTTTTATTTTCCTTTTTTTTTTTTTTTTTTAACATTCTTGTTTAATATAACAAACCAAAAATGTATTTATTTATTTTTATAAACATGCACATTTTGCCTAAACATTTATTTCACTTTTATATGTGGGCTCTAGGCAGTTTTGTCTATGGTGATAGGGTATCTTATTGTGGGAATACTCTGCCCGTACTGACTCTACCCTTCATTTCTACCGTTGATTTTGTCATGCATTTCAGCCACAAGAAGTAACCAGCCGTTGACCCCAGTACCTATTGCTGGAGCTGAACATCAAATGTGTTTGTGCTCAGAAAGTAAGTATCCTGCATGGATTCACTCGTGTGAATCATGTGCCGCATTGCACGTGGCATCCAACCAGATGCAGAGCTTTGAAATCTCGAATGCAATATGACTGCCAGAAGTTGCATTTCATCAGTACATGCATATCCACCACCCCCTGAGCTGACCACCAACTCTTCCTTGTTCCAGGTTGTTTTACTTGTGGCTTTCCTATGCAAATGCGAAAAACACACGCACTGACTCATTAGACTGTATTTACTCAGACATCTTTGTGCAGGGCTCAACGGAAGGCACTGGGCCAGGGAGGGCAAGACATCCCCAAGCACAGACCACAAACGCCGCTGCCCCATGCCGGGACCATCACCTCCCGCAACACTATTTCGCCCCCAGCGCTGGCGTTACACACGTAAGCCCCCCCTCACCCCCCGACCCCGAACCTACCGAGTCAGCCGCTAGTTCCTACCGCCAGAAAAAGCACTCCCCTCTCACTGCGCACTCGAACCGCCACTGGTGAGCGATGCCGCAAAATCTGCCGAGACCGCCCGCATGCCGACCCGGAAGTGAAAAAGCCAGGGTGCTGACGTCTAAATAGCACCATTCACCAGCCTCCCCTCCCACAAATACGGCAAATAAATTTGCCTTACATTTGCGGCCTGCGCTGCATTTCTGACAGTCCAATAAAACCATTAAATACTGCTGTTACATTGTCGGCTATAAAAAACACTGTTTTTGTGCTAGATAGTACATTTGGGGCCTGTGCTGCATTTCTGACAGTCCACTATAACCGTTAAAAACTGCTGTTATATTGTTGTTTGAAAAAAACACCCTTTTTGTGCTAGATAGTACATTTGCGGCCTGCGTTGCATTTCTGACAGTCCAATAAAAGCAGTCAATACTGCTGTTACATTGTCGGTTGACAAATTCACATTTTTTGTGACCGTGAAGTAATTGTATTAAATTTGCCTGTCACACTGTTGTGTGCCATCATGTAATTTTTTTCTCTTTATGACACTGACACAACTTTAGGCCCCTTTCACACGTGAGTTGAACGCATTGCACCAGCACTGAATACCGACCCATTCATTTCTACGGGGCTGTTCACATGAGCTGTGATTTTCACGCATCACTTGTGCGTTGCGTGAAAATCGCAGCATGCTCTATATTCAGCGTTTTTCACGTAACACAGGCCCCATAGAAATGAATGGGGTTGCGTGAAAATCGCAAGCAAGTGCGATTTTCACGCACGGTTGCTAGGAGACGATCGGGATGGAAACCCGATCATTATTATTTTCCCCTCACCCATGACGGCACCCTGTGCGACTCAGGACCTCCCATCAGGACAGGAAACCTGAGAAGATAAAAAGGACACACCTCCACCCAACACCAGTTCAGGTTTCCTGATGGGAGATCCTGAGAAGCAGCACAAGTCACTGCTGAAGACGTACCTCCAAGACACCGGAGCTGGGGAAGGTCTGTGGCTGTATGCCATAGGAAGTCCTATCCCTGGGGAGCGGTAGTTCTGTGGCCGTGCCAGAAGCCGCTCCTGAAGATGACGTCGGGGGGGCGGAGCTTTGCCCGTGCAGGACCCGGAAGTAGAGGCCGGAGTGCGTCTTTTAAAATACAAATACGGCGGCAGGTTCAGGCAGCCAGCTGGGGCACAATTTGGATGTACCGTGTAGCGATCCTGGTTGCATCATGTCGGAGCCTACAGAAGGACGCGCTGAACCCCAGGAACCCTTGAGGCCTGCAAGTCCGGTATTGGTCTGAGGATGGGGAAAAAAGGAAAAAGCTTCAATGGGTGAGAGCGTTCCTTTTTATTTCTAATGTGGTGTTTCATATGATTGTCTCCTTTTAGATCCCTAAGCCACCTAAAAAATAGTCTTCCAAGACAAAACACAAGGAATGTGCGGAATGTAAAACGTCCCTATCTGCATCTTATCAGAAGGCGTTATGCTCAGCGTGTATAGATAAACTGGTAGCAGAGCAATCGCAGACCCTTACTAAGTCCATGAAGTCTATTATCAAGGCATCCTTTAAAGCATTCAGTAAAAGCCGTGCCAGGTCCCCAGATAGACCAGGGAGGGATACAGAGTATGACAGTGTTGAGTTGGACTCATCCGACGATGGCGGAGAATCCGGGCAACTATTTGTTAGTAATTCGGACTCTTCGGATGAAGATTATTCAGGAAGATCCTTCTTTTCCCCTGAGGATACGCAGCCGTTACTAAAAGTGGTCAGAGCAACTATGCAGTTGGAAGACGTTAAGCAGACCAGATCAGTCTTCCCTATTCATGAAAACATGCAAGCGATCATTAATAGGGAATGGAAAAATCCTGATCGAAAAATTTTCTTACCCTCCTCGGTGAAAAGGAAGTATCCTTATGAAGAAAAAGTTTCCTCCAGCTGGGATAGGGCCCCTACGGTAGATGCTCCAGTCGCTAAGATAGCTAAGAGATCTGCCCTCCCCTTTGATGATCTGGGTTGCCTTTCGGACCCGTTAGATAAGAAAGCAGATATTTACCTAAAACGGGCGTGGGAAACTTCCGCTACTTGTCTTAGACCCGCAGTTGCAGCCACTTGGGTATCCCGGTCCTTAAGATTGTGGATTGAACAGCTAGAGGCACATCTTAAAGAGAAGAAGCCTAGGGAGGAAATCTTAGCTTCTCTTCCCACCTTTGCTAAAGCGGCGGATTTAACGGATGCTTCTACGGATGTTATGCGCTTTGCCGCCAAATCCTCAGCTATGACGAATGCGGCAAGAAGAGCCATTTGGCTTAGATCATGGAAGGGTGACCAGGGGTCTAAGGCCAGACTCTGTGCCCTTCCGTGTGAGGGCGATAGATTGTTTGGGTCCTCCCTGGATGACATCTTGGAGAAGGCATCCGACAAGAAAAAAGGTTCCGGTCCCTCAGAAGACTCCCTTTTTCGTAAACCCCAGCAGGGCTTTAGAAAACAGAGGGGTAAGCCATACGATAGAAAGGAAAGGGATAGATTTCCAAGAAAAACTAGCGGCTTCCTTTTTAAATCCCAGGATAGCAAACCAAAGGACAAGCAATGACGCCAGACTCCAGGTTGGGGGAAGACTCTCTGCCTTTCTCCCAGGCTTGGGCGAACGTCACCCAGAACAAGTAGGGTTTTGGGGGGGATAGCGGAGGGATTCAGGTTGGAGTTCCGCTCTTATCCCCAAGTCTTTTTCACCCAGACTCCAACTCCAAAGGATCCTCTAAAGTCCACAGTTCTGGAGAGAGAGGTTCAGATATTGTTGGACAAAGGAGTTGTTTGCCAAGTCCCAAAGAAGGAGGAGGGCAGGGGGTTTTACTCCCCACTCTTTTTAATAAAGAAACCCAACGGTTCTTTTCGATATGATTCTGAACCTAAAACGGCTAAACAAATTCCTGAGATACAAGAAGTTCCGGATGGAAACTATAAAGTCGACCTTTAGACCTGTTATACCAAGGTTGCTGGATGGCAAGTATAGACTTAGAGGATGCCTATTATCACATCCCAATTCACTCTTCCTCCCAAAAGTATTTAAGGACGGCTGTTCAAGTAAGGGGCCAACTTCTACACCTGCAATACAGGGCACTTCCGTTGGGGGTCTCTCAAGCCCCGAGAATTTTCACCAAGGTCGTGGCGGAGATGTTGGCATTCCTTCGATCGTCTGGGATAGTAGTAGTACCCTATCTGGACGATTTTTTGTTCGTAGCCCAAACAAGGGAGCAGTTACAAATAGAGCTGGTCCTGGTGTGCTCTCTGTTGAAGGATCTGGGGTGGAAGATGAATCAGAGAAAGTCTTGTCTAACCCCTTCTCAAATTTGCACCTTTTTAGGAATGCAGCTAGATTCCACGGCTCAGAAGACATTCCTCCCTCAGAAGAAAGTATCCTCAACAATAGAGCATGTGTGGTTCCTTTTCCGGTCCTTCCGATGTTCCATCAGAGAGGCGATGGCAGTACTGGGGCACCTGACGGCTACAATTCCAGCCGTACCATCCGCACAGATCCACACAAGACCGTTACAGTCGGACATCTTAAAGAATTGGAATGGTATTCCACAAACACTAGAGGAAAAATTTCATCTCTCCTCCAGAGCAAGGTACTCCCTTCTGTGGTGGACGTCCGAGAAGAACCTCTCGGTAGGAATGCCTTGGTCCTTCATGGAACCCATGCTGATAATGACAGACGCCAGTCCGTGGGGTTGGGGAGCTCATTCAGAGGGAAAATACTGGCAGGGAAGATGGGATTTAAGAACCCGGGACTGCACGTCAAATTACAAGGAGCTCAAGGCAATAGAAAGAGTACTAAGGGTGGCAGTTCCAGATGTCTCCAACAGAAAGTTGGTCTTTTACTCGGACAATTCAACGACGGTGGCCTATATAAATCATCAGGGCGGAACAAAAATACCATCCCTAATCTTCCTCTGCCAGGAAACTTTCAAAATAGCGGAAGACAGGAACCTGGTCTTATCCGCAATACATTTGAAAGGGAAAGAGAATACGGTGGCCGACTTTCTAAGCCGAGTAGAAGCTCAGGTCAGGCAGAGTGGAGTCTGAACGAGGAGACCTTTTTCCCAGATTGTAACAAAGTTTGGGACCCCATCTATAGACCTCTTTCGCCACCCGGAAAAACAGGAAGACAAGAGATTCTTCTCCCTAAATTACACAGAGAATCCTACAGCGGTAGACAGTCTGGCTCAGGATTGGAGCCAGGAACTCGGCTATGCCTTCCCACCTATTTCCCTAATTCCGCAGGTTCTGAAGAAAGTGTGGAGGGAGGGAGCCACCATAATCATGGTAGCCTCAAAGTGGCCCAAGAGAGTCTGGTACTCCACCCTCTTAAGTCTAGCCAGAAGCCCTCCCTGGGTGATCCCTCCAAGGGAGGATCTACTCTCCCAGGGGCCCGTATGGCATCCCAATCAGGGGATTCTTCAATTGGCAGTATGGAGATTGACAGGGACATCTGGTTGAAGAGAGGGCTTTCTAGCAAAGTTGTTTCCACCCTTCTAGGTAGTAAAAAAAACTTCAACAGCTAGGAAGTATAATAGGGTTTGGAATGTCTTTTCTTCCTTTCTAGGTTCTAGCCCTGATCCATTTAGTCCTCCAGAAATCCCTAAGATTTTAGACTTTTTACAAGCGGGGTTAGACAAAGGGCTCAAGGCCTCCACCTTAAAAGTCCAGGTGTCTGCCATGAGCTACTTTTTTGACTTCCAATTAGCAATCCACCCGTGGGTCAAGCGTTTCCTTTCTGCCGCTGCCAGAATCTGTCCTTCTGTTAGACCTCTTTCCCCTCCTTGGGACCTGAACAGCGTCTTGACGGCCCTAACCGATAGACCCTTTGAGCCCTTATTAGAGGTCCCAATTGACATCTTATCCATTAAAATGGCTTTCCTCCTGGATCTCTGCTAGGAGGATCTCGGAGATCCAGGCCTTCTCGGCATATCAGCCCTATACTATCATCCAGGATAACCAAATAGTTATCAGGCCCCTGCCTTCTTTCCTTCCCAAGGTTGTCTCCGATTTTCATAGGAGCCAAGACTTTGTGTTGCCTTCCTTTTTTCCTAACCCCTCCAATAGCTTGGAGGAAAAATAATTGCCTGGACGTTAAGAGATGCTTGTTAGTCTACTTAGATGTTACGGCTCCTTGGAGAAAGGACGAGAACCTCCTGGTCTAGTTTTTAGGAGGAAATAAGGGGAAAAAAGCATCCCGCGGGGTTATTGCTAGATGGGTGAAGAAGGCCATAGCTAGAGCTTATATTTCCCTGGGTCTCCCCCCTCCTTCAGGTTTTGGGGCCCATTCTACTAGGGCAGTGTCTACCTCGTGGGCTGAGAGAGCTGATGTATCTTTAGCCCAGATTTGTAGGGCGGCTACCTGGAGCTTCCCGCATACCTTTCTTAAACATTACAGATTACAGCTCCATTCTGATGCCTTTTTTGGGGAAAAAGTCCTTCAGGCTGTTGCCCCCCCCCCCCCTAGATTCTACTTATAGTTTATCTCGCACAGGGTGCCGTCATGGGTGAGGGGAAAACAACATTGCTTACCGGTAATCGTTTTTCTCGATACCCATGACGGCACCTGATATTTCCCTCCCCATGTAGATATATATATATAGCATTTTTGCCAGGTCTATATGAAGTAATATAGATATAAGTTAAAAAAAATAAAATAAAAAATAGGGGGTCTTTAACCCTTTGTCACTTCTCTCCGGAGAACAATTTATTTCTTCCACTGGTGTTGGGTGGAGGTGTGTCCTTTTTATCTTCTCAGGTTTCCTGTCCTGATAGGAGGTCCTGAGTCGCACAGGGTGCCGTCATGGGTATCGAGAAAAACGATTACCGGTAAGCAATGTTGTTTTCCCTTATAACATGGAAGTGACGTAGGTTACCATAGCAACCTAATAAACAAAGGACACCATAATGCAGGAATTACAAACTTGCATAACAATGTTACTAAATGACAAAATAACACAACGATATTATATGTTATGGAAAACTTACGCCCTGACAAGGCAAATATACTAGATGACGGGAGTTATTCACGTAAATATGAGGTAATCAAGTTCTCTGTGGGAAAAAACAAAGGAAAGCATGTTGAAAATGACTGCAGTACTAGCAAGACTCACAATCCATTACACATCAAAGAAAGCTATTTAAATCATAATCACAATTTAACCCTTTTGGTTCCAGGGTTTGCAGGCGATAGATCCAGTAGGCTTCTCTCCTTTTGAGCATTTTAACCCTGTCACTACCTCTCCTTGGCAAAGGTAAGTGCTCTATTGTCTGGAAGCGCAACTGAGAGATGGTATGTCGGCATTTATCAAAGTGATATGGGATGGGAAGTAGCACATTTTTATTTCTAATTGTAGATTTGTGTTTGCAAAAACGATCCTTCATCCTAGTGGAAGTCTCACCGACATACACAAGTCCGCAGGGGCACTTTAAGATATAAACCACAAAGTTACTGTTACATGTGAAGAAACCATTTATTTTAAATTTTTCTCCTGTATATGGGTGAGTGAAATGTTCACCTTTAATCACACTAGAGCAATGTATGCACTGAAGGTACGGGTAAGTACCATTTGTGGGTGTGGAAAGAGTTGCCCGGCGTATGTTAGATCTTTCGCTACCAAACTAGAATATAACTAGAATATCGCGAATGTTCTTTGACCTATTGTAACACATCATAGGGGGAGACTGGAATTCTTTGCTGTTGGGATAGGCTCTGCTAATGATGTTCCAGTGCTTGTTAATGACGGTTCTACGTTTGTTAACCCAGGGGTGGTATTTCACCACAAAAGGAACTCGTGGTGGCTTGTGGCTATTAATGGAAGTGTCAGTGAATTGTTTTACCCGTTGAAAATTCGGTAGGTCATTAGGATAGCCTCTGCTTCAGAACTTCCCTAACATTTCTTCCTCACGTGTTGTCCTAGTGTCAGTGTCAGAAACTATCCTACACACCCTCTGTAGTTGAGAATAGGGTAATGATTTTTTAACAGTAAGTGGATGATTACTAGAAAAATTTAACAAGCTGTTGCGGTCTGTACTCTTGGTGTAAAGGTCCGTATGTATCTGACTAGGGATAAGCGAACCCGAACTGTATAGTTCGGGTTCGTACCGAATTTTGGGGTGTCCGTGACACGGACCCGAACCCGGACATTTTCGTAAAAGTCCGGGTTCGGGTTCGGTGTTCGTCGCTTTCTGAAAGGCTGCAAAGCAGCCAATCAACAAGCGTCATACTACATGCCCCAAGAGGCCGTCACAGCCATGCCTACTATTGGCATGGCTGTGATTGGCCAGAGCACCATGTGACCCAGCCTCTATTTAAGCTGGAGTCACATAGCGCCGCCCGTCACTCTGCTCTGATCAGTATAGGGAGAGTTTGCAGCTGCGACGTTAGGGCGAGATTAGGCAGATTAACTCCTCCAAAAGACTCCATCCAGAGATCGATCTGCAGCTGTGGATGATTGAACTGCTGCTATTGAATTGCTCACTGTTTTTAGGCTGCCCAGAGCGTTTTTCAGTCACTTTTTTCTGGGGTGATCGGCGGCCATTTTGTGTCTTGTGGTGCGCCAGCACAAGCTGCCACCAAGTGCATTTAACCCTCAATGGTGTGGTTGTTTTTTGGCTAAAGCCTACATCAGGGTCAAGCTGTCACGCCAAGTGCATTTAACCAGCAATAGTGTGGTTATTTTTTGGCCATATACTACATCAGGGGCAAGCTGCGCCTGTCACCAAGTGCATTTAACCCTCAATGGTGTGGTTGTTTTTTGGCTAAATCCTACATCAGGGTCAAGCTGTCACACCAAGTGCATTTAACCATCAATAGTCTGGTTATTTTTTGGCCATATACTACATCAGGGGCAAGCTGTCACCAAGTGCATTTAACCCTCAATGGTGTGGTTGTTTTTGGCTAAATCCTACATCAGGATCAAGCTGTCACACCAAGTGCATTTAACCATCAATAGTCTGGTTATTTTTTGGCCATATACTACATCAGGGGCAAGCTGAGCCTGCCACCAAGTGCATTGAACCCTCAATAGTGTGGTTGGTCAAGCTGTCACACCAAGTGCATTTAACCATCAATAGTGTGGTTATTTTTTGGCCATATCCCAGTCTAATTCTGTCAGTAAACCTATACCTGTCACCCAGCGCCTAAATACTAGGCCTCAAATTTATATCCAGCTAAATCTGTCGTTACTGCTGTGGCTGGTCAAGTTATTTAGTGTCTGTCAAAGCACAGTTTTTGTTCTGGGTTGAAATACAATTCCCAAATTTCGCAATTTCCTAATTTAGTGGTTTTTGCTGTATCAGGCCTACTTTAAATTTATCCCTAAAAGGGTATATCAGATTCAAGGTGCACATAGGGTCATTCTGAATAACTTCACACACACGCTACTGTGCATTTCCAAGTCTAATTCTGTCAGTAAACCTAAACCTGTCACCCAGCGCCTAAATAATAGGCCTCAAATTTATAGTCAGCTAAATCTGTGGTTACTGCTGTGCCTGTATTAGTGTAATACGGTACCTAAATAGATAGCCAGATAGTGTTAGTTGTCTTTAAAAAAAGGCCTGAATTTGAATTCAATACATTGGGTCAAATAATATTTTTGTTGTTGTGGTGAACGATAACAATGAGGAAAACATCTAATAAGGGACGCGGACATGGTCGTGGTGGTGTTAGTGGACCCTCTGGTGCTGAGAGAGGACGTGGCCGTTCTGCCACAGCCACACGTCCTAGTGTACCAACTACCTCAGGTCCCAGTAGCCGCCATAATTTACAGCGATATTTGGTGGGGCCCAATGCCGTTCTAAGGATGGTAAGGCCTGAGCAGGTACAGGCATTAGTCAATTGGGTGGCCGACAGTGGATCCAGCACGTTCACATTATCTCCCACCCAGTCTTCTGCAGAAAGCGCACAGATGGCGCCTGAAACCCAAGCCCATCAGTCTGTCACATCACCCCCATGCATACCAGGGAAACTGTCTGAGCCTCAAGTTATGCAGCAGTCTTTTATGCTGTTTGAAGACTCCGCTGGCAGGGTTTCCCAAGGGCATCCACCCAGCCCTTCCCCAGCGGTGGAAGACATAGAATGCACTGACGCACAACCACTTATGTTTCCTGATGATGAGGACATGGGAATACCACCTCAGCGCGTCTCTGATGATGACGAAACACAGGTGCCAACTGCTGCGTCTTTCTGCAGTGTGCAGACTGAACAGGAGGTCAGGGATCAAGACTGGGTGGAAGACGATGCAGGGGACGATGAGGTCCTAGACCCCACATGGAATGAAGGTCGTGCCACTGACTTTCACAGTTCGGAGGAAGAGGCAGTGGCGAGACCGAGCCAACAGCGTAGCAAAAGAGGGAGCAGTGGGCAAAAGCAGAACACCTGCCGCCATCTGGGACCGAGCACCCCAAAGGCAGCTTCAAGGAGTTCCCTGGCATGGCACTTCTTCAAACAATGTGCTGACGACAAGACCCGAGTGGTTTGCACGCTGTGCCATCAGAGCCTGAAGCGAGGCATTAACGTTCTGAACCTTAGCACAACCTGCATGACCAGGCACCTGCATGCAAAGCATGAACTGCAGTGTAGTAAACACCTTAAAAACAGGGAAGTCACTCAGGCTCCCCCTGCTACCTCTTCTGCTGCTGCCGCCGCCGCCTCGGCCTCTTCTGCTGCTGCCGCCTCGGCCTCTTCCTCTGGAGGAACGTTGGCACCTTCCGCCCAGCAAACAGGGGATGTAACACCACCACCTCCGTCACCAAGCATCTCAACCATGTCACACGGCAGCGTTCAGCTCTCCATCTCACAAACATTTGAGAGAAAGCGTAAATTCCCACCTAGCCACCCTCGATCCCTGGCCCTGAATGCCAGCATTTCTAAACTACTGGCCTATGAAATGCTGTCATTTAGGCTGGTGGACACAGACAGCTTCAAACAGCTCATGTCGCTTGCTGTCCCACAGTATGTTGTTCCTAGCCGGCACTACTTCTCCAAGAGAGCTGTCCCTTCCCTGCACTACCAAGTATCCGATAAAATCAAGTGTGCACTGCGCAACGCCATCTGTTGCAAGGTCCACCTAACCACAGATACGTGGACCAGTAAGCACGGCCAGGGACGCTATATCTCCCTAACTGCACACTGGGTAAATGTAGTGGCAGCTGGGCCCCAGGCGGAGAGCTGTTTGGCGCACGTCCTTCCGCCGCCAAGGATCGCAGGGCAACATTCTTTGCCTCCTGCTCCTACTCGGCTTCCTCCTCCTCTTCTTCCACCTGCTCATCCAGTCAGCCACACACCTTCACCACCAACTTCAGCACAGCCCGGGGTAAACGTCAGCAGGCCATTCTGAAACTCATATGTTTGGGGGACAGGCCCCACACCGCACAGGAGTTGTGGCGGGGTATAGAACAACAGACCGACGAGTGGTTGCTGCCGGTGAGCCTCAAGCCCGGCCTGGTGGTGTGCGATAATGGGCGAAATCTCGTTGCAGCTCTGGGACTAGCCGGTTTGACGCACATCCCTTGCTTGGCGCATGTGCTGAATTTGGTGGTGCAGAAGTTCATTCACAACTACCCCGACATGTCAGAGCTGCTGCATAAAGTGCGGGCCGTCTGTTCGCGCTTCCGGCGTTCACATCCTGCCTCTGCTCGCCTGTCTGCGCTACAGCGTAACTTCGGCCTTCCCGTTCACCGCCTCATATGCGACGTGCCCACCAGGTGGAACTCCACCTTGCACATGCTGGACAGACTGTGCGAGCAGCAGCAGGCCATAGTGGAGTTTCAGCTGCAGCACGCACGGGTCAGTCGCACTACGGAACAGCACCACTTCACCACCAATGACTGGGCCTCCATGCGAGACCTGTGTGCCCTGTTGCGCTGTTTCGAGTACTCCACCAACATGGCCAGTGGCGATGACGCCGTTATCAGCGTTACAATACCACTTCTATGTCTCCTTGAGAAAACACTTAGGGCGATGATGGAAGAGGAGGTGGCCCAGGAGGAGGAGGAGGAAGAGGGGTAATTTTTAGCACTTTCAGGCCAGTCTCTTCGAAGTGACTCAGAGGGAGGTTTTTTGCAACAGCAGAGGCCAGGTACAAATGTGGCCAGCCAGGGCCCACTACTGGAGGACGAGGATGAGGAGGAGGATGAGGATGAAGCATGGGCACAGCGGGGTGGCACCCAACGCAGCTCGGGCCCATCACTGGTGCGTGGCTGGGGGGAAAGGCAGGACGATGACGATACACCTCCCACAGAGGACAGCTTGTCCTTACCTCTGGGCAGCCTGGCGCACATGAGCAACTACATGCTGCAGTGCCTGCGCAACGACAGCAGAGTTGCCCACATTTTAACGTGTGCGGACTACTGGGTTGCCACCCTGCTGGATCCACACTACAAAGACAATGTGCCCACCTTACTTCCTTCACTGGAGCGTGATGGGAAGATGCGCGAGTACAAGCGCACGTTGGTAGACGCACTACTGAGAGCATTCCCGAATGTCACAGGGGAACAAGTGGAAGCCCAAGGGCAAGGCAGAGGAGGAGCAAGAGGTCGCCAAGGCAGCTGTGTCACGGCCAGCTCCTCTGAGGGCAGGGTTAGCATGGCAGAGATGTGGAAAAGTTTTGTCAACACGCCACAGCTAACTGCACCACTACCTGATACGCAACGTGTTAGCAGGAGGCAACATTTCACTAACATGGTGGAACAGTACATGTGCACACCCCTCCACGTACTGACTGATGGTTCGGCCCCATTCAACTTCTGGGTCTCTAAATTGTCCACGTGGCCAGAGCTAGCCTTTTATGCCTTGGAGGTGCTGGCCTGCCCGGCGGCCAGCGTTTTGTCTGAATGTGTATTCAGCACGGCAGGAGGCGTCATTACAGACAAACGCAGCCGCCTGTCTACAGCCAATGTGGACAAGCTGACGTTCATAAAAATGAACCAGGCATGGATCCCACAGGACCTGTCCATCCCTTGTGCAGATTAGACATTAACTACCTCCCCTTAACCATATATTATTGTACTCCAGGGCACTTCCTCATTCAATCCTCTTTTTATTTTCATTTTACCATTATATTGCGGGGCAACCCAAAGTTGAATGAACATCTCCTCTGTCTGGGTGCCGGGGCCTAAATATATGCCAATGGACTGTTCCAATGTTGGGTGACGTGAAGCATGATTCCCTGCTATGACATGCAGACTGATTCTCTGCTGACATGAAGCCAGATTCTCTGTTACGGGACCTCTCTCCTCTGCCTGGGTGCCGGGGCCTAAATATATGACAATGGACTGTTACAGTGGTGGCTGACGTGAAGCCTGATTCTCTGCTATGACATGCAGACTGATTCTCTGCTGACATGAAGCCAGATTCTCTGTTACGGGACCTCTCTCCTCTGGCTGGGTGCCTGGGCCTAAATATATGACAATGGACTGTTACAGTGGTGGCTGATGTGAAGCCTGATTCTCTGCTATGACATGCAGACTGATTCTCTGCTGACATGAAGCCAGATTCTCTGTTACGGGACCTCTCTCCTCTGGCTGGGTGCTGGGCCTAAATATATGCCAATGGACTGTTGCAGTGGTGGCTGACGTGAAGCCTGATTCTCTTCTATGACATGCAGACTGATTCTCTGCTGACATGAAGCCAGATTCTCTGTTACGGGACCGATCTCCTCTGCCTGGGTGCTGGGCCTAAATATATGACAATGGACTGTTACAGTGGTGGCTGACGTGAAGCCTGATTCTCTGCTATGACATGCAGACTGATTCTCTGCTGACATGAAGCCAGATTCTCTGTTACGGGACTTCTCTCCTCTGGCTGGGTACCTGGGCCTAAATATATGCCAATGGACTGTTGCAGTGGTGGCTGACGTGAAGCCTGATTCTCTTCTATGACATGCAGACTGATTCTCTGCTGACATGAAGCCAGATTCTCTGTTACGGGACCTCTCTCCTCTGCCTGGGTGCTGGGCCTAAATATATGACAATGGACTGTTACAGTGGTGGCTGACGTGAAGCCTGATTCTCTGCTATGACATGCAGACTGATTCTCTGCTGACATGAAGCCAGATTCTCTGTTACGGGACCTCTCTCCTCTGGCTGGGTGCCTGGGCCTAAATATATGACAATGGACTGTTGCAGTGGTGGCTGACGTGAAGCCTGATTCTCTGCTATGACATGCAGACTGATTCTCTGCTGACATGAAGCCAGATTCTCTGTTACGGGACCTCTCTCCTCTGGCTGGGTACCTGGGCCTAAATATATGCCAATGGACTATCCACATTTGTTTGCAGGGGATTTACCTACATGTTGCTGCCTTTTGCAGCCTTCTAGCTCTTTCCTGGGCTGTTTTACAGCCTTTTTAGTGCCGAAAAGTTCGGGTCCCCATTGACTTCAATGGGGTTCGGGTTCGGGACGAAGTTCGGATCGGGTTCGGATCCCGAACCCGAACATTTCCGGGAAGTTCGGCCGAACTTCTCAAACCCGAACATCCAGGTGTCCGCTCAACTCTATATCTGACCCTTCTCATCCTTAATTACACATGTGTCCAGGAAACTGATCCTGGACACATCTGAGTGTATAGTAAATTGCAACTCTCTCCAGATAGAGTTCACTGACACTTCCATTAATAGCCACAAGCCACCACAAGTTCCTTCTGTGGAAAGGTCCACCTAACTACGGATACGTGGACCAGTAAGCACAGTAAGGGACGTTATATCTCCCTAACAGCACACTGGGTAAATTCAGTGGCATCTGGGCCTGAGGCGGATAGCAGTTTGGCGCTTGTCCTTCCACCACCGAGGATTGCAGGGCATTTCTCTTTGCCTCCTGTTGCTTCCTCCTCCTACTCCACTTCCTCATCCTCTACCGCCTCCTCATCCAGTCAGCGTAACACCTTCACTACCAACTTCAGCACAGCAAGGGGGACTGGCTTGATCCCAAACTAAGGAGCATATAGGTGAGCCCTTTAAAACCCTAAGAGCTCTCCCTGATTGCTATGCACATGCAAGGGTCTCAATGGTAGACGATTGCATGCCCACGTACCTAATACTGTGTGACACCTGAAAACCCTATAATAGTGAGGGGACACGACCACCGGCTCCCTGCACTTACTACGGACGGAGTCAGGGTCACCTAGAATCAAGCCAGCAAGGAAACACAATGAAGGAAAAGACTTATCTGAGCAAACAGCAGCAGCCTCCAGCAGTGAACACTTCATCCAAGAAGTAGTATAAACCGCAAAGTGAGGCAGTATGGGAGGGAATATAAAAGGAAGACGATTAGTCTAAATAAGTGACACCTGGCAGAAGGAAACGAGATGACAAAGTGAAACCAAAACAAAGAACGTCATACAAGAGGTAGAGAAGAACATCTGTCAGACCTTCTCACAGAACTGGTGGTGACACTTATCTGTTTAGGGGACAAACCCCACACTGCGCAGGAGCTGTGGACGGGCATGGAACAACAGACCGATGAGTGGTTGGTGCCAGTGAGCCTCAAGCCCGGCCTGGTGGTGTGCAATAATGGGCGAAATCTCGTAGCAGCTCTGGGCCTAGCCGGTTTGATGCACATCCCTTGCCTGGCGCATGTGCTGAATTTAATTTAATAACTTGTCCCACATTTCCACCCGATCAGATTTAAGCCATTGACGTCCCTTGGATGTGGTATCCCATTCTCAGGCTCCCTCTCCAGCATGGAACCCTGATTCCCCATTACCCATGATCACCATGATAGGTGCATAAAAGAATATTGAAAGTTGATAGGGAAGATATCCAATTGGATCGTGGACGTCATGGGGACATGCGATCAGGCAGAAGTTATCTAGAGTCAACAAAGCAGCAGCAGGGCCTCTCCTGTATAACGTTTCCTCATCCAAAATACTGCAGTGACATTCCCTGCAATTACCAGGTACTACATATATTAGTACATTCACAGTAGGGGTTAGGGAACAACTAGGTATAAAGAATAAGATTTAACATGTTTAAAAAAAAAAATATATATATATATTATATTAATAATAAAAAAAATATATATAATAATAAAAAAATAAATTATTATTAAGTTTTTACATAACATGCGCATTGTTTTAGGTCTTCTCAAAAAACCCAGGGCACAGAATCTGGGAACGATTACAAAACACTGCGTCTCAACGGTATACTCTCAGGTATGGTGCTGTACGGTTCATTTCAGTAATTATAGGTATCACACCTTTTATCAGACATAGTCAGCGGTCCGTATTCTTATACAGCAGGGCCCTCGTGAAGGCTCGCATCAGGATTTTTTCCGTAATATTCAGCAGTTAAGGTAGGTAGTAAATATATAAAAATAAAATCTATCACTTCTCAGCACTGGTGGCTAGGGATAAGCTTCATACCAGGTTTACCGTGTGGGAACTAGGTTTAATATAAAATATATATTATTTTTTTTTTACATATATAGTTTGGCACATATTAAAAGACCAAACACATTTACGAACATCTGTCACGATTACAGACTCAAAGTTAGTCCCATCACGTTTCCACATACGTACGTACATCGGTCACGTCTACCGATTTATGTAAATCCTATCACGACTTCAGACATGCACGTACGTCTATCTCGCCTACAGACTCAATGTAAGTCCTGTCACGGCTTCAGGTAAATAGGCACGTCTGTCACGTCCACAGACTCGATGTAAGTCCTGACACGTCCTCAGGCATGCAAGTACGTCTGTCACGTCTACAGACTTAATATCAGCCCTGACATGACTTCAGGCAATATTGCACGTCTGCCGCGTTCACAGAGTCAACGTCAGTCCCACACGTCATTTAGGACACTCTTCATTTGGCCCTACCTATCGCATTAGGGTCCGAAGTATTAGAGTGCGATCGCACAGTTATGGGCTTTCCATGCTAGTGGATCACTGTCACCTGGTTCCCTCAGGTAACGAAGGTATAATTCTTTCACGGTGGTTGCCACGATAGGTGCACGGGTTTTAGTTAAAACATATCGTAGGTACTAATACGACAGCGGCATGTTGCACGTCTAGGCACATATACCCGCTCTCTGCTCACGAGAATATTCACTAGCACGAGTTCGCTGATGGCATGCCGAGTTACATATTTTGGGGTTCTTGTGAAAACATGTTTGTTTTTACATGGATCCCTCTCAGGACGGGAATTCACAAGATTCCACCTCATCCCAGGGAAACGTGTATCCTCAACAAGAACAAACTCCTTCCATGAGATCTTGGACTGTGCCTAGGATTACAGCAGAATTAACTAAAAGGGGGACATCGTACCCAGCGTCCGCTAGGAAAGCAGAGGTATTCCGCCTTCTCAACTCTGAGTCTGCAGGCTCTAGCCAAGAATCATTCTATGAGTACAATTCAGACCTCTTTAACCCAACTGCACGCGGCTATTAACAGCATGGCCTCATCCATGTCCAATTTCCAAGCTAGACATAGCTCCTGCGCATTTTATCCCAACCAACATCCGTAAAGATATACTTGACGGTAAGGATGTAAACCTGGCGTCACATTACTCATTGCAACCCATGAAGTTCCCGACAACAAAACGATAGCTTACGGAGAAGTTTCTGTAATTCTGAAATCTAGGGACGCCTATCACCGAATTCATCCTGGCTTTTAGTCTATATAGGGACGTGGTGTGTTCGGTGGCTCCTAACCATAGGCAGGAGCTAGATTTATACTTATCTAAGGGCATAAATACGGAGGCTCCTCCTTTTACGAATATCTTCGTTCTTTTTCAGCAAAAGCCGCAGCTATTCTAACCCGAATTCAGCGCACCTTAGATTGGTCGGTTATCGATACCGAATTATTTCGCCGGACCGTCGCTCCGTCCCCATTGACTATAATGGGGACGGGGGCGGAGCTCCGGCGCAGCACGGCGAAAGGCCGCCGGACTAAAATTACTGCATGTCAGGCTTTTTAGTCCGGCGGCTTTCGCCGTGCACCGCCGGAGCTCCGCCCCCGTCCCCATTATAGTCAATGGGGAAGGAGCGGCTGTCCGGCGGCACGGCGAAATAGCTGCAGGACGGATCCAACATGGTGAACAGCCTGTCGGATCCGTCCTGCCGCAAGTGTGAAAGTACCCTAAACCATAAGTTTGGAAAAGACTCCCTATCCCATGTATTCGTGCCGTTCCGAGCTCCGCCACCAGGGGCCCTCGACCAGTTTTGATAGAAAAAATTGTACTCTGTCAGATTGGATGGTAGCAATAAAGTGGGCACGTAGAGCCGCCGGATGTGCATCACATTGGGAACAATATACGGTACTAAGGCTACTTTCACACTAGCGCTTTTGATGGATCCGTTACGGATCAGCAAAAAATGCTTCCGTTTCTGACAATACAACCGTCTGCATCCGTTATGAATGGATTGTATTATCTGTAACAGCCAAGACGGATCCTTCATGAACTCCATTAACCACCTCAGCTCCCCTAGCTTAAAGGGACACTAACAGGCCCAATAAGCATATTTAGGTATATATATGACAGTACAGGTCTTATAAAGTGTATTAAAATCATCTAAGTATCCCCCCCCTGTCCACCTTATAAATACAGTAAACTGAAGTTTTATAACCTGGGTGAAGAGTCTTCAATCTGCCCAAGGGGCGGCGTTTCATCTCCACTTGCGCCCAGCCAGCCTCGCCACAACTACCATTTTAAAGCTACGCCCAGCTCATCAATATTCACTTCGCTGGGCAGCTACTACTGTCCGCGACGCAAGATCCGGCGCATGCCCAATACAATCCTATGGGCATCGTCCTCCGTCTCATCTTCAGCGCATGCTCCCGGCACCCTCACTGGCCGGGATCACATCGCGCCTGCGTACAGTCTGCATCTTAGAGGCCGCTTCAGCCTCTGCGTTATGCGCATGCGCCGGGCACTGTTCAGAAGGGGTTAATACTAGTGCGACCTCTAAATCTTCGCTCCGCCCTCATTGTCTGTGTGTAACCATTAATTAATTTATTTATTTTTTGGCTTGCTATTGCAAAACTATAGATTGATTTACGTTAGTGGCACAAAATTACACATATTATAGCGGTATCTGAACTAATTGTACATACAGGGAGTGCAGAATTATTAGGCAAGTTGTATTTTTGAGGATTAATTTTATTATTGAACAACAACCATGTTCTCAATGAACCCAAAAAACTCATTAATATCAAAGCTGAATATTTTTGGAAGTAGTTTTTAGTTTGTTTTTAGTTTTAGCTATTTTAGGGGGATATCTGTGTGTGCAGGTGACTATTACTGTGCATAATTATTAGGCAACTTAACAAAAAACAAATATATACCCATTTCAATTATTTATTTTTACCAGTGAAACCAATATAACATCTCAACATTCACAAATATACATTTCTGACATTCAAAAACAAAACAAAAACAAATCAGTGACCAATATAGCCACCTTTCTTTGCAAGGACACTTAAAAGCCTGCCATCCATGGATTCTGTCAGTGTTTTGATCTGTTCACCATCAACATTGCTTGCAGCAGCAACCACAGCCTCCCAGACACTGTTCAGAGAGGTGTACTGTTTTCCCTCCTTGTAAATCTCACATTTGATGATGGACCACAGGTTCTCAATGGGGTTCAGATCAGGTGAACAAGGAGGCCATGTCATTAGATTTTCTTCTTTTATACCCTTTCTTGCCAGCCACGCTGTGGAGTACTTGGACGCGTGTGATGGAGCATTGTCCTGCATGAAAATCATGTTTTTCTTGAAGGATGCAGACTTCTTCCTGTACCACTGCTTGAAGAAGGTGTCTTCCAGAAACTGGCAGTAGGACTGGGAGTTGAGCTTGACTCCATCCTCAACCCGAAAAGGCCCCACAAGCTCATCTTTGATGATACCAGCCCAAACCAGTACTCCACCTCCACCTTGCTGGCGTCTGAGTCAGACTGGAGCTCTCTGCCCTTTACCAATCCAGCCACGGGCCCATCCATCTGGCCCATCAAGACTCACTCTCATTTCATCAGTCCATAAAACCTTAGAAAAATCAGTCTTGAGATATTTCTTGGCCCAGTCTTGACGTTTCAGCTTGTGTGTCTTGTTCAGTGGTGGTCGTCTTTCAGCCTTTCTTACCTTGGCCATGTCTCTGAGTATTGCACACCTTGTGCTTTTGGGCACTCCAGTGATGTTGCAGCTCTGAAATATGGCCAAACTGGTGGCAAGTGGCATCTTGGCAGCTGCACGCTTGACTTTTCTCAGTTCATGGGCAGTTATTTTGCGCCTTGGTTTTTCCACACGCTTCTTGCGACCCTGTTGACTATTTTGAATGAAACGCTTGATTGTTTGATGATCACGCTTCAGAAGCTTTGCAATTTTAAGAGTGCTGCATCCCTCTGCAAGATATCTCACTATTTTTGACTTTTCTGAGCCTGTCAAGTCCTTCTTTTGACCCATTTTGCCAAAGGAAAGGAAGTTGCCTAATAATTATGCACACCTGATATAGGGTGTTGATGTCATTAGACCACACCCCTTCTCATTACAGAGATGCACATCACCTAATATGCTTAATTGGTAGTAGGCTTTCGAGCCTATACAGCTTGGAGTAAGACAACATGCATAAAGAGGATGATGTGGTCAAAATACTCATTTGCCTAATAATTCTGCACTCCCTGTAGACCGGACTAAAATGTTGACGGGCCATTTAACCTAGGATATGGCGGTGGTAGATAGACAGGAATAAACGTGTGATGGCCAATTGCCCTGGGATATGGCGGTGGTACATAGACAGGAATAATTGTGTGCTCGCCCTGTTTGTTTGAAAAAAAAATTATTATAATTATCATTGATTTTTTCTTTTGTGCGTTATATATATATATATATATATATATATATATATATATTTATTATGAATAATAATATTTAATTTATTTTTCAAAACTATTCATATATATTTTTTAAAAAATGTCAAATATAGAGGAAGTACAGAAAACCGCTTCTATCGACCATGACTCAGTGAGTTGAATTCATCAAATAATTATTTTATTAGTTATAGCATCATACTATCTTATTTTTTTATTAGTTTTTTTTCAAGATGGAAGGTGTAATTACATTACAGCATGAAGATCTTGAAGTAATAATTAACTCTGATAGCTCTTCTATGATTGTCAACACTAATTATGACATTTTGGCTTGCTATGTGCAGGATGATAGTTTAGAATTATCGGTTTAAAAATTTTTTTTTTTATTTATTTAAATTTAATGATGGATGGCCCAAAATAAGATTTTTTTAATCCGGCATAGAGCCCCGTTGTTACATAAAGCAAAATTAAAATATTTACTGTAAGTATTTATATTCTTGTATAACAAGATTTCATGAATATTAATTCATTTTATTTTTCATATTTTAAAAGCAACTTTTTGAGAGTGCTGACCTCAATTCAAATAGTAGTACTACAGTACCCTCAACCGTCATAGACACTGGAATGGTTGAATTGCATGAAAACGAAAATGATGAGGAGGTACCAAATATTATTTTAAAAAATTGTTAATTATTCATAACCACATTTTTCTGTTGTTGTATTCTTTATTTTTTAAATAAAATATACTAATCTTTTTATTTTTTACTTTTTAAGATGATGATTTTAATAGAAGAATTAAACCAAAAATACGCTGGGGATACTTCACAATTAGAATGTTTTCCAACAAACCCACTATTGAGTCAAAATTCTACATACAGAATATTTATCGAAAACGAAAACGAGCAGAGAATTGGTGTATTGCATTGGTGCAATTGTTCTAATTGTACAATGATGGTAACCAACATTGAATCTATATGCTGTAAAGAAATTACCAATATAGAACCCTACATGGGTGACTTTACATGTGTCGTTTAGCATGAATACTTTGATATTTTTTGTCAAAGGGAAGATACAGTACAAATAGTATTACGGACAATCGGACAAGTTCAAACTCCCCCGCCTCAAAAGGATCTCAACCGGTGAGATGATTGTACATTTCATTTCCATATAATACATTAAATATAATATTTTATTTTTAGGAAAGTTTTATTTATATAAAAAATATATATATATTTTTAGAAATTACATAATTTTCGTGGCCGTCTCTTTCTCACAGGCTGTAGTGCTGGCCAATCAAAGCGCTACGCTCATATCATGAGAGTTATTTTTATCCCAGACTATTAGTTGAGCGATGCGATTGGCCAGCACTCCAGCACTGTGAGAAGCAGAGGCCCAGGACAACAAGGGCAGACTTCTGACAGGCGTGCTAAAAATCAGAATAGACCGAAGCCTATACCGGTATAACTGAGCATCGCCCAGGGATTATTGTAAGTTCATGTAGATCCCTGAGCGCGCTCTCCATTTTTGTATATTAATCATAATGAAATGTTCTCTTTAACTAATAGTAACATTGTTGCAGGTCATTACAATCTAAATTCTCCTTTTTTTTATTCTCATAGATTGAAAAGAAAGGCCGCCTATCGGTGTTTCACAGCATGGATTCATGGATACTTAGGCATCGGAAACCGCCGCCCAATACCTTCTTGTGTTGTGTCCACGATACGTAATGGTTTCCCAGACCCAGACTAAGAATACATGGGTTACAAACAACATCCCGATAGCCCTGCTGAATTTATGGCTTTTGAATGAACCAAAAAATATAAAAATGTTCAAAAAATTAAAAAACAAAACTAGTCATATGTTTACATATTAATACAAGCACAAATAAAGGTTCGTAATCAAAATGTTGTTTTTTTTTAAATCATATTTGCACTTTACAATAGAAATAATTTGTTCTATATATTGTTATATTATTTGTGTTTATTTTAAATTATGTTATATTTTATTTCTTCTAAGGTTTCATGTTAATAAAATATTTTATGAGGAAACGTGGGTTTTATTTTATGAATGATTATTTCAACAGATACAGGTTAAGAAACTATAAATAAGAAAAAAAGTAACATTTAAGTATTGCAAGTAAATTTAAATTAAATCACAATAAAAGCAGAACAAAATAAATGTTATAGCATTATTATATATCCTAAAACATTATTTTTTATAATATAATATAAAAAAAAGATAGAAAAATAACAATTTTTAAGGGATTGTAATCTAATGTCACTTCTTTTTTAAATAAAGATACCAATACGGATCTGAAAGATAAAAAAATTAAATAATTAGTATATATTATTCTTTAAAATTTAATAATGTAAATTTAAATAAAAATATATACATTAATTCAGTACATACATCAAATCCACTGAACAAAAATTTAAAAATGTATATGTTTTATCTTTTAATAAAACAATAATTAAAATATAACAGTAATAAAATGATTTAAAAAAAATTAAAAATATATAGAGGATTACCTTTTATACTGATTTTACAGCGTTGGTGTGGCTGTAGCTCTGTATCTGCTGATTTGTTGTTTTTTAACTTCGTCCTTGTTTGGTTTTTCTATATTTGCAATATTGGGCGGGACAGTCGGTGCTCTTGACTCCTATTCAGACAACAGCGAATTATTGCAGATTTTCAGGACATCCACACTGATGTCTTCCAGAAACTTTACAGAAATTTTTTCAAATATGTTTCGTATTATCCAACGAGAGTTTCCTTTTGGCAGAACGACTTGAGTACGAAGAGTTCCCACCGGTTCTGTATTGGTTCTTGACACCTGTACGACTGCTTGCTGTCTTCCCACATTGTGGTTATGAGATAGAGCAGCGAGTTTTGTTCTGGCTTCCATGGCATCAATTCCAAAATGTATGTGTTTAGACCGGAACTTTAGAGCAAGACTATGGAAATCTTCCAAAAGACCAGTATGACAGTTATGTATCAAAGGTTGTAAGTCCTTTATTAGAACGTCATTGGAGACAATCTTCATTATATTTTTATATGATGGTTTCTCTTAAGAGAGCCAGAATATTTCTTCATTATTTTGTTCTTCAATCGGACTATGCATACAAGCACTGTATAGTCTACCATCCCACTCATGTTCATCCGCGATGTGATGTAGTACAGAGAGCCATTTTTCTTTTAATAACTCAGGATTATGGTTACAAGTTTTTATGCACCACCAAAAGTGTAGTACGATTTTATCAACCCATGGAGTTATTTCCTTGCAGAACTTTAGTTTGCTGGCGTTTATAAGCTTCTTCTTTAGTGATTTAGCATAGTGCCAAACATCAAATTGATGGTTTATCATCGAGTAGTCAGTACGCATTTTTTTCCGTATACTGACAAGACGATCAGAGGCAAATATTTTTATTTTTGATCCTTGTGCTATTATTCTGTCCATCACAGTTTCGAAACTAAGTTTTTCCATGGCAAATGAGGATGCACATTGTGTTTTTTGAATTACTTCAAAGTCCAAAATTTCATCGTTCACAGTATTCATCAATGTATAAATACAATACTTGGCGCTATGCCCCGGACTATCGCACTGGCCATCTCCAGCAATACACAAAGGTTTATTTTGAGAATAATCTTTAATTTCCTCTTTATTTGATTTCCAAGCCTTGTCTATAGCCGGAAAAAGAAAGAGACTTTGATATCTGTAATATGTTTTTTCAGCGATGCTTTGAAGTCCCAAAATATTTAAAAATTCTTTCGTTTTCACAAAATTTTGTCCACTAAACAGGATTGCAGCCGCTATAAGAATATTTCCCGAACAATATTGACTTTCAAAGATTGTAAAATAATGGCCTTGATAAATGGAATGTTTGCACCATGTAATCGCAATCTTCACTGTATTGACATTTTACTTTGCGTACAAGATTATCTAGACAAGATTCAAAAACTAAAAACTTTTTTTCATTTACAATTTGACGTTCGTTTTTTGGTATAAAAAGTAAAGGCGGGAGTTTTTTTAGTTCTGGAAAGAGGCTTGCACACTGATTCAGATCTGAAGTATCCATTGAGGGGATTTCGGGGGGGGGGGTAGCTTTCATCTGCATCATCCGTTTTAGAGATTTAAAAATCTTTTGATATATCTACAGAATCTTCGATTTGATGAGATCTTATTGGAGAAATTGGTTCAACGCCTTCAATAATTATTTTTTCATGTTGCGAAGTAACTCCAATAATGCCACAAGGTCTTTTCTTCACTGGTGAATTGAAATATGAAAATGTTTCAACACTTGCTTGTAACCTCTTTTCCATCCATAGGTGTGGACTGTAGAGGTTCAGTCTTCGACTTTGCTGGAGTAGTATTTTCTTCGACCCTTTCTGTAATGATTGCAGCTCCATCATTATATGTAATATCCATATTTAGTAGTGACATCTCCGTTTGGCAACCGACATCCACACATTTTTTGATTATATTTTGTTCACCAACTAGCTCCGGAACACTGTAAACAGTTTCTTCGATATCGGAAACATCTTCGGTTCTTTCTCTTGTACGTTTGCGGGTCACTACTCTTTTTTTTTGGTAGTCTTCCTCTATTATTTTTTCACCTTCTTCTAGAGTGGGAAATATAGTTGGGATAGCGTTTGGCCTAAGTTTACGCCCATCTACATTGATAATATATGAATCAATGGTAAAGTGTTTTGAGCAAATACGATATTTGTCTTGTTTTGTGCCCTCAAATATTCTCTGAGCCAAACCAGCAAGGTCTTCAAAGCATTGATTCATACCCTGCAACCACAAGGTGATCCGATTGATGTCTTTAGGTAATCGATGTAATATAATATCCTCTGCTTGACCCTTTTTGCCCGACTCGCTGCGACATTTATTTATAATGCACAGCGGCATCTTTTGCCTATAATAGATTTTTAGAATCTGACATTATTATTTTTTATTGACAATCAAAATCTTTTATTTCAATTTTTTGGGGATATATATTAGTAAAATGTGTAAGCTGTAAAAAGTAATTTGGAGTTAAAACGCTTAACTAAAAAACTGCAGTAGACAAATGTGTACTTGAAAGTTTGACACTATATATTATATATGTTTCGCAGACACATGTAAAATTATAATATTGAACAGACAATTAGCATTACATCTAGTCTATTTACCAAGACCTTATCTAATCTAAAATAAACAATTTGCAGTAAGGGCTCTTTCACACTTGCGTTGTTCTTTTCCGGCATAGAGTTCCGTCGTCGGGGCTCTATGCCGGAAGAATCCTGATCAGGATTATCCCAATGCATTCTGAATGGAGAGAAATCCGTTCAGGATGTATCAGCTTACCTTAAGCTAAACGTTGTTGCGGCGCATTACCGGATCCGACGTTTAGCTTTTTCTGAATGGTTACCATGGCTAATTAACCTACAAAAAACCTCTCTGTCAGACTAGACAGCTATAATTTCCACCTGTACGGTATCTAAAATACCATGGCTGCCGGGACGCTAAAGTCCTGTTTGCCATGGTAAAGTGCAGTGGAGAGCGGGGGAGCAGTATACTTACCGTCCGTGCGGCTCCCGGGGCGCTTCAGAGTGACGTCGGGGCGCCCCACGCGCATGGATGACGTGATCGCATGGACACGTCATCCATGCGCATGGGGCGCTCTGACGTCACTCTGGAGCGCCCCGGGAGCCGCACGGACTGTAAGTATACTGCTCCCCCGCTCCCCGCTACTACTATGGCAACCAGGACTTTAATAGCGTCCTGGCTGCCATAGTAATACTGAACGCATTTTGAAGACGGATCCGTCTTCAAATGCTTTCAGTACACTTGCGTTTTTCCGGATCCGGCGTGTAATTCCGGCAAGTGGAGTACACGCCGGATCCGGACAACGCAAGTGTGAAAGAGCCCTAAGTCCGTGACAGCCATATTCAAGGACAAAAGGCCATCACACAATTATTCAGGTGTATCTAGCATTGACATATCCCAGGGCAATTGGCTAGCACACAATTATTCCTGTCTATGTACCACCGCCATATCCCAGGGCAATTGGCCATGACACAATTATTCCTGTCTATCTACCACCGCCATATCCCAGGAAACATGACCATCACACAATTATTCCTGTCTATGTACCACCGCCATATCCAAGGGCAATTGGCCAGCACACATTTATTCCTGTCTATGTACCACCGCCATATCCCAGGGCAATTGGCCAGCACACAATTATTCCTGTCTATGTACCACCGCCATATCCCAGGGCAATTGGCCAGCACACAATTATTCCTGTCTATGTACCACCGCCATATCAAAACAGCGTCTAATATACCTTTTAGCGGTTAAAAAAAAAAAAATCGCATCTACAGCCTGGCAACGAACGATCGCTGCTGGCAGGCTGTAGATCCACTCGTTTACCTGCCGATCCTGTGAACGCGCGCGCCTGTGTGCACGCGTTCACATGAAATCTCGCGTCTCGCGAGATGACGCCCCGGCGCGTCCAGTAGGAATAACAGGGCCGCCTAAAATCCTGCGTACGGCGGTCCTGTAGTGGCTAAAAAAGTAAATAGGGGACGGATCCGTTTTCTATTGTGCCAGATAAAACTGATCCGTCCCCATTGACTTACATTGTGTGACAGGATGGAGCCGTCCTGCTTGCAGGGTTATTCTGTCCGCGATGGGGACGCGGCCAAACGGAACAGAATACATTCTGGTGCATTCCGTTTCATTCAGCTTTGTCCCCATTCATTGTCAAAACGGAAGCGGTTTCTTCCGCTTATGAGATCCTATGATGGATCTCAATAGCGGAAAGGGAAAGTGCAGATGTGGAAGTAATTGCTTCTCCAGTGGTACAATACACCACTCCGCCTATCTACAATATACCCTACCTCATCGCCTAGCTGCTGGAGAGGCTGTGGAGGTACAGGTTCGACCTGCGCTAAACTACGTCCCTTCTGGGACGCAGTAACGGCTCTTCTTGGTGACCTTCATTCACCCCAGAATTAACATTACTACTGATTGACATTGCAGAATTCCCGCACACATGCAGAGTTAAGCCTCATTCACACGTTTGTGTCCGTGTTCAGATCCATGAGAAGTTGGTCAGTGATGCATCCGTGAAGACGTTGGATGCAACACGGATGGCATCTGTGGTTTTCACTGACCCATAGACTAGAATGGGCGTGATGGATCCGAGAACACGCACGAAATGGAGCATGCATCCGTGCTAAAAACACTGACCGCGCAAAAACACTGATGTCTCAATACACACATTCAAATTAATGGGGATGTGTGCTGTCCGTGAAGAACACGGACGTGTGAATGAGACTTTATTGTGCGTCATGGCCTCCATGCAGCTCGTGCAGTGCATCTTTTCACTAGGAGACCCACTGACGTGAAGTCTAAGGCCCCTTGCAGACGAGCGTGTCCGGATGCATTGCGAATACGTACAGTGAAAACTGCGCAATTTCGCAAACAAGTCCATTCAGTTTTGTCTGTGATCGCTTTCAGTTTTTATCACGTGGGTGCAATGCGATTTACTGCGTGATAAAATACTGAATGTTTACAAACAACATCTCTTCGCAACCATCCGTGAAAATCGCATCACATCCGCACTTGCTTGCGGACGCGATGTGATTTTCACGCAGCCCCATTCGCTTCTTTGGGGCCTGCGTTGAGTGAAAATCGCAGAATTTAGAACATGCTGCGATTTTAACGCAACGCAAAAGTGATGCGCGAAAACCACTGCTCATGTACACAGACCCAATTAAATGAATGGGTCCGGAATCCGTGCGGGCACAATGCGTTCGCATCACGCATTGCACCCGCGCGGAATTCTCTCTTGTGTGAAAGGGGCCTAAGGCGTGATGGATCAGGCCCGGATGTGTTCAGGGTGCGTTCAGTGAAACTCGCACCTTTTTGCAAGCAAGTCAAGTTCAGTCCGTTTTTTCTGCAATTACGTTCAGTTTTTCCGTGCGGGTGCGTTTTGATGCGTTTTTCACGCACGTGATAAAAAACTGAATGTTTACAAACAACATCTCTTAGCAACCATCCGTGAAAATCGCATCCGCACTTGCCTCCAGATACAATGCGTTTTTCACTGAAGCCTTCCTAAAACCTGTCCTAATCACACAGCAGGACACAGCCACATCCCCACCTCCTCTGTCTACTTCATGAACTCCGTTCCTACAGAGATTCAGCTGAAGGTCATATTAAACAGTATTCAGGACCATAATCCCTGGCAAGCAGAGCAGAGAGGAGGATGAGGCAGCTCTTTAGGTCAGTGTTGTGAAGTAACTTTTTCTCCTGAGTGATTAGGACAGGTTTTGTGTGTACTAATAGGACAGCGGCCATTTTATTTCCCCTAATGATTGCTCCCAAGACAAAATGAGCCATTATAATTAATAGGGGTGCACCGAAATGAAAATTCTGGTCCGAAACCGAAACCGAAAATTCAGGATACCCCTTGACCGAAACCGAAACTGCCTTTTTGCCCAAATACTTTTAAAAGACCCCCCACTCCATAACAGTGCCATCCACAGACCCCCCCACCTCATAACAGTGCCATCCACAGACCCCCACCCACCCCATAACAGTGCCATCCACAGACCCCCCCCACCTCATAACAGTGCCATCCACAGACCCCCCCCACCTCATAACAGTGCCATCCACAGACCCCCACCCACCCCATAACAGTGCCATCCACAGACCCCCCCCACCTCATAACAGTGCCATCCACAGACCCCCCCCACCTCATAACAGTGCCATCCACAGACCCCCACCCACCCCATAACAGTGCCATCCACAGACCCCCACCCACCCCATAACAGTGCCATCCACAGACCCCCACCCACCCCATAACAGTGCCATCCACAGACCCCCACCCACCCCATAACAGTGCCATCCACAGACCCCCCCACCTCATAACAGTGCCATCCACAGACCCCCCCCACCTCATAACAGTGCCATCCACAGACCCCCCCCACCCCATAACAGTGCCATCCACAGACCCCCACCCACCCCATAACAGTGCCATCCACAGACCCCCACCCACCCCATAACAGTGCCATCCACAGACCCCCACCCCATAACAGTGCCATCCACAGCCCCCATTGTACAATTAATAGATTAATAGAAAATAGCGGGGAGGAACTGGGAGGAGGAGCTGGGGGCCGGTGCGTTCACTGTTCTCCGGCCCCCAGCTCCAGTAGTTATAAAATGTTGTACAATTAATAAGAAATCTATTCATTTGGCCCCCCTCTGCAGTATTACATTCAATACAGCCACATCATACTCACAGGGCTGTCATCTTAATGCTGGCCGGCCGGGCAGAGGAGCGGCAGCGTCACAACTGACGTCATGTGCCCGGCCTACTTTCTGAATGAAGGAGGCGGCGCAGGCATGTGACGTCAGTCGTGATGCTGCCGCTCGTCTGCCCGGCCGGCCAGCACAGCCCTGTGAGTAGGATGTGGCTGTATTGAATGTAATACTGCAGAGGGGGGCCAAATGAATAGAATGCTTATTAATTGTACAACATTTTATAACTACTGGAGCTGGGGGCCGGAGCACAGTGAACGCACCGGCCCCCAGCTCCTCCCCGCTATTTCCGGCCGATATGTAAAAATATCGGCAGAAACAGATTAGGTGCATTCTCGGCCGATATTTTCGGCCGCCGAAATTTCGGTGCACCCCTAATAATTAATGAAAGGTATTTGGGAATATATTTATAAAAAAGTAATATTTACGTATTTTCGTTTACTTAATTCCTGGAGAACCCCTTTAAGAAGATTTCATTTCTGTGCAAAACATTTTCCACATTCTCAACATGAATATGGCTTCTCTCCTGTGGGAATTCTCTCATGGCTAACAAGATATGATTTCCGTATATAAAACATTTCCCACTTTCTGAACAGGAATACGGCCTCTCTCCTAAGTGAATTTTCTTATGACTAGAAAGATGTTATTTCTCTGAAACATTTACCACACTCTGAACATGAATATGGTTTCTCTCCTGTGTGAATCCTCTCATGTCTAACACAACTTGCTTTTTCTCTGAAACATATCCAACATTCTGAACATTATTACGGTTTTTCTCCTGTGTGAAGTCTTTTATGTGTAAAATGTTTTTATTTCTGTATAAAACATTTCCCGCATTCTGAACATAAATATGGTTTTGCTCCTATTTGACTTCTCTTATGTGCAAAGAGATATAATTTTTTTTTGCAAAGCATTTTCCACATTCTGAACATGAATATGGTTTCTCTCCTGTATGAATTCTTCTGTCTGTAGAAAGACCTAAGCTTTTTCGGAACCGTTTCCCACGCTGAAGCCTTTTCAGACCTGTACTTCTGGTAAGCTTTGAGCTAAAGCGTTGCGACTAGTGTTGAGTGAACTTCTGTTTTCAAGTTCGGCGTACAAGGTTCAGGTTATCTAAGAATTCCATTATGGATTCCGCTACCATGGACCATAAGGGTCCATTCACACGTCCACAACTGTTTTGCAGTTCGCAAATTGCGTATCCGCAAAACACATACGCCGGCCATGGACAGTCTATAATAGAATGGCTGCGGAAAAGAATAGGACATGCTCTATTTTTTTTTGAGGGGCCACGGAACGGAAGTGCGTACAGCACATGGTGTGCTGTCCGCATCTATTGCGGCCCCATTGAAAATGAATGGGTCCGCACCCCTTCCGCAAAATTGGGGAGCGGATGTGGACCCGTTATGGGGACGTGTGAATGGACCCTTAGTTATGGTCCTTGGTAGCAGAATCTGTAACGAAATTCTTACATAACCTGAACCTTGTACGCCAAACTTGAAACAGAAGTTCGCTCATCCCTAGTTGCGACCACAGGGGGGAATGTTTTTCTTTTAACTTATTTTTGTGAGAGCGCTGCCATTTTTAAAATTCTTATACTGTCCTGGATTTGTTGCCGGATCCATTGGCCTGCGCCGCCATATTGATACTTGGCCTGTTGTGCCGCCATTGTCATATATAGAAATCTTTTGCTAGAGGTAGTTGTGCATTGTGCGCGTGTGTATATATATATATATATATATATATATCACTCTTTTTGTTTTTTACAATGTTCACCTGAAAGAGAAGATAATGTAATATTGTTATAGAGCAGCACCGCCTGCGTCCTCCGAATCTCCTCCTTGCTCACAGTTAGATCGCCGTAATCTCGCGATGCGCAGTTCCTTCCCTGAGGCTGATGCCAGCACAGGGAAGGAACACTATACCGGCACTGCGCATGCGCAAGCTCGAGCATCGCAAGATTACGGCAATCTAACTGTGAGCAAGGAGGAGATTCGGAGGGCGCAGGCGGTGCTGGGCTCCTTCACAGGGGGACGTAGCTGGGCTCCAGGAAGGTTAGTACAGCCCCTCGGGCTCCTTACCAGGGTCATTCACATATATATATAAAATCATTTTTTAAACACAATAAAAAGCACACAGAGCTATGGGACAGGTATATTGCGGACAGGCTAGCGGTGATCTAGCCGTGCATGTCCGCAGCTCTATAGGGTAAAACGAGGTGACAGAATCCCTTTAACGACGTGGCGATACCTAATATGTCTATTTTTTTATTTTAATTTTTAATAACACAAAAAAAATTAGAAAAAAAACCAATCCGTTTTCTGAAAGCCATTTTTTTTTACTTTTTTGGGCGATTGTCTTATGTAAGGGCTCATTTTTTGCTAGAAGAGATGATGGTTTGATTGGTACCATTATGGGGCACATATGAATTTTTGATCGTTTGGTATTACACTTTTGTGATGTAAGGTGCTTTTTGGCACATTTTTTATTTTATTTTTTTACGGCGTTCAGCAGATGGGTTGGATCACATGCTATTTTTATAGTGCAGGTTGTTATGGACATAGTGATGACTAATATGTGCATTTTTTTTTATGTTATTTTCCACAATAAAAGCATTTTTGAAAAAAAAAATCATGTTTTTGGGTTTCCATTTTCTGAAAGCCAAATTTTTTATGTAGGGGCTCATTTTTTGTGCGGGGTGAGATGACGGTTTGATTAGTACTATTTTGGGGTGCATATGACTCTTATGATCACTTTTTATACCATTTTGTGGGAAGTGCGGTGGGCAAAATTGTAATTCCATCATAGTTTTTCTTTTTTCATGGCGTTCACCATGCGGTAAAAGTACGTAATCCTTTTATAGATCAGGTCGTTACGGACGCAGCGATACCAAACATGTTTACTGTTTTTTATTTTTTACATTTTTAACCAATTATATGTGTGGATATAGGAAGAAGTTAGACTTTTTTTTTTTTTTTACACTTTTTTTGACTCAGACCTACTTGGTTCTTGAAGATCCAGTGGGTCTGATACAGTACACTGTATACTGTACGGCAGTGTATTGTCACTCACAATAAGCCTGATCAGGCTCAGCTATACCATGGCAACCATCGGGACGTTGCCATCCTGAAGAGGAGGGGAGTGACAGCTTGTATGGAGCTAAGGACGGACATCCAACATGGCGGGGGAAGGGGGGAGAGGGACGGCATCGAGGCGCTGCCACAGCAGAGCAGCGGCCCGATGGTTAGCCCCTTCCATACAGCGGTCCCTAAGGACCATGGCATGGAAGGGGTTATGTCTGTAGTTTCAAGCAGAGGTCACACTACATTCTTTCCAGGAGAGTAAAAATCCTCCTCCTCATATATAAAGTGCATAGGCCCACATAACGTTCTGAGGCTGATATTTCTGCAGGGAAACCATTGCTAGTCTCCTGTGCAGAAATAAATGTAGACAATTTAGCATTTATCCAAAATCATACACTAAACATAAGACCACTACTGCCATACACTGCGCCCACCTGACCCTGCCATACACAGCGCCCGCCTGACCCTGCCATACACAGCGCCCGCCTGACCCTGCCACACACAGCGCCCACCTGACCCTGCCACACACAGCGCCCACCTGACCCTGCCACACACAGCGCCCACCTGACCCTGCCACACACAGCGCCCACCTGACCCTGCCACACACAGCGCCCTCCTGACCCTGCCACACACAGCGCCCACCTGACCCTGCCACACACAGCGCCCACCTGACCCTGCCACACACAGCGCCCACATGACCCTGCCACACACAGCGCCCACATGACCCTGCCACACACAGCGCCCTCCTGACCCTGCCACACACAGCGCCCACCTGACCCTGCCACACACAGCGCCCACCTGACCCTGCCACACACAGCGCCCACCTGACCCTGCCACACACAGCGCCCACATGACCCTGCCACACACAGCGCCCACATGACCCTGCCACACACAGCGCCCTCCTGACCCTGCCACACACAGCGCCCACCTGACCCTGCCACACACAGCGCCCACCTGACCCTGCCACACACAGCGCCCACCTGACCCTGCCACACACAGCGCCCACCTGACCCTGCCAAACACAGCGCCCACCTGACCCTGCCACACACAGCGCCCACCTGACCCTGCCACACACAGCGCCCACCTGACCCTGCCACACACAGCGCCCACCTGACCCTGCCATACACAGCGCCCACCTGACCCTGCCATACACAGCGCCCACCTGACCCTGCCACACACAGCGCCCACCTGACCCTGCCACACACAGCGCCCACCTGACCCTGCCACACACAGTGCCCACCTGACCCTGCCACACACAGCGCCCACCTGACCCTGCCACACACAGCGCCCACCTGACCCTGCCACACACAGCGCCCTCCTGACCCTGCCACACACAGCGCCCACCTGACCCTGCCACACACAGCGCCCACATGACCCTGCCACACACAGCGCCCACATGACCCTGCCACACACAGCGCCCTCCTGACCCTGCCACACACAGCGCCCACCTGACCCTGCCACACACAGCGCCCACCTGACCCTGCCACACACAGCGCCCACCTGACCCTGCCACACACAGCGCCCACCTGACCCTGCCACACACAGCGCCCACCTGACCCTGCCACACACAGCGCCCACCTGACCCTGCCACACACAGCGCCCACCTGACCCTGCCACACACAGCGCCCACATGACCCTGCCACACACAGCGCCCAACCTGACCCTGCCACACACAGCGCCCACCTGACCCTGCCACACACAGCGCCCACCTGACCCTGCCACACACAGCGCCCACCTGACCCTGCCACACACAGCGCCCACCTGACCCTGCCACACACAGCGCCCTCCTGACCCTGCCACACACAGCGCCCACCTGACCCTGCCACACACAGCGCCCACCTGACCCTGCCACACACAGCGCCCACCTGACCCTGCCACACACAGCGCCCTCCTGACCCTGCCACACACAGCGCCCACCTGACCCTGCCACACACAGCGCCCACCTGACCCTGCCACACACAGCGCCCACATGACGCTTGTGTGTAATGGAGGAGAATCTCCTAGAGAAGAGACTGGAGAGAGCTGAGCTCACGCTGCATTCATTCTCCTCCTGGATGCAGGGGCCCCTCACCATGACAGTGAATGATGACAACCCCCACCATCCCCACTACTACTCCCCCCATCATACTAAGCTGAGGAGCGGAGAAGGATTCCTATGTGTAATGGAGGATAATCTCCAGAGGTGACATGTCTGAGCTCTCCACCACACTGTCTCCTCACAGCTCATCTTACCTGCAGGCTGGAGGAATGGCTGATACCAGAGAGAACAAGAGCCCTGACTACCGACCAGGACCTGCCCAGTATCTGCTGCACTGCCAGAGCTGAAGGACCTGGGGTGACATCACCGACATGTGATCAGTGCAGGGGGCGGAGCTCAGCAGTGGATAGGAGGAAAGGTGGGGAAGGACCTGGGGGTGATGTCACCGTCATGTGATCTGTGCAGGGGGCGGGGTCATCAGTGGAGAGGAGAAGAGGTAGGGAAGGACCTGGGGAGATGTCACTGTCATGTGATCTATGTTGAGTTAAAGCCCCACCCATTCCACTGATCACATGACGGTGACGTCACCCCAGGTCCTTCAGCTCTGGCAGTGCAGCAGATACTGGGCAGGTCCTGGTCGGTAGTCACTGCTGAGCCCCGCCCCCTGCACTGATCACATGACGGTGACGTCACCCCAGGTCCTTCAGCTCTGGCAGTGCAGCAGATACTGGGCAGGTCCTGGTTGGTAGTCAGGGCTCTTGTTCTCTCTGGTATCAGCCATTCCTCCAGCCTGCAGGTAAGATGAGCTGTGAGGAGACAGTGTGGTGGAGAGCTCAGACATGTCTCCTCTGGAGATTCTCCTCCATTACACAGAATCCTTCAACGCTCCTCAGCTTAGTATGATAGGGGGAGTAGTTGTGGGGATAGTGGGAGTTGAACTCATTTTCTGGCCCCTGACTGTTTTGGTGAGGGGCCCCTGACTCCAGGAGGAGAATGAATGGAGCGGGGCCCGGCCTGAGCTCAGCTCTCTCCAGTCTCTTCTCTAAGAGTTGTGGACACAGCTGAGCACAGCCCAGAGGTGGGACCTGCATCTATCAGACATTTATCTCCTGTTGAGCCACCAGAAATCTCAATGTTGGGGCTCCTGGAATCCATGTGGTGGGGGTTCTGAGAAGCGGGGCCCCTCCAGGCTCTGGAAGTGCTGTTCTGGAGGTGACATCTGGTCTTGTCCCCTGGATGATTTCCTCTCCTCTCCTCATAAAGGCGCCTGCAGTACTAGAAGCCTCCAGCTCCTCCAGTTCTCTCCTCTTCTCCTGAATGACCACCAAGGATGGACAGGAAGGAGATCAGCAGAAGAATATTAGACCTCACCTTGGAGATCATCTCCCTGCTGAGCGGAGAGGTAAACTTTTCTAGATTTCTCTCCTCTTTATTGTATTCTGTAACAAGTCAGACATCGGGAAGGAGAATCCATCATAGGAAGTGATAGGAAG
Organism: Bufo gargarizans; assembly: GCF_014858855.1. Classification (NCBI taxonomy): domain Eukaryota; kingdom Metazoa; phylum Chordata; class Amphibia; order Anura; family Bufonidae; genus Bufo; species Bufo gargarizans. The sequence continues at coordinate 750,918,981 of NC_058080.1, read as the reverse complement.
AGTCCAGGGTCCTGGAGAACGGCCTCCAGACCTTCCAAGTGATGGAGAACCTGAAGATCAGCCCCCAGTATGGTGAGTGATGTATCATGTGACCAGTGACCAATAGTCATGTTGTAGGAGCCATGAGAAGGTAAGTAGGCACGTTGTACCAGGAGGAGAGGGCCGGAGGAGAGCACATGGCCCCTGAAGGGTTTATTCCCTAAGTGTCTCTATCCACAGGAGTACACAATAGTGAAGAAGACATCGGGGGACTGTGTGACTCCCATCATCCATCTCCAGGAGTCAGGAGGGCGGAGCAGGACCCCTCACCCCATCACAGAGCCACCCCCTCACCCCCTGATACATGAGCAGAAGATCCTAGAACTCACCCACAAGATGATGGAGCTGCTGACTGGAGAGGTGACACTGCTGGGAATGCTGGGAAATTCTCCAGTAACAGCACTGGAGGGGTCTGGGTGATGACGGTGTCATTGTGTTGTCAGGTTCCTATAAGGTGTCAGGATGTCACTGTCTATTTCTCCATGGAGGAGTGGGAGTATATAGAAGGCCACAAGGATCTGTACAAGGAGGCCATGATGGAGGAGCACCAGCCTCTTATATCACAAGGTAATACCCGTCATGTGCAGTGTATACACGTGTGTGCAGTGACATGTAATGGAGGAGCACCAGCCTCGTATATCACAAGGTAAGAGCCGTCATGTGCAGTGTATACACGTGTGTGCAGTGACATGTAATGGAGGAGCACCAGCCTCTTATATCACAAGGTAAGAGCCGTCATGTGCAGTGTATACACGTGTGTGTGCAGTGACATGTAATGGAGGAGCACCAGCCTCTTATATCACAAGGTGAGACCCGTCATGTGCAGTGTATACACGTGTGTGCAGTGATATGTAATGGAGGAGCACCAGCCTCTTATATCACAAGGTAAGACCCGTCATGTGCAGTGTATACACGTGTGTGCAGTGACATGTAATGGAGGAGCACCAGCCTCTTATATCACAAGGTGAGACCCGTCATGTGCAGTGTATACACGTGTGTGCAGTGACATGTAATGGAGGAGCACCAGCCTCTTATATCACAAGGTAAGAGCCGTCATGTGCAGTGTATACACGTGTGTGCAGTGACATGTAATGGAGGAGCACCAGCCTCTTATATCACAAGGTAAGACCCGTCATGTGCAGTGTATACACGTGTGTGCAGTGACATGTAATGGAGGAGCACCAGCCTCTTATATCACATGGTAAGACCCGTCATGTGCAGTGACATGTAATGGAGGAGCACCAGCCTCTTATATCACAAGGTAAGAGCCGTCATGTGCAGTGTATACACGTGTGTGCAGTGACATGTAATGGAGGAGCACCAGCCTCTTATATCACAAGGTAAGACCCGTCATGTGCAGTGTATACATGTGTGTGCAGTGACATGTAATGGAGGAGCACCAGCCTCTTATATCACAAGGTAAGAGCCGTCATGTGCAGTGTATACACGTGTGTGCAGTGACATGTAATGGAGGAGCTCCACAGTTTCTTCTCACATTACATTAGAGGCTATTTGTTCTTTACATAGAGCTTATGGGCAATGTCCGCCCCTGTGTGACTGTATAGAGCCTGACGTCGGAGCTTCTGTCAGAGAGAGATATCAGGAAACCCTCCGCACATTATCTTCTGCTGGAGGCTCAGACGTGGTGTGAACAGGTCCTTACTTTTATAAGGAGAGTCCATCATAGTCACTTTCCAGTCGTTCTCCTGCCCTTCATGTCTGGGATCCTCTAGTCACTCCACAAGCAGGGAAGATACAGCCTGCTGCATGTGACTGGTGGAGGAGGTCGGATCCCCCCCTAATTACAGCCACATTCAGAGGAGCGGGACAGTGACAGAAATGTCTGCAGAGAAACGGCCCCAAACCATGAAGTCCCCTCCAGCAGCCGAAACCAAGGGTTAGAATGTTACTGGGAACATAACCAGTCCTGGGGGGGCATTATAAGTGTATTGTCCACTATTCTCCATAAACCAGGAGGAATAAATAGGGGGAAGGTGACCCTGGAGATCTGAGATCACAGGAGCAGTGGGGGCCGTCCGTCTGTCTGCAGTTTCAGAGAAAGGGAGATTAATATCACCTCCGATCAAGACGCCGAGTGTCCCGAGGAGTCCAGGTGTGACCAGACAGCTCTCAGAAGGGATGGCTTGTTCTCACTGGGGCATATATATTACATAGAGTAATGGGAAGTCCTAAAAGAGCTCCCTGGAGGATTAGATCTACCCGCCGGTCCTCAGCTACACCTGTTACTTGTAAGGGACAGGGATTTGGTAGGAAAACTGCACCACCAATGCTAGGAAGAGGCCTCAGCGCTCACCGGAGTGCCACCGTCTCGTCACACAGCTGATCGATGGGGGTGCCGGGCTTTGAACTCTCACCCATCTAATATTGATGAGCTACCCTGAGGATAGGCTATCAGTGCCAAAATCTTGGACAACCCATTTAACGGAGACAAAAAGGAGAGAAAAGAAAAGAGAATAAAACATGTAATCTAATTCCAGTAATGATTGCAGAAATCCCAAAATGGGCAGTAAAGATCGGAAGGTCGCCTCAAAAAGAGGGAAAGTATTCAACCCCCATGCTGAGGAGGAAAGCAGAGGAAATGACAGTTGAAATAACACCGCACCAAGGAGAGACACCGGGTCACCGGCCACATCCTGAGCTCCGGCAGGAGTAATGGGCTGCTTGGAAGGAGGAAGAAAGATAATAGAAAATGGGGTCTCTTGTAGGGGAAGTATCAGTCAGAAGTAACGAGGAGGATTCTGGGGCCTTACTCTGAGGAGGCTGTGGGAGATGTAGCCCCAACAGGGAGATCCGAAACACGTGCCATTTTGCCAACATGGAGCTCTGAAATGAAGAGCGCAGGAGACGGGTAACGGTTCAGAGTAATAAGTGAAGTGGGAGTTTGAGAGGCAGTAATGGCATTAGGCTTCTGGTGCTTCTTTTTGTCCATCATAGTTGGGTTTAAAGATGATGGCTGGAGGAGAGGAGACTGGGAGTAGTTGCTTTACTTCTTCCATGTACTTTGACTAGCTGATTAACTTGGGTACATGTACTTTGGGTTCTTGCTCTAGAGAATTACCTGATAAGCAGGGTGTCATTGAGCTAGGATGATGCCCTGACACCTTCCTGGTTGGTAGGGTGCTGCAGGGCCCTGACACTTAACCCGGTATCCTCATTCTTCAAACATGGCCAAAAGTAGTCTTGGCTCTTATAGACCAGATGTGTCTTCAGTCTTGTGGTCTGCTAGGTGCTGGGACCTCGGCACAGGTGGTGAGGAGCAGAATATTGTTATTTCCCCTGATAACTAAACCTAGAAGTGAAGGAGCTGAGAGAAGAGTCTGATCTATAGACAGATCTCCAGGAGGCCATGTATTCAGTCACTGTGTGCTTGTGTCTCCACAGACGGATCCAGGAGGAGAAATCCACCAGAGAGATGTCCCCGTCTTCTGTATTCCCAGGACTGTCCAGAGGAGAAGGTCCCAGAGAATCCTCAGGTAGATGGAGCTGAGCCCTATACACATCTATATAGGGGGGTCCTGCAGTCATAGAGGGGTCATAGATTGTGGGGGTCTCTTATGTGGATCTGTTAGATTTCCCACCTGTCTGCTGTATTGTACTGAATTGTTACAGATGACAAATCAGGGGGAAGATCTGACTGATGTTACAGTGGAGGATGAAGAAGAGAGGACGATGGATGATCCCCCGTGTAGGAGTGAGGTGGAGGAGGACATTCCAGGAGATGTCACCACAGGTATGGAATCATGAATGGAGAAGGTGACTTCAGATTCTGTCCTTGGTGCCTTCAGGGCAGGAGGAGAATCTGATCACTGGCTGCTGCTCTTTGATTGGAGATGTCCCCATCACATCATGAAGTGTCCCCCTTATCCAGCTGACGGGGATCTCTGATCAGATTCTTCTCTGATCCCGGCTGTTCCTGCAGGACATGACGGTCAGTCACATCCACACACCCACTGGGGATTATGCGGATGCAGCTTTTATGTCTGTGCTGTCATGATGAACTACATGTACGGCATTGTGCAGGAATTACATGCCGCCAGTGACCTACATGTACATGTGCAGATACCAGAGGCACAGTCTAATAGGCTGCCGGTCAGTGGACTACTGCCAGACTATAATGCTGTGGAAAACTGTGTAATCCAGAGCATTATACAAGGGATCAGAGGATCACAGCTTCTAGTCTCTAGGAGGGCGAAAACATAAATGTAAGATTCTGTTTAATGAGCCAAAATTGTGAGAACGAAAACACAAACAAAAGTATTAGGTCATCAAAGGGGTGTTCCAGTTGTGCACAGAGGAAAGGTATTAGATCAGTGGGTGTCGTACTGCTGGAACTCCCAGGATCAGGAGAACAGGGCCTCCTTACCCCTCCTCCCCCCAAATAACCCGGGTGGCAGGTCGAGCATGTGCATGCAGCCAATAGCAGGACACGACAGTGACCTGCCCCCGTGCATACATCGTGGCCTGCTATTGGCTGGTGCTTTTTCATCCATAACTAGAGTCCCTAAAACACTGCTCCATATCCCTGGGGATCTGCATTTGATCCAGGCCCCCTAGAACATAAGAAACTTCAGGGCTTCATCCACAAGAAATGGAGACTGTCTGCCTCCAGTGCTTTACATTTTGGGCATCACAACTTTATTCCGGGAGGAGTTTTGCAAGTTTCTATCTGTTTGCTTGACTTCATGACCCATGTCCCCTTTGTAAGGAAATATTCTATGCTGTCCTCATGGAGGTCCTGTCCATAAGATGGCAGCTGATGTCCAGACACATCACTCGGCCTCCTCCATTCTAACACACCTGCACTAACTCTCCACAGTAGATGGCAGGTGCCGGGTATTTGAATAAGGCCTCTTGCACACGACCGTATGTATTTTTGCGGTCCGCAAAAATTACGGATGACGTCCGTGTGAATTCAGTATTTTGCGGAATGGAACAGCCGGCCCCTAATAGAACAGTCCTATCCTTGTCCATAATGCGGACAATAATAGGACAAGTTCTGTTTTAGCGGAACGGATATATGGAAATACAAAAACGGAATGCACACGGAGTACCTTCCTTTTTTTATGCAGAACCATTTAAATGAATGGTTCCGCATACGGACCGCAAACGGAAACCACAAAAACGGAACAGAAACGGAAATAAAATACATTTGTGTGCAAGAGGCCTAAAGGAGACTCAGTGATGTGTATTGGAATAGCCCCCCATTATACTTTTAAATGTAGACTCTAGTCATAATGAGATTGTCCATAAAAATATGCCACTAGATTTCATAATGCACACTGCATGTAATATTAAACTGATTTCTTACACCTGATGAGGCCGGTGTACTTACTTTTAAATTCCATGTCAGAATATTATTAAAATGATATAAAACTGAGCATCAGCTCATTAGCAATGACTCCAGCTACAAAGCTGGACTCGACCAGCTCCTTTCAGTGTACCTCCTCCCCTGGTGTCATCTCATACGTGCTCATACGGACAGGTTGCAGTAAATAAAGCTGCAGATGGAATAGGAAGATCGGCACTTTCTCACTACAGAGCTCGGGAGACTGCAGCTTGTACTAAGCATGTGTGAGATTTCAGCAGCAAGGGTGGAGGTACTCTAAAAAGCGCTTGTGAATTAAAAGGGTTTTCTGAGATTTTAATACTGATGACCTATCCTCATGATAGATCATCAGTATCAGATCGGTGGGGATTCGACACCCGGGACCCACGCTGATCAGCTGTTTGAGGAGGCACTTCTCACAGCTTGCCAAGCACAGAGCTGTACATAGTATAATGGCTGTGCTTGGTATCGCAACTCAGCACCATTTACTTCTATGGGGCTGAGCTGCCCCTAGGCCATGCGACCGATGAACATGTCGTCTCTGGCCTAGGAAAAGCAGCGAGTTGGTGGGGGTTCCTGGCTTCGGACCCCTATCGATCAGATACTAATGACCTGTCTAGAGCATAGCTCATCAGTATTAAAACCCCTTTAAGTTCCAGGTGGAGATTGTGACATAGTACAACAACATCATCAGGTCTAAGATCTTTTTCATAATGAATGTAGCTTGTGATGACTTATGTGGTGATGGATCCTTTTTAGTGAACTTCTATTATTGAAGTGATGGCCAATTCGTGTTAAAGGGCAATATGTGTTAAAATTGGCAGAATGCAGGGTTGGTTGCCAGACATGGTGGGACTTTTAAAATGTTTGAGTTTCATCATGTCATGATGTACTGTATGTAATAAGTTCTGACTGGGTGTAGACCAGAATCCAGCTTTAGAAGGCTGGAATCACATATGTAATTATTTTTTTTTTTTAGCAAAAGTGGATTCAGAATGAATGGATTATACAGTACTCATAATTCCTACTAGATCCGGGTAGAAAACCCCACAAATATATTTTTTTATCTTAACAGAAAATCCCGTATTAACGGATAATAAAGCAGAAGATGACGATATAATGCAGCACCCTTCAGGAGAAAACTTTAATGTGCTTCCAGGACTTCATAGTACAGACCTATCGTATAATCCCCCTAATCATGAGGAACCTTCTCCTAGCGAGTCACAAATTGTTACTACAAGTACAGGTCAGAAAGTGCTTCGGCGTGGGAAACGGTTCAGAAAAAGCTCAGTTCTTTCTACAGACAGTAGAATTCACACAAGAGAGAAACCAAATTCATGTTCGGAAAGTGGGAAATGTTTCATAGAAAAATCAGTTCTTAGTCGTATTCATGTTTAACATGTGGGAAATGTTTTACACAGAAATCAGATCTTGTTACACATGAAAGAATTCACACCGGAACAAAACCATATCCATGTTCAGAATGTGGAAAATGTTTCAGACAAACATCAAGTCTTGGTAGACATAAGAGAATTCACACAGGAGAGAAGCCATATTCCTGTTCAGAATGTGGGAAATGTTTTAGCGTTAAATCAAATCTTAGTAAACATAAGAGAATTCACACTGGAGCAAAACCATATTCATGTTCAGAATGTGGGGAAAGTTTTAAAGATAAACCACATCTTAGTAAACATGAGAGAATTCACACCGGAGCAAAACCATATTCATGTTCGGAATGTGGGAAATGTTTCACAGAAAAATCAAGTCTTGTTATACATAAGAGAATTCACACAGGAGAGAAACCATATTCCTGTTCAGAATGTGGGAAATGTTTTATAGATAAAGCACGTCTTCGTAAACATGAGAGAGTTCACACCGGAGCAAAACCATATTCATGTTCTGAATGTGGGAAATGTTTCACAGAAAAATCAAGTCTTGTTATTCATACGAGAATTCACACAGGAGAGAAACCATATTCCTGTTCAGAATGTGGGAAATGTTTTATAGATAAATCACGTCTTCGTAAACATGAGAGAGTTCACACCGGAGCAAAACCATATTCGTGTTCAGAATGTGGGAAATGTTTTATACGGAAATCGATTCTTGTTAGACATGAGAAAATTCACACAGGAGAAAAGCCATATTCCTGTTCAGAATGTGGGAAATGTTTTATAGCTAAATCACATCTTGATACACATAAGATAATTCACACTTGTGCAAAACCATATTCGTGTTCAGAATGTGGGAAAAGTTTTATAGATAAATCCTATCTTAGTAAACATGAGAGAATTCACACTGGCGCAAAACCATATTCATGTTCAGAATGTGGGAAAAGTTTTAGAGATAAATCCTATCTTAGTATACATGAGAGAATTCACACCGGCGCAAAACCATATTCATGTTCAGAATGTGGGATGTGTTTTACACATAAATCACATCTTGTTAAACACCATAGACGTCACACAGAAGGGAAACCATTTTCAAAATAAGGTTTATTTTTATGGTTGGAATTAACCTGCCTCTACCAGACAATTGCGGTCTATTTCTCTGAGGTCAATTGTGACCGAGATCCATGGAGGAAAAGTATTGTGGATATAAGGACGAAAAGAAGAGCCTTGTTTATTTTCAGAGCAGTGAAGAATTGTCCCCATGAACCTTGCTTCTTATGACTGTATTCACACCCCCACCCACACTGCGGGAGAATCCAGAGTGACTTGGGGGAGAAGTAACGACGCTCCATGTAATCGTTTTATAATATATGTGGACATATCAATTTTTCATCTTCATTCAAACAGTATTTACAGATAAAATAAAATCTTCTATTTGCTCCACAACAGCGTCCCCATTGTCACTGACAGACATTGTCTTTTTGGCTCATATACTTTCTCCTCGCTCTGTGACCTTCATTGCTCCGACAGACCCTTCTGTGCGGAGACAGTGGTATTGGTGGCATGATGACTATATCACTGATTTATCTAACCAGGTGATCGGTGATAATTAACCCCATATGTACATTCCTGAGGTTTAATGGTAAAGCTATCTAGGTACTGGAGCTGAGTGATGTATCGTTGGTGGAAATCGCTTGTGATGTCACATCTGTTAACCCCTTTCCTGACGAACACCGTACGACCTTTACGTACATTCTTTAACTAGTACAGCGCTGGCCAGGTCTTTAAAGATGGCGCCCGCTCCTACAGCAGACACCCACAGCTCATGTCTGTGATTGGCGATAATGCCAGTTGCTGACATTTAACACTTCAGATGAGGTGGTCAAACCTGACTGCAGCATCTCAGCGCATGCAAACTCTGAAGCATGCACTTCTAGTAATGTTCCGGCTCCTCCGTGTGGTGATCTGTTAAATATGATTTGACAATGTATTAATCTAAATGGTATAGATTGTAAAGAGCTGCATGTCATGCTGATATATCTGTATAGTACAGTGGTGGCAAACCTATGGCATCCGTGTCAGAGGTGGCACTCGGAGTCCTTTCTGTGGGCATACACACCTGGGAAAAAGTCTATATGCCTTAGACTTTTCCTGCCATTCATCAGCGCAGGCAGCGCATTGAATACAGGCAGACTATTATAGCTAAATGATAAAGTACATGGAATATATACTATACGGGACTGTAGTATTCAGGGTAAATTGCTGTGTTGGCACTTTGCGATAAATAAGTGGATTTTGGGTTGCAGTTTGGGCCCTCGGTCTCTAAAAGGTTCACTGGTCTAGTATATTTCTATATATACATAGAAAGAAGGACCATGAGATGCATATGGTGGTGATAATTAGTCCTCGGACGTATTACATCACATTATAGGAAAACTAATTGGAATGTTTCCATGTATGGAATTAGTAGTAGTTTTAGGAAAGTGGGACAAAGGTGAAAGGATATAGGATCTGACATGGAAGGATGGAAAGGGGGGATGAAAACAGGAGAACTTAAGGGTGAAGCTATAACTAAGCCAAGGGCATTTAAGGATGGGACCACAAGACATTAAAGGGGTTTTCCAATACTATAAACTGCGCCCCCATGTGCCAGGTCCCTCATAGGGAATATACTTACCCTGCGCTGCTCCTGGTCCCTGCACCGCCACTGCTGCTTTGACGATGAAAACATCCGTTGTTGGGGGAGGAGCCAATGGAAGGCGGGGATGAGCCTCCCTAGCGTCACCCACAATGCTAGGGAGGCTCGTCCCCGTCCTTGCCTGCCACTGGCTGCTCTAGGGTTAGGCGATATACCGGTATCACGATATACCGTGGTATTAAAAAAACGGCGATATGGCGATATCGCTGTTTCCTAAATACCGCTGTATTTCATGACGTCATAGAAGTGGTCATGTGCGCTGACCGCTTCTAAATCTGCTTCCGCGGCCGCCCGCCCCAGCATGAACCGATACTGGACATTTGCAGAGTACTTGTGCAAATGTCCCCGATACCTGCTGGCCGCTTGCAGCGGCGCTCTTAGCAGTTTGGCCGGCGTGGGGGAAAGAATTCTGTGCCTCGCATTCCCGGCACCCTACCTCTGAGAGGAGGCTGTGATCCGCGCAATTAACCCCTCAGGTGTGGCATCACAGCGTCCTCTCAGACGTCGGGTGCCGGGAATGTTCTTCAGTCTCTGCATTGGTGGCAGTGGGCAGTGCGCCCCCCCTTCCCTCCCTCTCCAGTATTAATCATTGGAGGCCACAGGGTCGTCCCCCCATCATTGGTGGCAGTGGGCAGTTCCGATCGGAGTCCCAGCAGTGTAATGCTGGGGCTCCGATCAGTTACCATGGCAGCCAGGAGTCACGCTACTGAAGTCCTGGCTGCCATGGTATGTTAGTGAGCAGCATTATACTCACCTGCGCCGTGGCTGGGACTCCGATCGGAACTGCCCACTGCCACCAATGATGGGAGGGGGACCCTGTGGCCACTGCCACCAATGATTAATACTGGGGGGGCGCACTGCCACCAATGATGGGGGGACCCTGTGAACACTACCACCAATGATTAATACTTGAGGGCGCACTGCCACCAATGATGGGGGGAGGGGGAACCTGTGGCCACTGCCACCAATGATTAATACTAGGGGGGTTGAGTTACCAGAGGGGGCTGATAAGAGGGAGAGGCTGGGAGGCACATGAAAGGCTGATCAGAGGCTGGGGGGCGGATCAGAGGCTGAGGGGATGATCAGAGGCTGGGGGCTGTTTTTTGGACTTTTGGTTGGTCAGTGGTCACAAAATAAATGTGTTTTTTATTTAATTGTTATAATTGGTATCGGTGAGTACTTTAAATAAGAGTATCGGTACTCGTACTCTGTCTAAAAAAAAAAAAATGGTATCCGGACATCCCTACTATAAACCACTCGTTCTGGTACAGAATTAACCCTGTAATGTTTTTGTTGTTACTAGAAGTCAATCGACTAGTTACAGATACCCAAAATGGTGAAAAATTACATATAAAAGTATATTAGTATGTAACAATTACGTCTCCTTGTGGCTAACTGGCTGCCCCATACAGTGTAACGTCTCCTTGTGGCTGCCCCCATAACGTATAACGCCTCCTTGTGGCTGCCCCCATACAGTATAATGTCTCCTTGTGGCTGCCCCCATAACGTATAACGCCTCCTTGTGGCTGCCCCCATACAGTATAATGTCTCCTTGTGGCCCCAAGTGTTTTTTTTTCTTCTAAATTGGCATTTATCGCGATATATATCGTTATCGCAGTAAATTTCTTAATATCGTTATTGTTGGAATATTTTTGATATCTTCCAACCCTAGGCTGCTCCCCCCAACACCGGATGTTTTCATCGGAGCACGGGGAGAAGCCACGGTGCGGGGACCAGGAGCGGAGTAAGTATATTCCCTGTGAGGAGCCCGGCACATGGGGGGAAGGGCGGTTTATAGTCTTGGAAAACCCCTTTAACATGTAAGCTTTAAGCACAATTCTGAACGCTATTGATATTTTCCTGTAAATTCTGCTACAAACTTCAATAAGATGTTTCTTCTTCAATAAATATGCAATATTTTTATACGAAAGCTGAGTCCTCCTACCGACCGAGTGATGCTCTTATACGTGTTTCGTATGTATCCTCCCTCCTTTATTTCCTGCAGAGCATGAATGGAGACGTGTGGATAAATTCTTAGAATTTTTTATATAATTTATTTATTTTAGTTACAGAATTTGGGGGGGAATTCCCATCAGTGTTTCTCTTTCCGTTCTAGAATTCCATTGAAATGCGATTTAAAGCTGAAAATATCATAATTGCTACAACGGAAAGCCAAATGGAATATTAGGACGGATTAAAATGGAATGCCGTTAGAGTTGAATAGAGAAAAAAAAAAAAACTAGCATTCAGTCGCATTCCATTATTTTGGACAGAAACAAAAGTCCTTTCTGCAGGTCTTCTTTTTTTTTTCGTCCCAAATAACGGAAACCAAATGCAATACTGCTTTTTTTTTTTTTTTTTTTTTTAGGATGGATTAAACAGAATGTTCAGTTTCTCTTTCCGTTATAGCAATTCCGTTATTTTTAGTCACATGGTGACGTACAGGTGATGTCAGACGCCGATACGTAGAACAGAAAGTGAAACAGAAACAATAAAAAAGTAATAAAGACACAAGTGCTGAAGGACACATCCCCGGAGGAGCTATCATGGCGATCTGCAGTATGCAAAAAATATCTCGAAGTCATCATTCAGCGAACGTTTATTTTATAGTCTCTGTGGAGTCCCAGGGTTATAATTAGTGTTGACCAAACTCGAACTGTAAAGTTCGGGTTCGTACTGAACTTTAGGGTTTTTTGTACCTGAACATTTTTGTAAAAGTTCAGGTTCGAGTTCGGTGTTTGGCGATTTAATGGCGCTTTTTGAAAGACTGCAGGGAAGCCAATCAACAAGTGTTTAACTCTGTGCCCTTAGAAGCCATCACTGCCATGCCTACTAATGGCATGGCTGTGATTGGCCAGTGCAGCATGTGCCATTAAAAAACAGATTCAACCATGGGTGTCCCTGCCAAAAAAGTAACCACTGAAATATTATAGCTATACATAGGGACTCCCCAGCATAGATGTAACCGAGAAGAGCTCACTAAATGAGGCAAAAAAAAAACTAGAAAAAAGTACTTTGTTACATAATAATTAATATATATGATACCATTAAAAAGGAGGGTAGGGAACAGAAAAACACCATCCCAGCAACCTACAGGTCACTAAATCCAAGTAAATATATGTACAATCAAAAATTAATCGGTTACATAATAAAGGTGAGCCCTCGATGATGGATGACATAAAAAGGACAACAGTTGGTGATACTGCCTACGATGCAAGAGTCCTTATGTAAGACACTTAATAGTATAAAACACCAGTGGCTAATATGTATACCGTCTAAATCCCTAAGGGATGTGGCGTGACCTGATGTCCTAAACATAGGCTACAAAGCTGCACAGTATATGATTGCAAGAGACTTACCCACTGATGACAAGACCTGCGTTACTGGGATGGCGTTACCCCGACGTTTTGGCGTGCCTTCTTCCGGGGGTAACGCCATCACTGTGGAGACCACTATTTAAACCTGCCTCTGGTCAATGGGAGCCCTGATGGTATATGATTTCGCTCACCTGAACCTGTGTGTGGCCTCACCGAGCGCAGCAGTCGGAGCTCCGCGATCCCGCCCCCAGGTGTCATGCCAGGTGGATCACATGATAAACATCACATGACGCATCCGGTTGGCATAGAGACACGCTGGAGAAAGGACACAGAGCGTGGCCCCGCGTCACCGTGCACACCATGCTCAGACAAGGAAATGTAACCAAAGATTGCAAATATGGGTATTATCGGATATGTCATATTTAGATGTACCGTGATGCAGTGCTCAAAACTAAGTAAAAAGAGTTGATACACTGTTATTACAGCCACATTATAGATATTGCAGATTAATTACAGTTCAACATTCAATAACAAGATATAAAATACTTCCATATACAGTGATGAAAATAAATAAATAAATACGCCCTTTGTGCTGCAAGAATTTCATTCATGAATAAATATCACAATAAATTATGATACTAAAAAGTATGGTGTTTAAAGCAAAAATATAATAAATAATTAATTAAATGCGTGAATTAAAACATGATAAAAAAAAAGAATAAACAGTGACAATGTGCTAAAAAAATACAAGCATATCAGTGCAGCACACAAAATCATTCAAGAAAAAATAGAGTAGATCGCATAATGACAATGTGTCACATTGGTGATCGTAGACATGTATACTAGGAGAAATACATGATTATCTAAGTGAACAAAAAAAAAAAAAGAATAAAGATGAATGAAAAAATAATAAAAAAGGTGACATGTAGAAAAGTAGAAATGAAAGTAAAGGGGAAGTGGGGCAGGGGGGAAGAAAAAGGGTTGGGGATGGACAAAAAAGAGAGAGTGAAAAGTGTAAATAAAAATGCCCAAAAATTCAAAGAATATATATAATGCAGAAAATAATAAATAAATACACTATGGCGGCAGGACCCAAATACCGTATAACACAACAAATGTGTATGTATGACGCATCCCACGAAGAACAGTTACTAATAACAGGAGCGGGCATCAATGGCCATCCTCACTGACCAATGACCTAAATCAAAAAAGAACAGGACAATATCAAAGTTAAAAACAATAGCTAAATAGTTAAAAACATAAAGGGGGTATCTAGGGGGAAGCCACAGTCGTGGTCCTGGCAATTTAGAGGAACGACGAGAAACCCAGATTCTCATTTAGACCTCTTGGACGTAAGATTCCAAGTGTCAATATCCAACGGCTTTATTTCTGAGCCAGTTTTTTTGAAACATTCCCTGCTCTTAAATTCAACCTAATACAATCAATCGCTTTCACCTTTAGTAATCTGGGGTTGCACGCATGAAACTCCTTAAAGTGTCTTGCTATGGGTTTCAAGTCCTCACTTCTTTGTATAAGGATATGTAGAGGTGCGAGGCGGCACTGCTGCTATGTCCAGTACTCTCGATATAAGACGAGGAACTATGCAGCTCAGTCAGATGATTACGCTAATCAGCGCTGCTCTGCTATCAAGAGGAGATCCACAGTATATTATGCGGTAAGTAGAATGAATAACGATAGCGGCACTCACCCAAATGTTGCAAGATGTTTCTTTATTCGTATACGTTCGGATACAAAATTCAGCGGGCTAGGGAGGACATAAGCGTGTCTATGCTGAGTGATCAGCTGGCGACGGCCGTTTCACGCACTTGCGCTTCCTCTGGCCTCTGACCTAATCACGCTACCTGTGTGCTCCTTTTTAAAGCGTATCTGTTGCCTCGGCAACCCTCGACGCTAGTGAAAACAAGCAATCAATTGCCTCGCTTACTGAAAACCAAATTACGTACCGGTAATTCCCTTTTCATGAATCCTCCATGACGGCATACCATGAGAGATGACCCGCCTCCAACCAGGTAGGGACAGGAAGTATAAATTTGACAGCCTAGAGAGCCTATAAATAAAATCCTTTTATTTATACCCTTTTTTTTTTTTGCACACCATCACACACACCATCACCTATGTGTAGGCATATCATATTCTTATAAACGTATATACATTATATATATATATATATATATATATATATATATATTTTTTTTTTTTTTTATTAAAATTATTATTTTTTTTTAGGGTGGGAAACCCCTATGCCGTCATGGAGGATTCATGAAAAGGGAATTACCGGTACGTAATTTGTTTTTTCCCTTTCATCCTCCATGACGGCATACAATGAGATATAACATATTAAACCACTTAGGGGGGATTATAGCTTGAAGAACTTTCCTCCCAAAGGCTAGATCTTGACCTGCCTTAACATGGACTCTGTAATGTTTGATAAAAGTATTAGGGCTAGACCAAGTGGCCGCCCTACAAATCTGCTCTAGTGAAGCGTTAGCCCTTTCTGCCCAAGAGGCAGAAACTGATCTCGTAGAATGAGCTGTAAAGGCTTCAGGAGGCGATTTCCCTAGCGTTTTATATGATTCTGAAATCGCTGTTTTAATCCATCTGGAAATAGTATTTTTTGTCGCTCTCTGCCCTTTTTTTGTGCCAAGAAACTGAACAAATAAGGAATCCGTCTTTCTGAAGGCCTTCGTGGCCTCTAAATATATAAGCACTGCTCTCCGCACATCCAATTTATGAAACCTCTCCTCTCCTTCTGTTTTTGGGTTGTCACAAAACAAGGGAACCAATATTTCTTCTTGCCTGTGGAAATTAGACACAACTTTGGGAAGGAATGAGTTATCCAATTTAAACGTAATTCTATCTGAAGAAATAACACAGAAAGGTTCATTTTTCACCAAAAACTGCACTAAGGGCCGATACGTGAACCCTCAGTGTATTGGGACGAAGACCTTTCTCCAGCCCAGATTGTAAAAAACCTAGAACTGAAAGGACTGAAAAATTTTCAGGGGATACTTTCGCTTTTATACACCAGGTATTAAAGGCTCTCCATACTTTATTATAGATCTTTGAGGTTGTCTCCTTTCTACTAGCCTACATAGTATTGATGACAGGATCTGTCAGGCCTCTAGCTTTTAAGATCAACCTCGGGATGGAGAAGTGGACCCTGCGACAACAAATCCTGATCCCAAGGAAGGATCCATGGACTTTGGATGGACATGATCTTCAATAGAGGAAACCATGATTTTTTTGGGCCATAAGGGGGCTATCAAAATAACATGAGCCCTGTCTTGCCTTATCTTCTTTATCACTCAAGAAATTAGTTGCAGAGGGGGGAAGGCATAAGCTACATGGAAATTCCATTTTATTGAAAAGGCATCTATGCCTTCGCTTTTGTCTCTTGGATTGAGGGAAAGGAAACGACCTGCTTTTGCGTTTGTGGCTGGCGCAAAGAGGTCTATCTGGGGAAACCCCCACTTTTTGGTTATTTGGTGAAAAACTTGTTCCTTCAAACTCAATTCTGTTTGATATATTTTGACCCTGCTTAGGAAGTCTGCTTTTACGTTTAAGCTTCCTTTTAAATGGACTGCTGAAAGGGATCTTATATTTCCTTCTGCCCAGGAAAAAATATTTTCTGTTATTTGGCTCAGACATTGGCTTCTTGTTCCACCTTGATGGTTTAAATATGCTACCACTGTTGTGTTGTCTGATCTTATTTGGACATCCTTTCCTTCTATGTATTGACTCGCCACTTTTATAGTCTCCCAAACTGCCATCAATTCCTTTTGGTTTGAGGACAAAGTCTTCTGGTGGTCTGCCCAGGCCCCTTGGAAATAGTGATGAGAGTAATGCGCTCCCCACCCCCAAGGACTTGCATCTGTTGTGACGAACACCTGTTCCTCCGAATTCCATGGAATTCCCTGGCATAGGTGACTTACTTGTTTCCACCACAGAAGAGACTGGTTTACTGCAAAGGGAATCAGAACTGTTTGTTCCAATGAACTCTGGTTTCTGTCCCAGCAGGCTAATATCCAATTTTGCAGAGTTCGAGAGTGGAACTGAGCCCACTTTACTGCAGGGATGCAAGAGGTTAAAGTCCCTTGTAGTCTCATAGCTAGTGATGAGCGAACCTCTGTTTTAAGTTCAGCGTCTAAAGTTCGGCTTCCGGTTAGCGGAGAATCCCGATCTGGATCCGGATATGGATTCCGACTTCCGTTGTGGTCCGTGGTAGCGGAATCAATAATGGCCGATTATTGATTCCGCTACCACGGACCACAACGGAAGTCGGAATCCATATCCGGATCCAGATCGGGATTCTCCGCTAACCGGAAGCCGAACTTTAGACGCCGAACTTAAAACAGAGGTTCGCTCATCACTACTCATAGCCTCTCGTATCGAACAAGATGGATGACTCTGAAACCTTGAGACTTTTTCTACCACTCCCGAGACTTTTTGCTCTGTAAGAGACGTCCTCTGACGAGTGGTGTCTAGGGAGAGGCCCAAGAAAATTATTTCCTGGGATGGGACTGGCTTTGATTTTTCCCAATTTATCAGCCATCCTGCTAGATAAAGTGTCTGGCAGGTCACTAAGAGATTGTTCTCTAGTGACTGTCTTGACTCGCCTACTATCAGTAGGTCGTCTAGATAAGGAATAATCAGGATGTTTCTCCTTCTCAAGTGGGCCACCAGCTCCAGCATCACCTTTGTGAAGACCCTGGGGGCCGAGGTTATCCCAAAGGGTAATACCTGGAACTGAAAGTGGAGCAGATCTTTCCCCAAATAATCCGCTATCCGCAGGAATTTTTGGGACTGTTTGCATACTGGAATATGGTAGTATGCGTCTCTTAAGTCTAGGGAGGCTAAGAAGTCTCCCTTTTTCAGTAGATTCACAGTTGATCTTATTGTTTCCATTTTGAATTTGTTGTATTGTATGAACTTGTTTAAGTTTTTTAGGTTTATTATTAACCGAAATTTCCCATCAGTTTTTTTTACTAGAAAAACGGTTGAATAATATCCCTGACCTTTTTGAGAATAGGGAACCGGAATTATGGCTTTTTGAGCCAGTAGCTTCCGAATCCCTTCTTCCAGATTTGTTTGAAGAACAGTTGTTTTTTGAATTGGAGTTACCCTGAATATATTTGAGGGAGGAGGAAGACGGAAAACTATTTTGTAGCCTTCTGATATTATATTTAAGACCCAAGGGTTTGTTGTAATCTTTTCCCAATAGTCTAGAAAAAAACGTAATCTCCCTCCTACCTGAGCACTGGCGTCATTGCTTTGACGGTTCCGTATTCTTTGTAGAGAACAGGTACCCTCTACTCTTCTGGTTTCTTCCCCTTGACCAGCCTGAATCCCTATTCGTTTTCTTTGCTTGAAAGGGGGTCCCTTTTTTAACCCTCCGAAAGGGATATTTCCTTTTTCCGGAATCCCTGGGAAAGGTTTTCTTTGAGTCAGAAGCCTTTTCTAGGATGGATTCTAAATCTTCTCCAAACAACAAATTACCATGAAAAGGCAAGGTACATAACTTTAATTTTAAACTGACCTCACCTGACCAAGACTTTAACCAGAGGGACCTTCTTGCCACAACCGCTAACCCAGATGCCTTTGCAGCTATCCTGACAAATTCCGCAGTGGAGTCCGATAGGAAATCCACAGCTTTAATTAAGAGCGGAAAGGAATCTTTTAGATTACCATATGTATTTCCGCTTTTCAGTAAGGATTCTAACTGCGTGAGCCATTTCTTTAGTGATCTGGATACTGATGTTGCAGCTAGGTTCGGTTTAACCTCTTAAGGACATAGGGCGTACAGGTACGCCCTTGTGCCCTGGTACTTAAGGACACAGGGCGTACATGTACGCCCTGTGCATTTTCGATCACCGCCGCACGGCGGGCGGTGACCGGAACCCCGTGCCTGCTCAAATCATTGAGCAGGCACTTGGAGCAAATGCGCCGGGGGGTCCGGTGACCCCCCCATGTATGCGATCGCAGAAAACCGCAGGTCAATTCAGACCTGCGGTTTTCTGCGTTTCCGGGTTATTCGGGTCTCTGAAGTCCCGATAACCCGGAACAGGATGGTGATGGTGGTGTGATTTCACCCCACCAATCACCATCCAGGAAGGATCCATGGACTTTGGATGGACATGATCTTCAATAGAGGAAACCATGATTTTTTTGGGCCATCCTCCTTTTGTGTTCCGGAGCCGGAGGAGAGAGGAGCTGCCTGCACGTGTCTGCCTGCACCCGATCTGTGCCCCCCAGGACCCGATCTGTGCCCCCCAGGACCCGATCTGTGCCCCCCAGGACCCAATCAGGTACATAGGGACAGCTAGGGAAAGTTTGGTTTAGGCAGGGAAAAAAAAGGGAAAGTTAGTTTCTGAACTTTGATTGCATCACCCTAAGTTAGGGTGTCTGGGGTCCACAGCACAGCTGTGTGACCCTAGACCCCCCAGGGGTGCTGCCACTTAGCCCCCCCCACCCCCTGCCCCCCCCCCACCTTTTTTGGGGTGCATTTTTTTTTTTTCGTGTACGCTGACTGTGGCCGGCACTTAGTGTCCGGCCACTGTTAGCGCATCGCACACCCCACCGCTGATCAACTTCGGACGGTTGATCAGCGGTTTTGAATTTTTTTCCCCACATTTTTTGCCCTTTTTTTAGTTAGTTTATTTTATTTTTTTTCTGTTAGTTTTAGGGTGAGTTCGTGAACACCCGTGCCCCCACACACACGCACACAAAATAAAGAGTTACACACACGCACATATACACGCAGACACACACTCCCCTATGGCCCGCCGGACGTTCTCGGCCGAGGAGGCATACGCCCAGATTGCCTCTGACTCCGAGAGTCCCAGTGAGGATGAGGATGACCCCACATTCCTGTTGTCATCCGCATCCTCCTCATCATCTAGCGATGATGATGAGCCCCCAAGGCGGCGGAGACGCCGCCAGGCGGAGCAAGGGGACCGCCATGTTAGGGACCCTGTGGCCCACACTAGTACGAGCAGCTCTGGGGCTCGTACTGGTTTCCCGGCCCACCAGTTAAATCCACCGGAGCCCCCTGCCGGTGAACTTGTCTGGTGTAGCCCAGAGCGATACGAGCCTGTGATTCCTGATTTTGTAGGCCAATCAGGAATCCAGATTTCCACAGTGGGCTACACTGAATATGACTTTTTTTGTCATTTTTTCAGTGACCCACTGGTAAATCTGATGGTGGAGCAGACGAATCTGTACGCCCAACAGTTCGTCGCTCAACACCCGGGCTCCTTTTTGGCCAGGCCCGGTGGCTGGACGCCGGTCAGTGCAGCCGAAATGAGGACATTTTGGGGCCTCGTGCTGCATATGGGCCTGGTCAAAAAACCCAGTGTCAGGCTGTACTGGAGTGGGGACGTCCTATACCAGGCCCCACTTTACAGTACAGCCATGACACGCTCCCGGTTTGAGGCCATCCGGAAATGTCTGCATTATTCCGATAATGCAGCATGTCCCCCCCGAGGTGATCCTGCCCATGACCGTCTGTACAAGATACGGCCGGTCATCGATCACTTTGGGGCCAAATTCATGGAGGCCTATGTACCTGGAAGAGAGGTCGCGGTTGATGAGTCTCTCATTGCGTTCAAGGGGAGACTCATTTTCCGCCAGTATGTGCCCTCCAAGCGGGCGAGGTATGGCGTGAAGCTATACAAAATTTGTGAGAGTACCTCAGGGTACACTTACAAATTTCGTGTATACGAGGGGCGAGATTCCCGGATTCAACCCCCAGAATGTCCCCCCACTCTGGGTGTTACCGGGAAACTTGTGTGGGACCTTATGTACCCACTGCTGGATAAGGGTTACCACCTTTACGTGGATAACTTTTATACCAGTATCCCCTTGTTCCAGTCCCTTGCCGCCAGATCCACGTCCGCTTGTGGGACCGTGCGGAAAAATCAACGCGGCCTCCCTGCCCACCCCCTCCAGGTACCTATCCCCAGGGGTGAGACCCGTGCCCTTACCACTGGAAACCTGTTGCTGGTCAGGTATAAGGACAAGAGGGATGTCCTTATGCTGTCCACAATTCATGGTAACGGCATCACCCCTGTCCCTGTGCGAGGTACCGCGGCAACGGTCCTCAAGCCCGATTGTATCGTCGCTTACAATCGGTATATGGGAGGAGTTGATCTCTCTGATCAAGTCCTCAAGCCATATAACGCCATGCGCAAAACCCGGGCATGGTACAAAAAAGTTGCGGTCTACTTGGTGCAGGTTGCCATGTACAACTCTTTTGTACTATCCCGAAGCGCTGGCAGCACAGGGACATTCCTCCAGTTCTATGAGGCAGTCCTCAAGGCCCTGATCTTTTCGGACCGGGAAAGAGCAGGCCGGAGTACCTCGGGAACTGTAGGTGCCCGGATCGTCCCTGGCCAACACTTTCCAGGTGTGGTCCCCCATACTGGAAAGAAGGGACGAACCCAAAAAAAGTGCAGAGTGTGTCGCAGGAGGGGGATACGGAAGGACACGACTACTCAGTGCGACACTTGCCCCGATCATCCGGGCCTCTGCATTGACGGTTGCTTCAGGGAGTATCACACTTCCATGGAGTACTAAATTTATATCCCAATTTAGCACTGACATCGGATAAAAAAAAACTGGTTCTCAGACTTGAGACACCCAAAAAAACCTAAAATAATTTATTAAAAGTATACATATTAGGTATCGCCGCGTCGGTAATAATCTCCTCTATAAAACTACCCCATGACCTAACCCCCCAGATGAACACGGTCAAGGAAAAAAAAAGGTGCAAAAAATGTTTGTTTTTTTTCACCTTACATAATAAAAAGTTTAATAGCAAGCGATCAAAAAGTCATATAGCCCCCCAAAAAGTGCCAATAAAGCCGTCCGCTCATCCCACAAAAAATGAGCCCCCACATGAGATAATTGGATAAAATTTTTTTTACAAAAATGACCCTTAGACTTTAGAGATACCCCCAAAAAAATTTGAATCAAAAAAGATAATATAGTCTAAAACCAAAATAATTGTAAAAAAAGTTGACTTATCAGGTATTGCCGCATCCGTAAGAATCTCCTCTATAAAAATACCCCATGACCCAACCCCCCAGATTAACACGGTCAAAAAAAAATAAAAAATAGGTGCAAAAAAAGAATTTTTTTGTCACCTTACATAACAAAAAGTTTAATAGCAAGCGATAAAAAAGTCATATAGCCCCCAAAATAGTGCCAATAAAACCGTCCGCTCATCCCGCAAAAAATGAGTCCCCACATGAGATAATTGGATAAAAAATAAAAATAAAAAATGACCCTTAGACTTTAGAGATACCCAAAAAAAGATTTGTATCAAAAAAGATAATATAGTCAAAAACCTAAATAATTGTAAAAAAAAGTAGACTTATTAGGTATTGCCGCGTCCGTAAGAATCTCCTCTATAAAAATATCCCATTACCTAACCCCCGAGATTAACACAGTTAATAAAAAAAATAAAAAAACGGTGCCAAAACCGCTATTTTTGGCACTTTTCCATTTCAATCCGTTTTTTCCGGTAACAAAACAAGGGTTAACAACCAAACAAAACTTAATATTTATTACCCTGATACTGCAGTTTACAGAAACACCACATTTGTGGTCGTAAACTGCTGTATCAGTAAAAGGGAGGCCGCAAAAGGAAAGGACCGACATGGTTTCTGGAAGGCCGATTTTGATGGCCTTTTTTATTGACACCATGTCCCTTTTGAAGCCCCCCTGATGCACCCTAGAGTAAAAACTCCCCAAAACTGACCCCATCTAAGAAACTACACCCCTCAAGGTATTCAAAACTGATTATACAAACTTCATTAACCCTTTAGGTGTTCCTCAACAGTTAATGGCAAATGGAGATGAAATTTCAGAATTTCAATTTTTGGTAACCTTGCGTCACAAAAATGTAATATAGAGCAACCAAAAATCATATTTACCCTAAAAATAGTCCCCAAAAAAATGGCACCTTATCCCGTAGTTTCCAAAATGGGGTCACTTTTAGGGAGTTTCTACTCTAGGGGTGCATCAGGGGGCTTCAAATGGGACATGGTGTAAATAAACCAGTCCATAAAAATCAGCCCTCCAAAAACCAAACGGCGCACCTTTCCCTCTACGCCCCGCTGTGTGGCCGTACAGTAGTTTACGGCCACATATTGGGTGTTTCTGTAAACGGCAGAGTCAGGGCAATAAAGATACAGTCTTGTTTGGCTGTTAACCCTTGCTTTGTTAGTGGAAAAAATGGGTTAAAATGGAAAAATTAGACAAAAAAATGAAATTCTCAAATTTCATCCCCATTTGCCAATAACTCTTGCGCGACACCTAAAGGGTTAACGACGTATGTAAAATCAGTTTTGAATACCTTGAGGGGTGTAGTTTCTTAGATGGGGTCACTTTTAGGGAGTTTCTACTCTAGGGGTGCATCAGGGGTCTTCAAATGGGACATGGTGTAAATAAACCAGTCCATAAAAATCAGCCCTCCAAAAACCAAATGGCGCATCTTTCCCTCTACGCCCCGCTGTGTGGCCGTACAGTAGTTTACGGCCACATATTGGGTGTTTCTGTAAACGGCAGAGTCAGGGCAATAAAGATACAGTCTTGTTTGGCTGTTAACCCTTGATTTGTTAGTGGAAAAAATGGGTTAAAATGGAAAATTAGACAAAAAAATGAAATTTGCAAATTTCATCCCCATTTGCCAATAACTCTTGCGCAACACCTAAAGGGTTAATGACGTATGTAAAATCAGTTTTGAATACCTTGAGGGGTGTAGTTTCTTAGATGGGGTCACTTTTATGGAGTTTCTACTCTAGGGGTGCATCAGGGGTCTTCAAATGGGACATGGTGTAAATAAACCAGTCCATAAAAATCAGCCCTCCAAAAACCAAACAGGCGCACCTTTCCCTCTACGCCCCGCTGTGTGGCCGTACAGTAGTTTGCGGCCACATATTGGGTGTTTCTGTAAACGGCAGAGTCAGGGCAATAAAGATACAGTCTTGTTTGGCTGTTAACCCTTGATTTGTTAGTGGAAAAAATGGGTTAAAATGGAAAATTAGACAAAAAAATGAAATTAGCTAATTTCATCCCCATTTGCCAATAACTCTTGTGCAACACCTAAAGGGTTAACGACGTATGTAAAATCAGTTTTGAATACCTTGAGGGGTGTAGTTTCTTAGATGGGGTCACTTTTAGGGAGTTTCTACTCTAGGGGTGCATCAGGGGTCTTCAAATGGGACATGGTGTAAATAAACCAGTCCATAAAAATCAGCCCTCCAAAAACCAAACGGCGCACCTTTCACTCTATGCCCCGCTGTGTGGCCGTACAGTAGTTTACGGCCACATATTGGGTGTTTCTGTAAACGGCAGAGTCAGGGCAATAAAGATACAGTCTTGTTTGGCTGTTAACCCTTGCTTTGTTAGTGGAAAAAATGGGTTAAAATAAAAAATTTGACAAAAAAAAGAAATTCTCAAATTTCATCCCCATTTGCCAATAACTCTTGTGCAACACCTAAAGGGTTAACAACGTATGTAAAATCAGTTTTGAATACCTTGAGGGGTGTAGTTTCTTAGATGGGGTCATTTTTGGGTGGTTTCTATTATGTAAGCCTCGCAAAGTGACTTCAGACCTGAACTGGTCCCTAAAAATGTAGTTTTTGTAAATTGCTGAAAAATTTCAAGATTTGCTTCTAAACTTCTAAGCCTTATAACATCCCCAAAAAATAAAATATCATTCCCAAAACAATTCAAACATAAAGTAGACATATGGGGAATGTAAAGTCATCACAATTTTTGGGGGTATTACTATGTATTACAGAAGTAGAGAAACTGAAACTTCTTTTTTTGACTTCATTTCACCAGTGTCATGAAGTACAATATGTGACGAAAAAACACTCTCAGAACGGCCTGGATAAGTCAAAGCGTTTTAAAGTTATCAGCACTTAAAGTGACACTGGTCAGATTTGCAAAAAATGGCCTGGTCCTAAGGTGTAAAAAGGCTGTGTCCTTAAGGGGTTAAACAGGGCCGCACAAGCTTCCCATGTCTTTTTGAGGGTTTGATCCGTCTTTTTATCCATGGGGTCCCTTAATGATCCCATATCTTCAAATGGTAAGGCGTTTGGACCCTTCACTAATTTAGATAGGGAAACGTCTATCTTAGGACAGGTTGTTAAAAGGGCTTCATCTTCACTAGAAAAGGGGAGCCGTCGCCTTATTGTCTTAGGCATGAACAGTTTCCTATCCGGGGATCTCCATTCCCTTTTAATTAGATTGTGCATATTTTTATGTACTGGAAAGCCTCGGTTAGACCTCTGCTCAAATCCACTGAACATCTCATCATGGACTGATCTGCAGATTTTTTTGTCAGAAAGATCCATAGTGGCCCTAACTGCCTTAATTAAATCTCTGGTATCCTCAGATGAAAAGAGATAGTTTTTAAATTCTGAATCAGATCCAGAATCTTCAGACCCGAGTTCTCCTGACTCTGAATCTTCCTCTAATTCTGAATCAGACGTTTTTGTCGCTGGTCCCTGCGCCTGTTTGGAGCAGGAAGGGATTAATGAGGTATCTGACATAGCAGCCCTGATTTCTTCCCTAATTGTGTTTTTAAGTTCTTCTTTTAGGGACGGAACTAATTCCTTAGAAATGTTGTCAGTGCATTTTTTACAAACTTTCCTAGTAGAGGAATCTGAAAGTTTAACAGAACAGAGACTGCACTTTTTTGCCCTCTGACTAGTTTTTGCTTTCTGAGCACTCTCTTTCTCACTAGGTACGGATCCCTGAGTGGTTTCCATAACTTCACCTGGATCCAGCATGATTTTAGGGTAACAAGCCAGCTTACTGTTCCCCTTTAAATAGCTTTACCTTAAGACCTCAGATCAGAGGACGACCTCCGTCATAATCCTGCGCGATTTTGAATCTCCAGCCGCCGCCGGCATGCGATCCACCACCCGGAAGTGCTCTCAGGCACCCTACCGGAAGTAAGCCTGTGGAACGCTTAGTGGAAAGCATGGAGCACGTCCACTTCCGGTGACGACACTGTGAGCGCTGGCCATGCCAGATCGCAGTGTGGAGTTTAACAACCGACCGGAGGGACTCCCTGAGTGTCCGGTTCCACGTGGACCTGTCTGCCCGCGCTAGCAGCAGGTAAGAGACAGGTCTTCAGAGCACGTTTCCCCAACTAGAGTCCGGACTCTGCTGCCTCTGTCACGAGGGTATCGAGAACCACGCCTGACTCCGTTATACCCGGGGTCAGGAAGTCGCAGCGGTTGGCTGCACGCTCTATTTAAGATAGGGCTGTTTTCCTTATGGTAGCTTTCTGGGTTTGCTTTGCAAACCCTTTTGGCTCACTCAGGGATCCGTAGCTCCTTCTCCTCAGCTGTTCCTTGTCCAGCACTCCCAAACCTCCTTATATTCCTCTCTCACACTTCTCTGGTTGCCAGAGATAGAGCTTCCTGCCTGGACATCTATCCTGACCCACTGGAGCTGTGTTGCTGCGTTCTCTGACTGTTGATTCAGAGCGCTACCCTCCGGATCCCTGTTGGACCTTTGTGGACTGCTGTGGTCACCCACCTGGGTGTATGTGTTTGTCTGTATTTGTCTGTCCTCTCCCTGGTGTTTCCCTCTTAGTGCAGTGGTGCGGACTAGCGATCCCACCGGCCCGTTCACTATCTAGGGCTCATTTCAGGGAAAGCCAGGGTTTAGGCACGTGATCGCCGCACGGGTGAGGAACCCGTCTAGGGACGTCAGGGCAGTCAGGTGTCAGCCGCAAGGTGAGTTAGGGGTCACCACCTTTCCCTCTCCCTTGGGCAGGGCTTTCCCTGTTTTCCTTACCTACTTAGAATCCAGTATGGATCAAATTGCTGCTCTGTCCAAACAATTTCATGGCCTGTCTTTGGAGGTGGTAGGATTGAAGGCGTCGGTCCTCCAGCAACAGCAGCAATTACAACTGACCGCAAGCCCAGCGGTTGCTACTGGTAACCAGGTTGTTGCGGAACCCAAGGTCCCTCTCCCTGACAGATTTTCTGGGGGAAGGGACAAGTTTTTGACATTCCGTGAGGCCTGTAAGTTATATTTTAAACTGCGCCCTTACTCCTCTGGTAATGAAGATCAGCGGGTGGGGGTTGTTATTTCCCTGCTGCAGGGGGACCCGCAGTCCTGGGCGTTCTCTTTACCTACTGATTCCCAGGCTCTTCGGTCAGTGGATGAGTTTTTCGGGGCCTTGGGTCTCATATATGACGACCCTGACCGAGTAGCACTGGCTGAATCAAGATTACGGAGACTCTTACAAGGAGAACGGCCGGTAGAGGAGTATTGCTCTGAATTCCGTAGGTGGGCTACGGATACCCAATGGAACGACCCGGCTCTCAGGAGTCAGTTCTGCTCTGGGTTATCCGAAAGGGTTAAGGATGCGCTTGCATTATATGAGACCCCCTTTTCCCTTGATGCGGTTATGTCCCTTTCTATCCGTATAGAGAGACGCCTTAGGGACAGGTTGAAAGAACCGGAGAAATTGGTAACTCCTCCCAAGCAGCAGTTAGTCTGTACGGACTTAGACGAGCCTATGCAGCTAGGAGGAACTACTCGTCAGGTCCGTCCTCCTGAGGCTCGCCGTAGGCGTGGGTTTTTTTTTTTTTGTGGGGAGAGGGGTCATTTCATTAATGTCTGTCCTTCTTTCCTCAGAAACAAAAGACCGTTGGAAAAACTACTAACCCCAGGCTGTGTGGAGGATGTCAGCCGGGGGGTATACGTCTCCTCCATACGTACATCGCAATTTGTGTTGCCAGCGGTTATTATTTTTGGTGATAAGACGGAGACTATTTCTTTCTTTTTAGACAGTGGAGCAGGGGTAAATTTGATAGATGCCCATTTTGCCCGCACTATGGGTTTGTCTCTCTGTACGTTACAGAGACCCATTCCCATATTCGCTATTGATTCTGCTCCCCTGTCTCAGAGAAACCTCACCCACATTGTTCATAATTTACACCTTCGGGTAGGGGACCACCATAACGAGATGCTTTCAGGTTATGTTCTGGAGGGGCTTCCCACTCCGGTGGTGCTGGGTCTTCCCTGGTTGGTAGCGCACAATCCAGTAGTGGATTGGCAGGCCAGGGAGATATTGGAGTGGAGTGAGCAGTGCAGAGAAAATTGCTTAAATAGCAATTGCTTAGTCGCCTCCATAACTACCCTACGTACATTTATTTCGGATTTTGAGGATGTTTTTTCTGAAAAGGGTTGTCAGAAGTTACCACCTCATCGTCCTTATGATTGCCCGGTTAACCTTATTCCCAGCGCAAAATTACCCAAGACCAGGTTATATAATCTTTCGGGTCCAGAGAGACAAGCCATGAAAGATTATATCTCCGAGAGCTTGGCTAAGGGACACATCAGGCCCTCTTCTTCACCCGTGGCTGCAGGGTTTTTCTTTGTTAAAAAGAAAGATGGGGGCCTGCGTCCTTGCTTGGATTTTCGCGAATTAAATCGGATAACCATCCGAGACCCATACCCTCTTCCTCTCATTCCTGACCTGTTTAATCAGATTGCGGGTGCTAGGTGGTTCTCCAAACTTGATCTTAGGGGGGCCTACAATCTGATTCGTATTAAGGAGGGGGATGAGTGGAAGACAGCTTTTAACACCCCTGAGGGGCATTATGAAAATCTAGTTATGCCTTTCGGTCTGACCAATGCTCCTGCCGTCTTTCAACATTTCGTTAATGACATTTTTAGTCATCTAATCGGCAGGTTTGTGGTAATATACCTAGATGATATTTTAATTTATTCGTCTGATCTGAAAATACATGAGGTGCATGTCAGACAAGTACTGCAGGTCCTACGGACGAATAAATTATATGCTAAGATTGAAAAATGTGTCTTCGCCGTTCAGGAAATACAATTCCTGGGTTATTTTTTATCTGCTTCAGGTTTCCGTATGGATCCTAGGAAGGTCCAGGCAATTTTAGATTGGGATCTTCCTGAGAACCTTAAAGCTCTACAACGGTTCTTGGGCTTCGCAAATTTCTATAGGAAATTCATAAAAAATTATTCACTTATTGTAAAACCGCTTACTGACATGACTAGGAAGGGGACTGATTTTTCTAAATGGTCTGACGCCGCTAAAGTTGCTTTTCCTCTCTAAAAGAGAGGTTTACCTCAGCACCTGTACTAGTCCAACCTGATGTCTCTCAGCCTTTATTTGTTGAAGTCGATGCGTCAGAGGTGGGAGTGGGGGCGGTGCTGTCTCAGGGTCCGTCTCCTGGCAAATGGCGTCCTTGTGCTTTCTTTTCGAAAAAACTATCTGCAGCAGAAAAGAACTATGATATTGGCAATAGGGAACTATTAGCTATTAAACTTGCGTTTGAGGAGTGGCGTCACTTCTTAGAGGGGGCAGTCCACCCCGTCACTGTGATTACGGACCACAAAAATCTCCTGTACCTCGAATCAGCTA
The DNA here is from genome assembly GCF_014858855.1 of Bufo gargarizans. NCBI lineage: Eukaryota > Metazoa > Chordata > Amphibia > Anura > Bufonidae > Bufo > Bufo gargarizans. The sequence goes on along the minus strand of NC_058080.1, from coordinate 750,889,739 downwards.
AGCGTCTCACCCCTAGACAGGCTAGGTGGTCGCTATTTTTTACCAGGTTTAACTTTGTTATTACCTATCGTCCTGGGGCAAAGAACACCAAGGCTGATGCACTATCTCGTTGTTCCCTGGAGGGGGTAATGTGAGTGATCCGGTGCCCATTCTACAAAGAGGAGTGGTTGTCTCTGCGGTACACTCTGCTTTGGAGGGGAAGGTGTTAGAGGCCCAGGGGGACGCCCCGGTCTCTTGCCCCTCAGAGAAATTGTTTGTACCGTTGAACCTACGTTTCGAATTATTAAAGGAACATCATAATTCGGCACTTGCTGGGCACCCGGGTAGTAAAGCAACCTTGGAGCTATTGTCTCGTCGTTTTTGGTGGCCAAGGTTGCGTCAGGATGTATTGGATTTTGTGTCTTCTTGTTCTACCTGTGCGCACGCAAAAGTTTCACATACACGTCCTGCAGGGTCTCTATTACCACTCGTCATTCCCAATAGACCGTGGACACATCTGTCAATGGATTTTATCACTGACTTACCTTTGTCTGCGGGTAAAACAGTTATTTTGGTAGTAGTGGACAGGTTTAGCAAAATGGTACACTTCATTGCGTTACCCGCACTACCTAATGCTAAGACTCTTGCTCAGGTATTCGTCAGTGAAATCGTGAAGCTTCACGGGGTCCCCTCCGATGTTGTTTCGGATCGGGGTACCCAGTTTATTTCTAAATTTTGGAAAGCTTTTTGTTCCCGTTTGGGGGTACATTTGTCCTTTTCCTCAGCTTTCCATCCTCAGTCGAATGGACAGACTGAGCGTACCAACCAAAACCTTGAGACATATCTAAGATGTTTTGTGTCTGAAAACCAAGAGTTGTGGTCATCATATTTACCGTTAGCTGAGTTTGCCATAAATAATCGTCGTCAGGAATGCACTGGCAAGTCACCATTTCTGGGTGCATATGGTTTTCATCCCCAATTCTGTACTTTCAAAGAGGGGGGTCTTCTGGGGTTCCCGAAGAGGAGCGTTTTTCGTCATCTCTTTCATCGGTATGGCAGAAGGTGCAAGCTAACTTGAAAAATATGGGAGGTAAATACAAATGCATGGCTGATAAGAGACGGTCGCCAGGTCCGGACCTAGGAGTGAATGACTATGTGTGGTTGTCTACTAGGAATATTAAATTGAAGGTTCCCTCTTGGAAACTGGGTCCTAGGTTTATTGGCCCTTACAAAATTGTAGCCATCATCAACCCCGTGGCTTTTCGCCTGGAGTTACCTCAGACTTTTAAAATTCATAATGTTTTTCATAAGTCGTTATTCAAAAAATATGTTCCACCTCTAGAACCATCACCGCTGCCTCCCCCCCTGTTGTCGTGGATGGTAATCTAGAATTTCAGATATCCAAAATTGTTAATTCTCGTCGGGTCCGCCGCTCTCTTCAATATCTGGTGCATTGGAGAGGTTACGGTTCCGAGGAAAGAATGTGGGTTCCTGCGTCTGAGGTAAACGCCGACAGGTTAGTTCGGGTTTTTCATGCCTCTCATCCTGAGAGACCTGGTCCTGAGTGTCCGGAGGCCCCTCGTAGAGAGGGGGGTACTGTCACGAGGGTATCGAGAACCACGCCTGACTCCGTTATACCCGGGGTCAGGAAGTCGCAGCGGTTGGCTGCACGCTCTATTTAAGATAGGGCTGTTTTCCTTATGGTAGCTTTCTGGGTTTGCTTTGCAAACCCTTTTGGCTCACTCAGGGATCCGTAGCTCCTTCTCCTCAGCTGTTCCTTGTCCAGCACTCCCAAACCTCCTTATATTCCTCTTTCACACTTCTCTGGTTGCCAGAGATAGAGCTTCCTGCCTGGACATCTATCCTGACCCACTGGAGCTGTGTTGCTGCGTTCTCTGACTGTTGATTCAGAGCGCTACCCTCCGGATCCCTGTTGGACCTTTGTGGACTGCTGTGGTCGCCCACCTGGGTGTATGTGTTTGTCTGTATTTGTCTGTCCTCTCCCTGGTGTTTCCCTCTTAGTGCAGTGGTGCGGACTAGCGATCCCACCGGCCCGTTCACTATCTAGGGCTCATTTCAGGGAAAGCCAGGGTTTAGGCACGTGATCGCCGCACGGGTAAGGAACCCGTCTAGGGACGTCAGGGCAGTCAGGTGTCAGCCGCAAGGTGAGTTAGGGGTCACCACCTTTCCCTCTCCCTTGGGCAGGGCTTTCCCTGTTTTCCTCCCTGTGCATGACACCGGTCATTACAGCCTCCTCACATGGTATTCCTTCTTCTTTCTTCATGGTCGGCGACCATAAGGGAAAACCCTATCTCCTACCTGGAGGGACAGGAAGACACTGAGGAGGAGCCGGAGGAGAGTCAAATTTATACTTCCTGTCCCTACCTGGTTGGAGGCGGGTCATCTCTCATGGTATGCCGTCATGGAGGATGAAAGGGAAAATGTGAGTTAAGGTACCGGACTAAAAACATTCCTGACATCTACTTGATCTGCTTATATATACTAATCTAGGCGCGTGTTACTATTATCATTTATAAATATACACTTAGGTCATTACGGTCATTCAATCCCAGGGGGCCCATCGCACCTGTGCGAATAATCCAATCCGCCTCCTACTGCATGAGGAGGCGGTCTCTGTCTCCACCCAATGCCGGGGCAGGAACATGTTCCAGGGCTGCGAATTTTAAGCATTTTGTATTACCATCATGTTTACTTTGTATATGCTCAATAAATCTTGGGAACCCTTTTCCTGACCTGACAGAATTAATATGTTCCCTGAACCTCTCATACATAGGGCGGATGGTCTTCCCTATGTAGAAAGATCCACAGGAGCATAGTATTAGATAAACCACGTATTTTGTTTTACATGTGGTGAATTGTTTAACCCTGTGTTTGATGCCTGCAAAAAAGATATATTTGCCCTGTAAAGCATGCTGACAGAAGGAGCAATCGCCACATTTATAACTCCCTACTGGTGTACGTTCAGTGAGCCAATTTTTTGTTTTTGTTTTCCTCGGTCTACTCCTCACTAATTTGTCCCTGATCATGTGGCACTTTTTAAAGGTAATTAGCGGTTTGTTACATATTAAATCCTGGAGCCCCTCCTCATTTCTGAGGATGTCCCAGTTTTTAAATATAACTTGTTTTATCGTGTCTGCTAAAGGGCTATACTTAAAAGCGAAGGCAAATCTATAATTTCCACCTACCCAACCTCATAATGACATGCACCGGAATGTAATGCTTGATGCCGATGTAATTCTGAAACAGTGGCCCGATATCAACATCGGATTTACCCCCATATTGATTAACCTAATGCGAATGTACTACATAAAGGTCGGAGTACTAAGTGGGGCACCATTAGAGGCTAACAACGGCGACTCAACTGGAGCCCCTCCGACCAACTCTAGCCACTCATAAAAGACCCTGACCGGCACCAATTGTTACCTGCGGCCAAGTATTATTCCGCAGGCTGAGATATTATTAAGGAATCCGAGGTTAAATATAACATGAGTACTGCCCCACAAGCCAACCTGCCATAGAAGATTTCTGCCATACTGAACGGGTAAACATACTCGGCCTAAGGAACCCGCCGAACCTCAAATACATAGCTGTTTCAATCAACAAACTAATTATACGGCCAAAGAGTTCGTTTTGCAACAAGTCAGATAATGACCTAACATCTGCCCTGACCCGGCTGATGCATAGACTGACTTTTGACCGTTAGTCCCTGAATTCCTCTTAACAACATTCTGATGGGATGTGCTGAAAAAGGGGACGGCTGATCGGGGTGTTGAACACAGTAGTAATGCTATATGCCAGCCAGGAATGCCTTAATAATACTAAGAGCTAGCTTGAGGTCAGAGTGGCAAAAAGCTACAATGCCATTAGATAGGATATGTGCCCGGTGCTACCAGGTGGATACGCTCCCTTAAACGGGTTGAATAATGCCCAAGCGGTCTTACACGCTAACATCATGTCACTGGATAATGATTTAGCAATCAGACTCCTGACCGCAGCGAGGTGCAACGATAGTCCATCACCCGTAAACTGTGATGAGGCGTTTATGTCGGCAAGGAGTCTGCTTATGGGAATACCTTGAAGAGGAGCTGAACGTTAAGCCGGGAAAGAGCGTCTGCTGCAACATTATAATCACCACTAATGAGTGTACCCACCAAATTAAACCCATGCTGTAGTGCAAGCCACGAACCTACTAACAACGACATGATTTCTATAGAACCTGATCTCACCTTCCTAAGGATGTCTGCGGTAACAGTATTATCTGTCAAACAAGACTATTGGAAAAATAACATTGGCCTTCCAACCTGATATCACGCCACTGCCATAACTCAGATTGCGACAGGAGTAACTTAAAGCATCTGCAACGTCCGCTTTTGACAACCATGCACCTTTACCTAAAGGAGTATCCACTAAACGGCCTCGTCAACAGAAGAACGCTTCATAGAGAACTCCTCTGATGGTATCAAGGAGTACAGACTAGGGATAGGCAAAGAACGTTGGTCTGACAAATCATATAACAGCCCCCCTTTTTTTTCTGGTTACCCCCCGACAGGGCTCACCCTCCTACAGACAAGAGGAGGCTGACTCAATGGTCCTAGCAGATATCCTTTATCTAACTTCGTCTGAATCAGCTCCAAGACTGACCCTGGGTTTTGAGGCCGACAGAAGGTGCCTACACTCATCATATGACTGAGGTAACACAACCAAACTCGTGTGGAAACCATTTTCTAAGCCGTCAAGTACATCCTGAACCCAGCCGGGCTCAGGATGGTCCCTCAACTAAGCCTTAAGTACAGTGTCTACCATGCTTAGTCATGCTGTGTGGTTGTTCTTCCATGGATAAGCAACACGGGGATGGGCCCTAAATCGTATGGAACACGAGTGTAACAACCTACACCGACTATAGTGACATGCTGTATGATAAAAATTTTTTACAAACTTGTGACCTACCGAAACACTTAGGCCCCTTTCACACGGGCGAGTATTCCGCGCGGGTGCAATGCGTGATGTGAACGCATTGCACCCGCACTGAATCTGGACCCATTCATTTCTATGGGGCTGTGCACACGAGCGGTGATTTTCACACATCACTTGTGCGTTGCGTGAAAATCGCAGCATGTTGTATATTGTGCGTTGCGGTGCGATAATCCACGCAACGCAGGCCCCATAGAAGTGAATGGGGCTGTGTGAAAATCGCAAGCATCCGCAAGCAAGTGCGGATGCGGTGCGATTTTCTTTGCTGTGTGGAGGAAAAGGACCTGTGGTGACGTCACTCCGGTCATCACATGATCCATCACCATGGTAAATGATCATGTGACGGACCATGTGATGACCGGAGTGATGTCACCACAGGTCCTTTTCCTCCACACAGCAAAGAAAGAAGCCAGAAGAGATGCCGGCTGCGCAATCAAGTGGATTAAGGGGAGTTCCTAGTCTGTGTCGCTTTTTGACAGTAAATGAAGAGTGGAACACCATTCAGCTGTTTGCGAAAAATAATTACACGTAGTACAAGCCGGGCCTTAAGACCCGCGAATGGGCAACAAAACAATTCTGTGTTGATATTAGACCAATCAGTAACGTGCCGGAACTGAGTGAGAACAGCTGCTGCTTTAGCTGAAATGAACGGTAGTAGTCATAAAAAGACGTACCCCCGTATTTATGACCTGAATTCACCACCTTATATAAATACCAGTCCCACTCTTCCCTCCTATGTGACTGACTGAACAGATAACATTGCGAAATGGACTAAATGCTAGAACGAACTCAGAACATTTAACTTCCCATGAAGTCTAACATTTTTGGATTTGAGAATAATGGAACTTCCCCACAGGCTATGATCTTATTGTCAGGGACCTCATATGCTGCTACAAGTAGTGAGCTAAATTACCATCCTTACCCTCAAGGATATCCTGACGAATGTTATCTAGAATACAATGTGACGGTGCTATGTTGGGAAAAATGTACTGACCCATCAGCAACCCTGGCTTATGATGTTGAGGCCACTTGAAGTCTCTGTACCACTAAACTAGACGAAACATCCCTATTCTCCACCGCGCAGTTTAAAAAAACACGGTTTATACATATATATATATAGAGAGGGAGAGAGATTTTATTTTTTTATTTTAATTTTTTTAACAAAATGTATTTATTTATTTTTATAAACATGCACATTTTGCCTAAACATTTATTTAACTTTTATATGTGGGCTCTAGGCAGTTTCTATGGTGATAGGGTATCTTATTGTGGCAATACTCTGCCCGTACTGACTCTACCCTTCATTTCTACCGTTGATTTTGTCATGCATTTCAGCCACAAGAACAAAGTAACCAGCCGTTGACCCCAGTACCTTGTCGTGCCTTTTCATAGGTAAATACATTGATATCCAATTCATTTTTAGTCAAGATGGATGTTCATTACCTTTAAGAGCCATGCTCGACTATGGTTACAATTTTGTATGTCTTGAGAAGGCCAAAGTAAGGTCACACGAAGGTTTCTACTTTTTAGTGTTATTCTTCTCATGAATGTACCAGTCTGAGAAGAGGCCTTTTTATCTACTTTAAAATTTACGACAGGAGGTAAAGATAAGCTCTATGCAGCTGGTGATAATTACCTATACAATTAGGCATTTATCAATGAAGCAAATGTATAATATTCATGTATTCATTTAATGAGCCTTAGTCCTTAGCATAAGACAATCAGTAGAACATATAATATATATTATACCGTTATATGTGATGAAGACAACATGTATCCAGTATATTATATATATTTCTCATTAGGAGAATTTTTGTCTCTAAAAGAGTGTCTGTGAAGATGTGTGTTTTGTAACAATTATTCACCTCTTTGGTGTAACAGGAGATACTGTTATCTCTGTGAGAAAACAAGGAGAGTCAAGTTATTTACGATGCACAAATAAGCAGTGAGAGAAAAATCCAGAGAGACACCTAGAGGTCTGTCTCTAATTGCTACAAGTGTCAAATCTAATCCCTATAGCCTTGAATTAAAGCTTTTAAGGTCAAAATGTATATTATACCTTTATTCAGACTTACAGAAGTTAACCCTTTATACTATGATGCAAATAGCTTACACAGCAGTGCCACCTAGGTATCAGTAGGTGACATTACAACAGTAGCAAAAGTGCATTCTGGGTAAGGTTATGATGTCATTTCTTATCAATAGTCACGCCCATCCGACAATGATTGGAAACTTCCAAACTAGGAAGGTGTGTCTAACTGATAAGTTTGTGATCATAAACCATACACAGGGGGGAGAAAGGAAGGACAGAGAGGACAGAGAAACACACAAGAAAGAGAGGAAAGAGAAGTAAAGCTGTCTAGAGGGGTCTATCAAGATGGAAGCCATGGTGAGATGTGCTATGATGGACCACCCAGCTTTCCTAGGAGCAGAAGTGAGATTTCTACTAGGACTTGGTAAGAGATACAGAAAATGATATTTCATTTTATTAAGACTAATTTGATAGTGTGGGTGAAATTATACCATCTAGATTGGCGAATAAATACATAATTAAATTAATTGATCATCTTCATATTGAGATGTAGTTTTAGGATATTGTGAGACTTCATTCTACCTGCAGAAGAATCAAGACTCATAATCTAGCAAAACAGTAAATAATTGCTTAGATATATATATATTGATAGAACATTCTTCGCCAAGCTAAGTGATGGTTTCCCACAGGAAAGACTTATTTCAAGTCCTTTCCATTTAAGATATGGTCTAGCAAAGATCCTATATCTGTCATTTGTCTTAATAGTCTTACCAAAGTCATATGTGTGAAAATAGTCCAGGATGGGGCGGAAGGATACAGTTATCTCTTCTAAGCTATATCCTTGAATGGATTTGCCCATGCCTGAAGTCATGTGACGTGTAGTTGGTTAGAGGGGGGAAGAATGTATTTAGCATTCCATATTGATGTCTAGGATTAGACATGCCCGTCCTGATATCATGAGGCTTTCTCTGAACAGAGGTAATGTATATAAATTATGTTTATACTTTGATATCCTAACCTAATAATAGCTTGGTTATAATGTGACAAGTTCTTTCCACTCACATGTATTGTTAAGCTTGTAATGCTCTATATTAACGCTATATATATTCATTTGCATGTATCATTGTGTTTATTTACTTATATATGTTTATAACCTTGTAACCAATAAATCTGCATATTTTTATAAACCTGTGTATTATTGTATAATGCAGAACTACATGTTTTATCATTAACGTCATCTCACGTCAAAAAGAACTTATTTATCTGAGGAAATAGTCGGCCTCAGATGTGAATTGTATCGATTTGGTTGTCTACAATTCACCAGGTCATGATTTTAAGAATTTATGACAAATTTTACAAAATTAATTTTTTTATGATTAATTATTTTTATGACCATAATTAATAATTCTTAATTGAATTATTACAACCCGACAACCTATTGCTGGAGCTGAACATGAAATGTGTTTGTGCTCAGAAAGTAAGTATCCTGCATGGATTCACTCGTGTGAATCATGTGCCGCATTGCACGTGGCATCCAACCAGATGCAGAGCTTTGAAATCTCGAATGCAAGAAGTTGCATTTCATCAGTACATGCATATCCACCACCCCCTGAGCTGACCACCAACTCTTCCTTGTTCCATGTTGTTTTACTTGTGGCTTTTCTATGCAAATGCGAAAAACACACGCACCGACTCATTAGACTGTATTTACTCAGACATCTTTGTGCAGGGCTCAACGGAAGGCACTGGGCCAGGGAGGGCAAGACATCCCCAAGCACAGACCACAGACGCCGCTGCCCCATGCCGGGACCGTCAACTCCCGCAACACTATTTCGCCCCCAGCGCTGGCGTTACACACGTAAGCCCCCCCTCACCCCCCGACCCCGAACCTACCGAGTCATCCGCTGGTTCCTACCGCCGGAAAATGCGCTCCCCTCTCGCTGCGCACTCGAACCGCCACTGGTGAGCGATGCCGCAAAATCTGCCGAGACCTCCGGCATGCCGACCCGGAAGTGAAAAAGCCAGGGTGCTGACGTCTAAATAGCACCATTCACCAGCCTCCCCTCCCACAAATACGGCAAATAAATTTGCCTTACATTTGGGGCCTGCGCTGCATTTCTGACAGTCCAATAAAACCATTAAATACTGCTGTTACATTGTTGTTTGAAAAAAAAGTGGACTAAGGTGAGTTAAATTATTATTATTATTTTTAACCCCTCCAGCGCTGTATTACTATGCATTCTGTATTCAGAATGCTATTATTTTCCCTTATAACCATGTTATAAGGGAAAATAATACAGTGAATAGACTGTCACCTAGCAACCATGCGTGAAAATCGCATCGCATCCGCACTTGCTTGCGGATGCTATTCGATTTTCACGCACACCATTTACTTCTATGGGGCCTGCGTTACGTGAAAATCGCACAATATAGAGCATGCTGCGATTTTCACTCAACGCACAAGTGATGCGTGAAAATCACCGCTCATGTGCACAGCCCCATAGAAATGAATGGGTCAGGATTCAGTGCGGGTGCAATGCGTTCACCGCACGCATCGCACCCGCACGGAAAACTCGCCCGTGTGAAAGGGGCCTTACTGTCAGAGAAGACACAGTCGGCACTCCGTGTGTCAGAGATGCGGTGCGCGTGTCCAGGGTAAAACCTCACGTAAATATGAGGTAATCAAGTTCTCTGTGGGAAAAAACAAAGGAAAGCATGTTGACAATGACGGCAGTACTAGCAAGACTCACAATCCATTACACATCAAAGAAAGCTATTTAAATCATTGCAGGCGATAGATCCAGTAGGCTTCTCTCCTTTTGAGCATTTTAACCCTGTCACTACCTCTCCTTGGCAAAGGTAAGTGCTCTATTGTCTGGAAGCGCAACTGAGAGATGGTATGTCGGCATTTATCAAAGTGATATGGGATGGGAAGTAGTAATTTTTTCTTTCTAATTGTAGATTTGTGTTTGCAAAAACGATCCTTCATCCTAGTGGAAGTCTCACCGACATACACAAGTCCGCAGGGGCACTTTAAGATATAAACCACAAAGTTACCGTTACATGTGAAGAAACCATTTATTTTAAAATTTTCTCCTGTATACGGGTGAGTGAAATGTTCACCTTTAATCACACTAGAGCAATGTATGCACTGAAGGCGCGGGTAAGTACCATTTGTGGGTGTGGAAAGAGTTGCCCGGCGTATGTTAGATCTTTCGCTACCAACATCAGCTCTAACTAGAATATTGCGAAGGTTTTTTGACCTTTTGTAACACATCATAGGGGGAGACTGGAATTCTTTGCTGTTAGGATAGGCTCTGCTAATGATGTTCCAGTGCTTGTTAATGACGGTTCTACATTTGTTAACCCAGGGGTGGTATTTCACCACAAAAGGAACTCGTGGTGGCTTGTGGCTATTAATGGAAGTGTCAGTGAATTGTTTTGCCCATTGAAAATTCCATAGGTCATTAGGATAGCCTCTGCCTCAGAACTTCCCTAACATTTCTTCCTCACGTGTTGTCCTAGTGTCAGTGTCAGAAACTATCCTACACACCCTCTGTAGTTGAGAATAGGGTAATGATTTTTTAACAGTAAGTGGATGATTACTAGAAAAATTTAACAAGCTGTTGCGGTCTGTACTCTTCGTGTAAAGGTCCGTATGTATCTGACCCTCCTCATCCTTAATTACACATGTGTCCAGGAAATTGATCCTGGACACATCTGAGTGTATAGTAAATTGCAACTCTCTCCAGATAGAGTTCACTGACACTTCCATTAATAGCCACAAGCCACCACAAGTTCCTTCTGTGGAAAGGTCCACCTAACTACGGATACGTGGACCAGTAAGCACAGTAAGGGACGTTATATCTCCCTAACAGCACACTGGGTAAATGCAGTGGCATCTGGGCCTGAGGCGGATAGCAGTTTGGCGCTTGTCCTTCCACCATCGAGGTGGAAGCAGGAGCTGTGGACGGGCATGGAACAACAGACCGATGAGTGGTTGGTGCCAGTGAGCCTTAAGCCCGGCCTGGTGGTGTGCGATAATGGGCGAAATCTCGTAGCAGCTCTGGGCCTAGCCGGTTTGATGCACATCCCTTGCCTGGCGCATGTGCTGAATTTAATTTAATAACTTGTCCCACATTTCCACCCGATCAGATTTGAGCCATTGACCTCCCTTGGATGTGGTATCCCATTCTCAGGCTCCCTCTCCAGCATGGAACCCTGATTCCCCGTTACCCATGATCACCATGATAGGTGCATAAAAGAACATTGAAAGTTGATAGGGAAGATATCCAATTGGATCGTGGACGTCATGGGGACGTGCGATCAGGCAGAAGTTATCTAGAGTCAACAAAGCAGCAGCAGGGCCTCTCCTGTATAACGTTTCCTCATCCAAAATACTGCAGTGACATTCCCTGCAATTACCAGGTACTACATATATTAGTACATTCACAGTAGGGGTTAGGGAACAACTAGGTATAGAGAATTAGATTTAACATGTTTAAAAAAATATATAAAAAAAAAATAATATATATATATATATATATTATAATAATAAAAAAATATATATAATAATAAAAAAATATATTATTACGTTTTTACATAACACTGCGTCTCAACGGTATACTCTCAGGTATGGTGCTGTACGGTTCATTTCAGTAATTATAGGTATCACACCTTTTATCAGACATAGTCAGCGGTCCGTATTCTTATACAGCAGGGTCCTCGTGAAGGCTCGCATCAGGATTTTTTCCGTAATATTCAGCAGTTAAGGTAGGTAGTAAATATATAAAAATAAAAATTAAATCTATCACTTCTCAGCACTGGTGGCTAGGGATAAGCTTCATACCAGGTTTACCGTGTGGGAACTAGGTTCAATCTAAAATATATATATATATTTTTTTACATATATAGTTTGGCACATATTAAAGACCAAACACATTTACGAACATCTGTCACGATTACAGACTCAACGTTAGTCCCACCACGTTTCCCCATACGTACGTACATCGGTCACGTCTACCGATTTATGTAAATCCTATCACGAGTTCAGACATGCACGTACGTTTGTCTCGCCTACAGACTCGATGTAAGTCCTGTCACGGCTTCAGGTAAATACGCACGTCTGTCACGTCCACAGACTCTATGTAAGTCCTGACACGTCCTCAGGCATGCAAGTACGTCTGTCACGTCTACAGACTTAATATCAGCCCTGACATGACTTCAGGCAATATTGCACGTCTGCCGCGTTCACAGAGTCAACGTCAGTCCCACACGTCATTTAGGACACTCTTCATTTGGCCCTACCTATCGCATTAGGGTCCGAAGTATTAGAGTGCGGTCGCACAGTTATAGGCTTTCCATGCTAGTGGATCACTGTCACCTGGTTCCCTCAGGTAACGAAGGTATAATTCTTTCACGGTGGTTGTCACGATAGGTGCACGGGTTTTAGATAAAACATATCGTAGGTACTAATACGACAGCGGCATGTTGCACGTCTAGGCACATATACCCGCTCTCTGCTCACGAGAATATTCACTAGCACGAGTTCGCTAACGGCATGCCGAGTTACATATTTTGGGGTTCTTGTGAAAACATGTTTGTTTTTACATGGATCCCTCTCAGGACGGGAATGCACAAGATTCCACCTCATCCCAGGGAAGCGTGTATCCTCAACAAGAACCAACTCCTTCCATGAGATCTTGGACTGTGCCTAGGATTACAGCAGAATTAACTAAAAGGGGGATATCGTACCCAGCGTCCGCTAGGAAAGCAGAGGTATTCCGCCTTCTCAACTCTGAGTCTGCAGGCTCTAGCCAAGAATCATTCTATGAGTACAATTCAGACCTCTTTAACCCAACTGCACGCGGCTATTAAAATGCTGAGAAGGCATTCGATAATGTCGATTGGCAATGGTTGGATATGGTTCTGGATAGAGTCAACATCACGGGGAGCTTCCGGAATTTCCTGAGGGCACTCTATGGTAACCCTCAGGCACGTGTGAGTGTTCCGGGCTTTCTGTCCAAACCAATAACGCTGGAGAAGGGTACGCGGCAGGGATGTCCCTTGTCCCCGTTGCTTTTCAACTTAGCGATGGAACCCTTAGCGAGATTGCTGATTAATTCGGACATCTTTGAGGGCATCAAGATAGGGACAAGAGAGCTGAAAGTTAGTTGCTTTGCGGACGACATCTTGCTATATCTGGGTTCTCCGGAACTTCAGCTGGACGGGACTCTGGAGGCTTTGAATATGTATGGCAGAGCTACAGGGTATAGGATTAACGTGGGGAAAAGCCAGCTCCTTTTCCTGGACCAACGGTCGCCTGCAGCGCAACGGCTACAAAATAGGGTGGAAGTCCGGAGAGACTATCTGACCTATTTGGGCATTAGGATAGGTCGCACCCCTGCGTCAATATACAAGTTGAATTACCCCCCTCTATTCCTCAAAATAGAAAATGAATTGGAGAAATGGCAGGACTTACCCTTATCGGTGTGTGGGAGGGCGCATTTAATCAAAATGGTAAGTTTCCCGAAGCTACTCTACCCACTTCAGACTATTCCTTTGTTGCTGAAGCACACTGATGTAGTCAGGGTGCAGAGAGCGTTTAACCGTTTCCTCTGGAAGACTAAGAGGCCTCGTATTGCCTACGCTAAATTGACTTTATTGAAGGATGAAGGGGGGTTGCAATTGCCGAACATTCGTCACTATAATCTGGCATCGCTGTTCAGACATGTGCGTGATTGGGTGTGGGGCACAGGGCACTATTCGGCGATTACTATTGAAAGGGAATTAGCGGAGGGGGAAAATCTAGAGGCCCTATTACACTCCAGGATGAAAGACATACCGGTGTCAATTAGGCAGTCTATTCTATTAAAGGATACCGTATTGGCGTGGAAGGCGATTAGGAAGATTTACGGGCTTCCCTACTATTTGTCACCCAGATTACCATTATGGACACTGCCGGCGTTCTCTCAGGGCAGGGAGAGTAGCATGTTCCAGGTATGGAGGGAAAAGAATATCAGGATTCTTCAAGACCTACTACACACCCCTAGTCTCCAATGGTTGACTTGGGACCAGGTAAAGGCGCAGTTTGAATTACAGGATGCCCATTATCTTCCCTTTCAGCAGATTAAAAGTTACTGTAATGCACAGGCGACTTCCGTGGGCGACTCGGATAGGTTAGCATGGTTTGCGGCTTTGTTGGGCAAAGATGGCTCTTACATGCCCCTCTCTGAGCTGCACCGTAGACTTCATAACATTCAGACAATAGGTTTGGTAAAAGGGGCATACAAACCCTGGGAAAGGGAATTATCCGACCCAAATATAGCAAAGAAGTTGAGGGAAGGGATGGAATTGGTCAGGCGTGCGACGTATAATGAACAGTGGAGAGAGACGCAACTAAGACTTCTGCATAGAGCGACGTACGCCTTTAATCTTTCCTATGCAGATGCCCCGGCTCATTACCTACGGGAATGTCCTAAGTGTGGCCTCTCGAAGGCAGGATTATTACATGCCATATGGGAATGCCCAACAGTGCAACCGGTATGGAAGCAGGCCGTGGAATTTATAGAAGCCGTTTGGGGTGATGTGGTGGGTTTCTCGCCGCAGCAATGTATATTCCACTATGTTACTAAGAACCAGGGTGAGGAGATGGGGTCATTAGTCGCTAAGCCGGGTATTCATCTCCTGCTAATGTCGGTGAAGAAATCTCTCTTGCGACATTGGCTAGGGAAGGAAGCACCAGTGTGGGAAGAGGTCATAGGGACGATGAAAAATGTTCTCTATATGGAAAGGCTGGAGGTAGAACAGGATAAGGAGCGTTTGGTCGAGAAGTTCATTAAAAAATGGAGGAGATTTGTAGAGAAGCAATTGTCTGATGTTGAAATTCAGGAACTCATAGCCCCATTCAAGCTCACGAGTTGGTATTTACAGGCTCAACTGGCAGGCAAGTTAGGGCGATTGGATCTATGAGCTGGCGCTGGGCCGAGTGCACCATTGGAGGAGATGATAGGCGTTGTGGGCCGTGCCCTTTTTCATGTCCGGTGGTGTTAGATTGGTGTTCAGGGATGGGGGGGGGGGGGGGGGGCGGGTATGGGTTGATGGGGGGGGGGTATAAAATTGTAAAAAGGTGAATTAAGAAATCACACTTTCATCAGTATTGAATGTACATTATGCTTTGCTGCTTTCTTGTACAATGCACTGTCTCGTCATTGATTGTTGTACGAGTGATTTCTTATTCCAATAAAGAGATATTGAAAAAAAAAAAAAAAAAAACAGCATGGCCTCATCCATGTCCAATTTCCAAGCTAGACATAGCTCCTGCGCATTTTATCCCAACTAACATCCGTAAAGATATACTTGACGGTAAGGATGTAAACCTGGCGTCATTACTCATTGCAACCCATGAAGTTCCCGACAACAAAACGATAGCTTGCGGTGAAGTTTCTGTAATTCTGAAATCTAGGGACGCCAGGTTGAATAGGAAACTTAGTATCACCGAATTCATCCTGGCTTTTAGTCTATATAGGGACGTGGTGTGTTCGGTGGCTCCTATCCGTAGGCAGGAGCTAGATTTATACTTATCTAAGTGCATAAATACGGAGGCTCCTCCTTTTACGAATATCTTCAAAAGCCGCAGCTATGCTAACCCGAATTCAGCGCACCTTAGATTGGTCGGTTATCGATACCGAATTATTCTGGAGGCATTTCGCTGGTCTGAAAGCTCCCGCATGTACCAGTTGCGGCTCGTACTCTCACACGGCAGAATGGTGTGCTACAACTAGCCTACCCTCAACCAGCGCAAATACTAGATATATATCTGACATTCCACCAGGCAAGTCAGCCGCCAGAGTGGACAAACTAGGCCGGCCCATTAAATATTTAGGGAGATCTCAAATTTGTCATAATTTCAATACTGCAGGTTGTTTCTATACTATTCTATAGTGCAGACTGTTACATCTCTGTGCTATTTGTTTCAGGGCACACCCACGAGTCGCCTGCCCCCAGAAGGGAGCTAACCCAGCATGACTAGGCTCAGTCAATACAGGGAGTGCAGAATTATTAGGCAAATGAGTATTTTGACCACATCATCCTCTTTATGCATGTTGTCTTACTCCAAGCTGTATAGGCTCGAAAGCCTACTACCAATTAAGCATATTAGGTGATGTGCATCTCTGTAATGAGAAGGGGTGTGGTCTAATGACATCAACACGCTATATCAGGTGTGCATAATTATTAGGCAACTTCCTTTCCTTTGGCAAAATGGGTCAAAAGAAGGACTTGACAGGCTCAGAAAAGTCAAAAATAGTGAGATATCTTGCAGAGGGATGCAGCGCTCTTAAAATTGCAAAGCTTCTGAAGCGTGATCATCGAACAATCAAGCGTTTCATTCAAAATAGTCAACAGGGTCGCAAGAAGCGTGTGGAAAAACCAAGGCGCAAAATAACTGCCCATGAACTGAGAAAAGTCAAGCGTGCAGCTGCCAAGATGCCACTTGCCACCAGTTTGGCCATATTTCAGAGCTGCAACATCACTGGAGTGCCCAAAAGCACATGGTGTGCAATACTCAGAGACATGGCCAAGGTAAGAAAGGCTGAAAGACGACCACCACTGAACAAGACACACAAGCTGAAACGTCAAGACTGGGCCAAGAAATATCTCAAGACTGATTTTTCTAAGGTTTTATGGACTGATGAAATGAGAGTGAGTCTTGATGGGCCAGATGGATGGGCCCGTGGCTGGATTGGTAAAGGGCAGAGAGCTCCAGTCCGACTCAGACGCCAGCAAGGTGGAGGTGGAGTACTGGTTTGGGCTGGTATCATCAAAGATGAGCTTGTGGGGCCTTTTCGGGTTGAGGATGGAGTCAAGCTCAACTCCCAGTCCTACTGCCAGTTTCTGGAAGACACCTTCTTCAAGCAGTGGTACAGGAAGAAGTCTGCATCCTTCAAGAAAAACATGATTTTCATGCAGGACAATGCTCCATCACACGCGTCCAAGTACTCCACAGCGTGGCTGGCAAGAAAGGGTATAAAAGAAGAAAATCTAATGACATGGCCTCCTTGTTCACCTGATCTGAACCCCATTGAGAACCTGTGGTCCATCATCAAATGTGAGATTTACAAGGAGGGAAAACAGTACACCTCTCTGAACAGTGTCTGGGAGGCTGTGGTTGCTGCTGCACGCAATGTTGATGGTGAACAGATCAAAACACTGACAGAATCCATGGATGGCAGGCTTTTGAGTGTCCTTGCAAAGAAAGGTGGCTATATTGGTCACTGATTTGTTTTTGTTTTGTTTTTGAATGTCAGAAATGTATATTTGTGAATGTTGAGATGTTATATTGGTTTCACTGGTAAAAATAAATAATTGAAATGGGTATATATTTGTTTTTTGTTAAGTTGCCTAATAATTATGCACAGTAATAGTCACCTGCACACACAGATATCCCCCTAAAATAGCTAAAACTAAAAACAAACTAAAAACTACTTCCAAAAATATTCAGCTTTGATATTAATGAGTTTTTTGGGTTCATTGAGAACATGGTTGTTGTTCAATAATAAAATTAATCCTCAAAAATACAACTTGCCTAATAATTCTGCACTCCCTGTACAGACTTGCTGGCAGTTTATTTGTCAGGTCATCCTGAACCTGCCTGGGTCAAATTCATAATAAACGATCTGACGTTCGGGTTTCATACTGGTCAGATATCATTGCCCCAGACATCATACTGTCACGGAAGGTGTACAGGAAACAAGACAATACAAAATGAACATATGACTCACTGGATCCAAAACTAAGGAACAAAAAGGGAGACCCCTGCATGAGACCTGGCACTCTCCCTGACTGCTCAGCCTATGCGAACATCCCAATGGTAGATGATCGCATATCCTCGTACCTCGACTGTAAAACACCTGAACACCCTATAATAGTAAGGGGACTCGACCACCGGCTCCCTACACTAGACACAGAGGGAGTCAGGGTCACCTGGGATCCAGCAAACATAAAATCACAAATGAATGTACAACATTTATCTTGTAGAAGACTGGGAAATAGGATCAGCATGTACACACACTCCAGGAAGTTGTATAAACCGCACACTAATGCATTATGGGGAGGAATTTAAAGGGATGCAATCAGTCCAACTACAAGACAGCTGAGATAGGCTAACGAGATGAGGAACTGAAAACCAAAACAAAGAAAGCTAAAGGAGGAGGTTCTGAAAGGCATCTGTCAGAGCTTCTCAGATGTCTGGTTGTGACAGTACCCCTCCCTCTACGAGTGGACTCCGGACACTCAGAGCCCACCTTCTCAGGTTGGGACCTATGGAAAGCCCTGATGAGACGAGTGGCCTTAATGTCCATCACTGGGACCCACATCCTCTCCTCAGGACCATAACCCTCCTAATGAACGAGGTACCGGAGAGAACTGCGGACAACACGAGAATCCACAATCCTAGAGACCTGAAATTCAAGATTACCATCAACCATAATCGGAGGAGGAGGCAAAGGCGAGGGTGCAATGGGTTGAAGTTTAAGGTTTTAATAAGGACTTATGAAAAACATTATGGATCTTCCAAGTCTGAGGAAGATTAAGACGGTAGGCAACAGGATTGATGACAGACAGGATTTTGTAAGGCCCAATAAACTTAGGACCCAACTTCCAGGAGGGAACCTTCAATTTTATATTCTTGGTAGACAACCACACCAGATCACCAACATTCAGGTCCGGACCAGGCACACGTCTCTTATCTGCCACACGCTTATATCTCTCACTCATGCTCTTTAGATTATCCTGAATCTTTTGCCAAATCGATGACAAAGATGAGGAGAATCTGTGCTCATCAGGTAAACCAGAAGACCCCTCTCCCGAGAATGTCCCAAACTGCGGGAAAAAATGGTGACTTATCAGAGGACTCCCGACGACGGTTATTTAAAGCAAACTCAGCAAGGGACAAAAAAGAACACCAATCCTCCTGATTCTCTGCCACAAAACAGCGCAGATATGTCTTCAGATTCTGATTGACGCGCTCTGTCTGGCCATTCGACTGCGGGTGGAAAGCAGAAGAGAATGACAACCGAACCCCCAAGCGAGAACCGAAAGCCTTCCAGAATCTGGAAACAAACTGCGTGCCCCTATCAGAGACTATGTCTGAAGGAATACCATGCAATTTGACAATGTGATCAATAAATGTCTGCGCCAGCGTCTTAGCATTGGGCAAACCAGGAAAAGGGATGAAATGCACCATTTTGCTAAAACGGTCCACCACCACCAGAATCACAGTCTTCCCCGAGGAACGAGGCAGGTCCGTTATGAAGTCCATGGACAGATGTGTCTCGCAGGCTGCCACAAAACCCTCAACCGACTTACGAAGCGCAGGCCACCAGAATCTCTGAGCGATGAGATCCACTGTGGCTCTTGCCCCCGGGTGCCCAGCAAGGACAGTATCGTGGTGTTCCTTAAAAATCTTGTGTCTTAAAGCAAGAGGCACAAACAACCTCCCAGAAGGACAAAGATCAGGAGCCTCTGACTGGGCTACCTGCACCTCTGCCTCCAATTCAGGAAAAAGAGCAGAGACCACCACACCTTCAGCCAAAATGGGACCCGGGTCTTCAAAATTCCCACCTCCCGGAAAACAACGTGACAGGGCATCTGCCTTCACATTCTTAACCCCAGGGCGGAACGTGACAACAAAATTAAACCTTGAAAAGAACAAAGACCATCTGGCCTGTCTCGGTGTAATGACCGGCAACACGCACAGGGAGGAAAAAGGGAAAGCCCTGCCCAAGGGAGAGGGAAAGGTGGTGACCCCTAACTCTCCTTGCGGCTGGCACCTGACTGCCCTGACGTCCCTAGACGGGTTCCTCACCCGTGCGGCGATCACGTGCCTAAACCCTGGCTTTCCCTGAAATGAACCCTAGATAATGAACGGGCCGGTGGGATCGCTAGTCCTCACCACTGCACTAAGAGGGAAACACCAGGGAGAGGACAGACAAACACAGACAAACACAAACACCCAGGTGGACGACAACAACTGTCCACAAAGGTCCAACAGGGATCCGGAGGGTAGCGTTCTGGATCAACTACCAGAGAACGCAGCAACACAGCTCCAGTGGGTCAGAATAGATGTCCAGGCAGGAAGCTCTATATCTGGCAACCAGAGAAGTGTGAGAGGGGAATATAAGGAGGATTGGGATTGCTGGACAAGGAACAGCTGAGAGAAGGAGCTACGGATCCCTGAGTGAGCCAAAAGGGTTTGCAAAGCAAACCCAGAAAGCTACAATAAGGAAACATCCCTATCTTACATAGAGCGTGCAGCCAACCGCTGCGACCTCCTGACCCCGGGTACAACGGAGTCAGGCGTGGCTCTTGACACCCTCGTGACAGTACCCCCCTCTCTACGAGGGGCCTCTGGACACTCAGGACCAGGTCTCTCAGGATGAGAGGCATGAAAAATCCGAACTAGCCTGTCGGCGTTTACCTCAGACGCAGGAACCCACATTCTTTCCTCGGGACCGTAACCTCTCCAGTGCACCAGATATTGGAGAGAGCGGCAGACCCGACGAGAATTAATAATTTTGGATATCTGAAATTCTAAATTACCATCCACGACAACAGGAGGGGGTGGCAGCGGTGACGGTTCTAGAGGTGGAACATATTTTTTGAGTAACGACTTATGAAAGACATTATGGATTTTAAAAGTCTGAGGCAACTCCAGGCGAAAAGCCACGGGGTTGATGATGGCTACAATCTTGTACGGACCAATAAACCTAGGACCCAGTTTCCAAGAGGGAACCTTCAATTTGATATTCCTAGTAGATAACCACACATAGTCATTCACTCCTAGGTCCGGACCTGGCGACCGTCTCTTATCAGCCATGCATTTGTATTTACCTCCCATATTTTTCAAGTTAGCTTGCACCTTCTGCCATACTGATGAAAGAGATGACGAAAACCGTTCCTCTTCGGGAACCCCAGAAGACCCCCCCTCTTTGAAAGTACAAAATTGGGGATGAAAACCATATGCACCAAGAAATGGTGACTTGCCAGTGGATTCCTGATGGCGATTATTTATGGCAAACTCAGCTAAGGGTAAATATGATGACCACAACTCTTGGTTTTCAGACACAAAACATCTTAGATATGTCTCCAGGTTTTGGTTGGTACGCTCAGTCTGTCCATTCGACTGAAGATGGAAAGCTGAGGAAAAGGACAAGTGAACCCCCAAACGGGAACAAAAAGCTTTCCAAAATTTAGAAATAAACTGAGTTCCCCGATCCGAAACAACATCGGAGGGGACCCCGTGAAGCTTCACGATCTCACTGACGAATACCTGAGCAAGAGTTTTAGCATTAGGTAGTGCGGGTAACGCAATGAAGAGTGCCATTTTGCTAAACCTGTCCACTACTACCAAAATAACTGTTTTACCCGCAGACAAAGGTAAGTCAGTGATAAAATCCATAGACAGATGTGTCCATGGTCTATTGGGAATGACGAGTGGTAATAGAGACCCTGCAGGACGTGTATGTGAAACTTTTGCGCGCGCACAGGTAGAACAAGAAGACACAAAATCCAATACATCCTGACGCAACCTTGGCCACCAAAAACTACGAGACAATAGCTCCAAGGTGTCACGGACGGTGTACAGGAAACAAGGCAAAGCAACATGTATAAACGACTCGCTGGATCCAAAAACTAAGGAACCAAGGGAGACCCCTGCAGAAGACCTGGCACTTTCCCTGGCTGCTCAGCCTATGCAAAGATCCGAATGGTGGAGGTTTGCATATCCACGAACCTTGACTATAAAGCCCTGAGCACCCTACAATAGTGAGGGGACACGACCACCGGCTCCCTACACTAGATACGGAGGGAGTCAGGGTCACCTGGGATCCAGCAAACAGAAAATAACAGATAAAGGTACAACACTTAGCTTTGAAGCAAACAGGAGGACAGAGTCAGCGTGCACACACACTCCAGGAAGTAGTATAAGCCGCCCAGAAAAGCCTTCTGGGGAAGAATTTAAAGGGAAGCAATTAGTCCAACACATGACAGCTGAGAGAGGCTAACGAGAGGAGGAGCTGAATACCACAACACAGAAACTCAAGGAGGAGGTTCTGAAAGGCCTCTGTCAGAGCTTCTCAGCTGTTGTTCTCCATCTTTTATATTTTATATTTTATATTTTATAATCTTTTATATTTTATAAATAAATGATATTTTTTGATACAATACTCCACTTGTTTGGTTTTTAGAGCTTCTCAGCTGTCTGGTTGTGACAGTACCCCTCCCTCTACGAGTGGACTCCGGACACTCAGAACCCACCTTCTCAGGATGGGACCTATGGAAAGCCCTGATGAGACGAGAGGCCTTAATGTCCGTCACTGGGACCCACATCCTCTCCTCAGGACCATACCCCTCCCACTGAACAAGGTACTGAAGAGAACCGCGGACAAGACGAGAATCCACAATCCTAGAGACCTGAAATTCAAGATTCCCATCAACCATAATCGGAGGAGGAGGCAAAGGCGAGGGTACAATGGGTTGAACATAAGGTTTCAATAAGGACTTATGAAAAACATTATGGATCTTCCAAGTCTGAGGAAGATCAAGACGGTATGCAACAGGATTGATGACAGACAGGATTTTGTAAGGCCCAATAAACCTAGGACCCAACTTCCAGGAGGGAACCTTCAATTTGATATTCTTGGTAGACAACCACACCAGATCACCAACATTCAGGTCCGGACCAAGCACACGTCTCTTATCAGCCACACGCTTATATCTCTCACTCATGCTCTTTAGATTATCTTGAATCTTTTGCCAAATAGATGACAAAGACGAGGAGAATCTGTCCTCATCAGGTAAACCAGAAGACCCCTCTCCCGAGAAAGTCCCAAACTGTGGATGAAACCCATATGCACCAAAAAATGGTGACTTATCAGAGGACTCCTGACGACGGTTATTTAAAGCAAACTCAGCAAGGGACAAAAAAGAACACCAATCCTCTTGATTCTCCGCCACAAAACAACGCAGATATGTCTCCAGATTCTGATTGACGCGCTCTGTCTGGCCATTCGACTGCGGGTGGAAAGCAGAAGAGAATGACAACCGAACCCCCAAGCGAGAACAGAAAGCCTTCCAGAATCTGGAAACAAACTGCGTGCCCCTATCAGAGACTATGTCTGAAGGAATACCGTGCAATTTGACAATGTGATCAACAAATGCCTGCGCCAGCGTCTTAGCATTGGGCAAACCAGGAAAAGGGATGAAATGCACCATTTTGCTAAAACGGTCCACCACCACCAGAATCACAGTCTTCCCCGAGGAACGAGGCAGGTCCGTTATGAAGTCCATGGACAGATGTGTCCAAGGACGTGAAGGAATGGGTAAGGGAAGGAGAGGACCTGATGGCCGTGAATGAGGGACTTTGGCACGAGCGCAAGTCTCGCAGGCTGCCACAAAACCCTCAACCGACTTACGAAGCGCAGGCCACCAGAATCTCCGAGCGATGAGATCCAGTGTGGCTCTTACCCCCGGGTGCCCAGCAAGGACCGTATCGTGGTGTTCTTTAAAAATCTTGTGTCTTAAAGCGAGAGGCACAAACAACCTCCCAGGAGGACAAAGATCAGGAGCCTCTGACTGGGCTGCCTGCACCTCTGCCTCCAATTCAGGAAAAAGAGCAGAGACCACCACACCTTCAGCCAAAATGGGACCCGGGTCTTCAAAATTCCCGCCTCCCGGAAAACAACGTGACAGGGCATCTGCCTTCACATTCTTAACTCCAGGGCGGAACGTGACAACAAAATTAAACCTAGAAAAGAACAACGACCATCTGGCCTGTCTCGGGTTCAGACGCTTGGCTGACTCCAAGTAGGCCAGATTTTTATGGTCAGTAAATACGGTAATAGGGTGTCTGGCTCCCTCTAGCCAATGGCGCCATTCCTCAAAAGCCAACTTGATGGCCAACAATTCCCTATCTCCCACATCGTAATTTCTCTCTGCGGAGGAGAGTTTTCTTGAGAAAAAGGCACACGGTCGCCAATTGGCAGGAGAGGAACCCTGAGACAAGACCGCCCCCACACCCACCTCAGAAGCATCAACCTCAACTATGAAGGGTAAAGAAACATCAGGTTGCACCAAGATGGGAGCGGAAGCAAAACTCTCCTTGATATCAGAAAAAGCCTTACGCGCCTCTACTGACCAAGAAGAAAAATCTACCCCCTTTCTGGTCATATCAGTGAGTGGTTTAACAATAGAAGAATAATTCAAAATGAACTTCCTGTAATAATTGGCAAAGCCCAAAAAACGCATCAGCGCCTTTTGATTCTCAGGAAGCTCCCACTCAAGCACAGCGCGGACCTTCTCGGGGTCCATGCGAAAACCAGAAGCGGAGAGAAGAAACCCCAGAAATTGAATTTCTGGAACCGCAAACACACATTTTTCCAGTTTCGCATATAATTTATTCTCCCGCAGGATGAGCAAGACCTGACGTAAATGTTCCTTATGAGTTTTGAAATCGGGAGAAAAAATCAAAATGTCATCCAAATACACCAATACAAATTTTCCCATCAAATGATAAAAAATGCTGTTCACGAAATGCTGAAAAACGGCTGGGGCATTCATCAAACCAAAAGGCATAACCAAATTTTCAAAATGGCCCTCAGGGGTATTGAAGGCCGTCTTCCATTCGTCCCCTTCTCTGACCCTGACCAGGTTGTATGCCCCTCTTAAATCTAATTTGGAAAAGACTTTAGCCCCAACAACCTGGTTAAATAGGTCCGGGATCAGAGGAAGCGGATAAGGGTCACGAATTGTGATATTGTTCAGCTCCCTGAAATCCAGACAAGGTCTTAAAGAACCATCTTTTTTCTTAACAAAGAAAAAACCAGCGGCAACAGGTGACTTCGAGGGTCGTATGTGTCCCTTTCTCAGACTCTCAGAGATATAAGCACGCATAGCGATCCTCTCAGGTTGGGAAAGATTGTATAAACGAGATTTAGGCAGCTTGGCGTCTGGGATGAGATTAATAGGGCAATCGTACTCCCTGTGCGGGGGCAAATCCTGAACTCCACTCTCAGAGAAGACATCCGAAAATTCAGAGAGAAAAGATGGTACAGTCTTAGTAGCAACCTCAGAAACAGATGTCATGAGGCAATTCTCTCTGCAAAAGTCACTCCAACCATTTATTTGCCTCGCTTGCCAATCAATGGTGGGGTTATGCTTAGTGAGCCAGGGCAGCCCCAACACCAGAGGGGTGGGTAAACCGCTAAGGACGAAACATGACACATCCTCAACATGAGCATCACTCACAATTAAACGGATATTGTGAACTATGCCCTTTAATGATTTTTGAGAAAGTGGAGCGGAATCGATAGCAAAAACAGGAATATCCTTTCCCAAAGTGCGCACCTGGAAACCATGAGTTATCGCAAATTGATTATCAATGAGATTAACCGCTGCTCCACTATCCACAAAAATCTCACAAAAAATGTTCTTGCTCTCTAGCGCCACCCTAGCCGGCAGGACAAAACGGGAACTACAAGCAAATGGAAAACCTTCAATTTCCGCCTCAACCCTGCCAATAGTAACAGACGGAACATTTTTAAAAGATTTTTTCCTGTTTGTTTCTTTATTACTCCCAGAAAACTGCCTGAATCTCCTAGAGGGACAAATATTTGCCAAATGATTTATACCTCCACAACAAAAACAAACCCTCCCATGCGAGCTGAATCTTCTATTGTCAGAAGCAATCAACCCCAGCTGCATGGGCTCCTGCTCAGAAGGGGCTGACGGCGACTGAGACCCCTGCGCACAGAACGGGACCGCTGCACTGTCCTGGGACTGAGTATGACAGGAAGGGGACATCTCTCCTCTCTCTCTAAGACGCCTGTCAATACGAACGGCCTGAGACATAGCAGAGTCCAAAGAAATAGGCCTCTCATGAAAGGCAAATGCATCTTTCAATCCCTCTGAAAGACCATGGCAAAATTGACTTCGGAGCGCAGCATCATTCCAACCAGTATCAACTGCCCATCTCCGAAATTCTGAGCAGTATATTTCTGCGGATTGTTTACCCTGGCATAATAGACGTAGTTTAGACTCAGCCAGAGCAATACGATCCGGATCATCATATATCTGACCCAGGGCTAAAAAGAATTCATCCACTGAACGGAGAGGCCGTGCCCCCTCCGGCAGCGAAAAGGCCCAGGACTGAGCGTTACCTCTGAGCAGCGATATAATGATCCCCACCCTCCGTTCCTCATCACCAGAGGAGTGGGGAAGAAGGCGAAAATGGAGTTTGCAAGCCTCTCTAAAACGCACAAAATTCTCACTACCCCCGGAGAACGTATCCGGGAGCGAGATCTTAGGCTCAGAACAAACTCCATGAACGCAAGCTGAACCGGTCACTTGAAGCTGAGAAAAAGTCTTACGGAGATCAGCTACCTCCAATGAAAGACCCTGGAAGCGTTCAGCCAAAAGTGAAACCGGATCCATGCTTGAGACGGTTATGGCGGCTTATAATGTCACGGACGGTGTACAGGAAACAAGGCAAAGCAACATGTATAAACGACTCGCTGGATCCAAAAACTAAGGAACCAAGGGAGACCCCTGCAGAAGACCTGGCACTTTCCCTGGCTGCTCAGCCTATGCAAAGATCCGAATGGTGGAGGTTTGCATATCCACGAACCTTGACTATAAAGCCCTGAGCACCCTACAATAGTGAGGGGACACGACCACCGGCTCCCTACACAAGATACGGAGGGAGTCAGGGTCACCTGGGATCCAGCAAACAGAAAATAACAGATAAAGGTACAACACTTAGCTTTGAAGCAAACAGGAGGACAGAGTCAGCGTGCACACACACTCCAGGAAGTAGTATAAGCCGCCCAGAAAAGCCTTCTGGGGAAGAATTTAAAGGGAAGCAATTAGTCCAACACATGACAGCTGAGAGAGGCTAACGAGAGGAGGAGCTGAATACCACAACACAGAAACTCAAGGAGGAGGTTCTGAAAGGCCTCTGTCAGAGCTTCTCAGCTGTCTGGTTGTGACACAAGGTTGCTTTACCACCCGGGTGCCAAGCAAGTGCCGAATTATGATGTTCCTTTAATAATTCGAGACGTAGGTTCAACAGTACAAACAATTTCTCTGAGGGGCAAGAGACCGGGGCGTCCCCCTGGGCCTTTAACACCTTCCCCTCCAGAGCAGAGTGTACCGCAGAACCAACCACTCCTCTTTGAAGAATGGGTACCGGATCACTCACATTACCCCCTCCAGGGAAACAACGAGATAGTGCATCAGCCTTGGTATTCTTTGCCCCAGGACGATAGGTAATCACAAAGTTAAACCTGGTAAAAAATAGCGACCACCTAGCCTGTCTAGGGGTGAGACGCTTAGCTGATTCGAGGTACAGCAGATTTTTGTGGTCCGTAAACAGTGACGGGGTGGACTGCCCCCTCTAAGAAGTGACGCCTCTCCTCAAACGCAAGTTTAATAGCTAACAGTTCCCTATTGCCAATATCGTAGTTCTGTTCTGCTGCAGATAGTTTTTTAGAAAAGAAAGCACAAGGACGCCATTTGCCAGGAGACGGACCCTGAGACAGTACAGCCCCCACTCCCACCTCTGATGCATCGACTTCAACAATAAAAGGCTGAGAGACATCAGGTTGGACTAGTACAGGTGCTGAGGTAAACCTCTCTTTTAGAGAGGAAAAAGCAACTTTAGCGGTGTCAGGCCATTTAGAAAAATCTGTCCCCTTCCTAGTCATGTCAGTAAGGGGTTTTACGATCACTGAATAATTTTTAATGAATTTCCTATAGAAATTCGCGAAGCCCAAGAACCGTTGAAGTGCTTTGAGGTTCTCAGGAAGATCCCAATCTAAAATTGCCTGGACCTTCCTAGGATCCATACGGAAACCTGACGCAGATAAATAATCTAGGAATTGTATCTCCTGAACGGCAAAAACACATTTTTCAATTTTAGCATATAATTCATTCGTCCGTAGGACCTGTAGTACTTGTCTGACATGCTCCTCATGTGTTCTCAGATCAGACGAATAAATTAAGATATCATCTAGGTATATTACCACAAACCTGCCGATTAGATGACTAAAAATGTCATTAACGAAATGTTGAAAGACGGCAGGAGCATTGGTCAGGCCGAAAGGCATAACTAGATTTTCATAATGCCCCTCAGGGGTGTTAAAAGCTGTTTTCCACTCATCCCCCTCTTTAATACGAATCAGATTGTAGGCCCCCCTAAGATCGAGTTTGGAGAACCACCTAGCACCCGCAATCTGGTTAAACAGGTCAGGAATGAGAGGAAGAGGGTATGGGTCTCGGATGGTTATCCGATTTAATTCACAAAAATCTAGGCAAGAACGCAGGCCCCCATCTTTCTTTTTAACGAAGAAAAACCCTGCAGCCACGGGTGAAGAAGAGGGTCTGATGTGTCCCTTAGCCAAACTCTCGGAGATATAATCCTTCATGGCTTGTCTCTCTGGACCTGAAAGATTATATAACCTGGTCTTGGGTAATTTTGCGCCAGGAATAAGGTTAACCGGGCAATCATAAGGACGATGAGGTAGTAACTTCTGACAACCCTTTTCAGAAAAAACGTCCTCAAAGTCCGAAACAAAAGTAGGTAGGGTAGCTATGGAGGCGACTAAGCAATTGCTATTTAAGCAATTTTCTCTGCACGGCTCACTCCACTCCAATATCTCCCTGGCCTGCCAATCCACCACTGGATTGTTCGCTACCAACCAGGGAAGACCCAGCACTACCGGAGCGGGAAGCCCCTCCAGAACAAAACATGAGAGCATCTCGTTTTGGTGATCCCCTACCCGAAGGTGTAAGTTATGAACAATGTGGGTGAGATTTCTCTGAGACAGAGGAGCAGAATCAAATGCAAATATGGGAATAGGTCTCTGTAGTGTACAGAGAGACAAACCCATAGTGCAGGCAAAATGGGCATCTATCAAATTCACCCCTGCTCCACTGTCTAGAAAGAAAGAAATAGTCTCTGTCTTATCACCAAAAACAATAACCGCTGGCAACACAAATTGTGATGTACGTATGGAGGAAACGTATACCCCCCGGCTGACATCCTCCACACAGCCTGGGGTTAGTAGTTTTCCGACGGTTTTTTGTTTCTGAGGAAAGAAGGACAGACATTAATGAAATGACCCCTCTCCCCACAAAAAAAACAAACCCCACGCCTACGGCGAACCACAGGAGGACGGACCTGACGAGTAGTTCCTCCTAGCTGCATAGGCTCGTCTAAGTCCGTACAGACTAACTGCTGCTTGGGAGGGGTTACCAATGGCTCCGGTTTTTTCAACCTGTCCCTAAGGCGTCTATCTATACGGATAGAAAGGGACATAACTGCATCAAGGGAAAAGGGGGTCTCATACAATGCAAGCGCATCCTTAACCCTTTCGGATAACCCAGAGCAGAACTGACTCCTGAGAGCCGGGTCGTTCCATTGGGTATCCGTAGCCCATCTACGGAAGTCAGAGCAATACTCCTCTACCGGCCGCTCTCCTTGTAGGAGTCTCCGTAATTTTGATTCAGCCAGTGCGACTCGGTCAGGGTCGTCATATATGAGACTCAAGGCCCCGAAAAACTCATCCACTGACCGAAGCGCCTGAGAATCAATAGGTAAAGAGAACGCCCAGGACTGCGGGTCCCGCTGCAGCAGGGAAATAGCCACACCCACCCACTGTTCTTCATTACCAGAGGAGTAAGGGCGCAGTTTAAAGTATAATTTACAGGCCTCACGGAAAATCAAAAACTTGTCCCTTCCCCCAGAAAATCTGTCAGGGAGAGGGACCTTGGGTTCCGCAACAACCTGGTTACCAGTAGCAACCGCTGGGCTTGCGGTCTGTTGTAATTGCTGCTGTTGCTGGAGGACCGACGCCTTCAATCCTGCCACCTCCAAAGACAGGCCATGAGATTGTTCGGACAATGCAGCAATTTGATCCATACTGGATTCTAAGTAGGTAAAAAAAAATATATTTTTTTTTTAATTTTTTTTTTTACCTACACAAAAATAAGGGCCAGATATAATGTAATGACCGGCAACACGCACAGGGAGGAAAAAGGGAAAGTCCTGCCCAAGGGAGAGGGAAAGGTGGTGACCCCTAACTCTCCTTGCGGCTGGCACCTGACTGCCCTGACGTCCCTAGACGGGTTCCTCACCCGTGCGGCGATCACGTGCCTAAACCCTGGCTTTCCCTGAAATGAACCCTAGATAATGAACGGGCCGGTGGGATCGCTAGTCCTCACCACTGCACTAAGAGGGAAACACCAGGGAGAGGACAGACAAATACAGACAAACACATACACCCAGGTGGGCGACCACAGCAGACCACAAAGGTCCAACAGGGATCCGGAGGGAAACGTTCTGGAACAACAACCAGAGAACGCAGCAACACAGCTCCAGTGGGTCAGTATAGATGTCCAGGCAGGAAGCTCTATATCTGGCAACCAGAGAAGTGTGAGAGGGGAATATAAGGAGGATTGGGAGTGCTGGACAAGGAACAGCTGAGAGAAGGAGCTACGGATCCCTGAGTGAGCCAAAAGGGTTTGCAAAGCAAACCCAGAAAGCTACAATAAGGAAACATCCCTATCTTACATAGAGCATGCAGCCAACCGCTGGGACCTCCTGACCCCGGGTACAACGGAGTCAGGCGTGGCTCTTGACACCCTCGTGACACTCGGGTTCAGACGCTTGGCTGACTCCAAGTAGGCCAGATTTTTATGGTCAGTAAACATGGTAATAGGGTGTCTGGCTCCCTCTAGCCAATGGCGCCATTCCTCAAAAGCCAATTTGATGGCCAACAACTCCCTATCTCCCACATCGTAATTTCTCTCTGCGGAGGAGAGTTTCTTCGAAAAAAAGGCACACGGTCGCCATTTGGCAGGAGAGGAACCCTGAGACAAGACCGCACCCACATCCACCTCAGAAGCATCAACCTCAACTATGAAGGGTAGAGAAATATCAGGTTGTACCAAGATGGGAGCGGAAGCAAAACTCTCCTTGATATTAGAAAAGGCCTTACGCGCCTCTACCTACCAAAATCTACCCCCTTTCTGGTCATATCAGTGAGTGGTTTAACAACAGAGGAATAATTCAAAATAAACTTCCTGTAATAATTGGCAAAGCCCAAATAACGCATCAGCGCCTTCTGATTCTCAGGAAGCTCCCACTCAAGCACAGCGCGGACCTTCTCGGGGTCCATGCGAGAACCAGAAGCGGAGAGAAGAAACCCCAGAAATTGAATTTCTGGAACCGCAAACACACATTTTTCCAGTTTCGCGTATAATTTATTCTCCCGCAGGATGAGCAAGACCTGACGTAAGTGTTCCTTATGAGTTTTGAAATCAGGAGAAAAAATCTAAATGTCATCCAAATACATTAATACAAATTTTCCCATTAAATGATAAAAAATGCTGTTCACGAAATGCTGAAAAACGGCTGGGGCATTCATCAAACCAAAAGGCATAACCAAATTCTCAAAATGGCCCTCGGGTATTGAAGGCCGTCTTCCATTCGTCTCCTTCTCTGACCCTGATCAGGTTATATGCCCCTCTTAGATCTAATTTGGAAAAGACTTTAGCCCCAACAATCTGGTTAAACAGGTCCGGGATCAGAGGAAGCGGATAAGGGTCACGAATAGTGATACTGTTCAGCTCCCTGAAATCCAGACAAGGTCTTAAAGAACCATCTTTTCTCTTAACAAAGAAAAAAACAGCGGCAACAGGTGACTTCGAGGGTCGTATGTGTCCTTTTCTCAGACTCTCAGAGATATAAGCACGCATAGCGACCCTTTCAGGTTGGGAAAGATTGTATAAACGAGATTTAGGCAGCTTGGCGCCTGGGATGAGATTAATAGGGCAATCATACTCCCTATGCGGGGGCAAATCCTGAACTCCACTCTCCACTCTCAGAGAAGACATCCGAAAATTCAGAGAGAAAAGGTGGTACAGTCTTAGTAGAAACCTCAGAAACAGATGTCGTGAGGCAATTCTCTCTGCAAAACTCACTCCAACCATTTATTTGCCTCGCTTGCCAATCAATGGTGGGGTTATGTTTAGTGAGCCTGGGTAGCCCCAACACTAGAGGAGTAGGCAATCCGCTAAGGATGAAAAATGACACATCCTCAACATGAGCATCACTCACAATTAAACAAATATTGTGAACTATGCCCTTTAATGATTTCTGAGAAAGTGGAGCGGAATCAATAGCAAAAACAGGAATATCCTTTCCCAAAATGCACACCTGGAAACCATGAGTTATCGCAAATTGATTATCAATGAGATTGACAGCTGCTCCACTATCTACAAAAATCTCACAAAAAATTGTTCTTGCTCTCTAGCGCCACCCTGGCAGGCAGGACAAAACGGGAACTACAAGCAAACGGAAAACCTTCAATTTCCGCCTCAACCCTGCCAATAGTAACAGATGGAACATTTTTAAAAGATTTTTTCCCTTTTGTTTCTTTATTACTCCCAAAAAACTGCCTGAATCTCCTAGAGGGACAAATATTTGCCAAATGATTTATACCTCCACAACAAAAGCAAACCTTCCCATGCGGGCTGAATCTTCTTTTGTCAGAGGCAATCAACCCCAGCTGCATGGGCTCCTGCTCAGAAGGAGCTGACAGCGACTGAGACCCCTGCGCACAGAATGAGACCGCTGCACTGTCCTGGGACTGAGTATGACAGGAAGGAGAGATCTCTCCTCTCTCTCTAAGACGCCTGTCAATACGAACGGCCTGAGACATAGCAGAGTCCAAGGAGATAGGCCTGTCATGAAAGGCAAATGCATCTTTCAATCCCTCTGAAAGACCATGGCAAAATTGACTTCGGAGTGCAGCATCATTCCAACCAGTATCAGCTGCCCATCTCCAAAATTCTGAGCAGTACATCTCTGCGGATTGTTTACCCTGGCATAACTGAAGTAGTCTAGACTCAGCCAAAGCAATACGATCCGGATCATCATATATCTGACCCAGGGCAAAAAAGAATTAATCCACTGAACGGAGGGGCCATGCCCCCCACCGTCAGCGAAAAGGCCCAGGACTGAGCGTTATCCCTGAGCAGCAATATAATGATCCCCACCCTCCGTTCCTCATCACCAGAGGAATGGGGAAGAAGGCGAAAATGGAGTTTGCAAGCCTCTCTAAAACGCACAAAATTCTCACTACCCCCGGAGAACGTATCCGGGAGTGAGATCTTAGGCTCAGAACAAACTCCATCAACGCAAGCTGAACCGGTCACTAGAAACTGAGAAAGAGTCTTACGGAGATCAGCTACCTCCAATGAAAGACCCTGAAAGCGTTCAGTCAAAAGTGAAACCGGATCCATGCTTGAGACGGTTTTGGCGGTTTATAATGTCACGGAAGGTGTACAGGAAACAAGACAATACAAAATGAACATATGACTCACTGGATCCAAAACTAAGGAACAAAAAGGGAGACCCCTGCATAAGACCTGGCACTCTCCCTGACTGCTCAGCCTATGCGAACATCCCAATGGTAGATGATCGCATATCCTCGTACCTCGACTGTATAACACCTGAACACCCTATAATAGTGAGGGGACACGACCACCGGCTCCCTACACTAGACACAGAGGGAGTCAGGGTCACCTGGGATCCAGCAAACATAAAATCACAAATGAATGTTCAACACTTATCTTGTAGAAGACTGGGAAATAGGATCAGCATGCACACACACTCCAGGAAGTTGTATAAACCGCACACTAATGCATTATGGGGAGGAATTTAAAGGGATGCAATCAGTCCAACTACAAGACAGCTGAGAGAGGCTAACGAGATGAGGAACTGAAAACCAAAACAAAGAAAGCTCAAGGAGGAGGTTCTGAAAGGCATCTGTCAGAGCTTCTCAGATGTCTGGTTGTGACACATACGAATGCAAAAATCTTCAGTCAGCATCCAAGGATCCAGAGGAAGTTTTGCTACTCATCCAGGCAGAACTATACAAGGGTTTTATCATGGGTCCTTTTTGTCAGCCTCCTTTCGAGAATTGGAGAATTAACCCCATTGGGATAGTCAGTGGCAAATCTTCTAATAGAAAACGTCTCATATACGATTTATCAGCTCCGCATTCATTATCAATTCCCAGTCTCAATTTATTGATACCATCTGAAGAGTTTGCTATGCAGTATTCTTCTATAGACGAAGCCATTCAAGTGATTTTATCTCTCGGGGCCCAGACGTGGCTTTTAAAGGCGGACATTAAAGACACCTTCAAACTACTACCAATACAACCTCAACTGTGGAGATGGCAAGGCATTAAATGGGGAGGGTCATACTACTTTACCAACAAGCTGACCTTCGGGTCCAAATCTAGCCCATGGTTGTTTGACCAATTCGCTAAATGTCTACACTGGGTCCTAGAGAATACATTCAACGCACATCATGTAATCCATTATCTTGATGATTTTCTCCTAATTGAACCTGCATCACGTACTCCTAGTGACTTAGAAGTTTTGCGCAGGGTATTCACAGATCTTCGCGTGCCAGTAGCAGAAAATAAAATTGACGGCCCCGGTAAAGTTTTAACCTTTTTAGGTATACAGCTAGACACAGTCAATTTACAGGCTAGCTTACCCGCAGATAAGCTGTTAAGAGTTAAAGAAGCGGTAAATAAGTTAGCACAAGGGAGGGTTACCACTAGGGCAGGGCTACAGAGCATGTTAGGTATGTTGAATTTCGCGATGAGAATCATTCCCCAGGGAAGATCTTTCATATCTAGACTGCTCAGGTTGCTATCATCAGCCCCAGATCAAGACAGCGCAATCAATTTAGATCAACAGGCAGTGGCAGATCTAGTCATGTGGGACACCTTTCTAACCCAATGGAACGGAGTGTTGTTATTTGTTCCTTCAGTTTCAGGCAAGTCCCCGATTATTCATACAGACGCTTCTTCATCAGTAGGATTTGCAGCTATGTACGGGAGTCACTGGTTGGCTAGTCCCTGGCCGCCAGAAGTAGCAAATATTACGGGGTTCTCTCAATCCTCCCCACTGTTTGAAGTTTACACAATAGTTGCAGCAGCACAAGTTTGGGGAAATTTATGGCAGAACCAAACAGTGTTGTTCTTAACAGATAACGCTGTTACAGCTAATATCATTAACAAAGGCAGATTAGCTTCTATGGAGGTCATGTCCTTAGTCAGAAGGTTGGTATGGTTAGCCTTGCAGTATCATTTTTATTTTCAATGTACACATATACCTGGCAGGGTTAATACCACAGCAGACGCCTTGTCTAGGCTTAATTTTAAACATTTTTTTCCAGATCTCCCCAGAAGCAGATCTGTTACCGGCTCCTACGCCACACCACAGACTACTGTTCATGGACTAACCACGCACTTGGAAACAGCCAGGTCACTGATGAGCATATCACTGTCTTACAATACGTTGAGGATCTACAGCACAGCTTGGGCCAGGTTTAATAAGTTTAAGGGGACATAACCTCAATCGAATCTAGGGGACATTTCCTACATACTGGCTTTCGTTGCTTTTTGCCACTCAGATCTAAAACTATCCTACAATACTATAAAAATATATTTAGCGGGCATTCAACATCATTGGTACCTACTATATCCAGATAAGCAGTCTTTATTTTCAGCATACCCAATCAAGGCCATTTTGAAGGGCATACGGAGTTCAATTCCGAGTACTAAATCTGCAGCCAGCCAGTAGCGCAGGGGCAACACATAAGGTGCACGGCGGACTGATGAGGGGCCAAATTATAACACACAGTTCATCAGTTTATTCACGGTTAGCAGAAAGCCTCCCTGGGCTGGCAGCACAGTGTAGAGGTGGACAGCACGAAATCCTCCGGGGCACGCTCTGTGGTAGGGAAGCATCAGCCAAGATGATGGTTGAGATGCCCTTGATGTTAGGGGTGCTTAGGGTGCTTGTTGCGGCTGAGTACCTTGATGTTTTTTGTCGCGACGCCAGTACCGTTAATGGTGGTACAACCATTAGTAGTAATAAGGAGGTAGACAGTGGTAAGATGCAACTCACAACTTTTACTTTTGATGTCTTTGGTTGCAGCAGTACAAAAATGCAGTTTCTTGATGGTACAGAGTTGATTCTGCAAATCCACTGTTTCTATGCTTTTTAGGTTTTAGTTTTGGAGCAGTGGGTTACTTTCAATATCAGTGCAATTTTGGGTGAGGTTGCCGGAGGCTATGGTATCCTTCAACCTGAATATCCCAAAGGTCCTTTATGCCTGGTTTGCGGCTTTTATCCTTTGGATGTATATAAGTCAGTTCTTTTGTCCCTAGATCTGCACCTTTTCACTCTCTCAGCATCAGCCTTCTAAGAACTGATCTCCACTCCACTAATCTGTCTCTGTCCCCACTGTCTATCTAGGCCTGACCTAGGTATAAATATGACCTAAGTTTTATCCCCATCTAGTGGTGGGATGTATAAATTACACCTAATCTGCCTGTTAACAGGG
Source organism: Bufo gargarizans (assembly GCF_014858855.1). Classification (NCBI taxonomy): domain Eukaryota; kingdom Metazoa; phylum Chordata; class Amphibia; order Anura; family Bufonidae; genus Bufo; species Bufo gargarizans. The sequence goes on along the minus strand of NC_058080.1, from coordinate 750,853,248 downwards.
ATTTTGCAGATACATAAATACAAAATCATATATTACAACCTAATACTGTTGACAAGGTAAAAAGTGTTTTTAAGCAGTGCCCACACACGTAGTCGGACGCTGCAAATCTAAACGGAAACCTCTGACAGGGCCGGTGTATAGAGCATTATCTGGAATTCTAGAGAGGAAACCATTTGGCCACAGAATCAGTCTGCTGGTTAAGACAGCCTTATATTTGAGCTTTTATGGGTTTCTAAGACCAGGTGAGTTCACATGCTCATCATCATCCACCTCGTTTGTGAGAAAAGAACATTTAAAGTGGGACAGGTTTAAGTTCATCCTTTCTCTAGTTCATTCTAAAACATGGCGACCAGGTGAAATAGTAGAGATCAACTACTTTCCAACCAATAATGATTGGTGCCCGGTTGCCGTATAACATACGTGGATGGATTTAATCAAAACTGCCGCAGCCGATTCGCCATTGTTGACGCACGTCAGCTCCCCTTAGTATTCCGACCTTTTTAAAATACATCCGTATGTTATTATCGCCCCTCGGGGTGAATCCCTCAACTATTACAGGTCACTCAATCAGAATCGGGAGTGCATCAGCCGCGTCCAAGAATAACATACCCGTCCACATTATCAAAAGATTAGGTAGATGGAGGTCTTTATGCTACTCTCGTTACATTCCCGATCCTTGCGTAGAAATGTCTCAGGCTTTTAAGCAGTTATTATTTTTTTTTTAATGATATTTCAAATACATGTATAAAATAGCTTATCTCTTTCTTTCTTTTTGGCCCCCTTTAGGCTGCCCTATCAAATAAGCAGTACCGCCACACCTTCACGGCTGCTATAGGTTACTTTATGTCTCTCTGATAGATTTGTGTGAGGGGAGGCTCCTGCACGCCATATTTAAGGGTAGTGGGCCTCCCCCTCACGATACGTACGGCCGAATAGTGTTCGTGGCACCCACCCACCCATACCCCTTTTTACATTTTTTCCTCATTTCACTCCTAGGTTGGCCCCCTTTAGGCTGCCCTATGAAATAAGCAGTACCGCCACACCTTCACAGCTGCTATAGGTTACTTTATGTCGCTCTGATAGATTTGTGTGAGGGGAGGCTCCTGCACGCCATATTTAAGGGTAGTGGGCCTCCCCCTCACGATACGTACGGCCGAATAGTGTTCGTGGCACCCACCCATACCCCTTTTTACATTTTTTCCTCATTTCACTCCTAGGTTGGCCCCCTTTAGGCTGCCCTATGAAATAAGCAGTACCGCCACACCTTCACAGCTGCCATAGGTTACTTTATGTCGCTCTGATAGCTGTACCGAATACAAATATATAAACTAGATAAAATTGTGTATAGATATTCATATAGTGATTATTGGGAAGCTAGTACTAGGATTTATTAGTAATGTTTATATTCTTTTCAAGTATAGGACATTGAAGGAAGGTTTGCTTTATACTATGTTATCTATTTATCTTGTAACATTTTACTTTACTTTACTTTTATTAATTAAATAAGTGTAGGGGGTTAGCTCTTCTCCAGGGGTCATTCACACAAATATATTTGCCAGACACCAAGTTTAAGGTCCAAACTTCGCTTTTATTTGGCACCTTAGCAAAACAAACATAATACAAAACAAATACCTGCCCGGCTGGGCTCTAACTAACATAGTGTAGAATTCCTGACTCACCTATAGAGTGCTGTTCAGACGCGGTTATAACATGCAGCTTTCTCAGCTAGCCCAGCAGCCTCCGGGCTATAGCAAATGCAAGTCCCTTTTGGGGGATTGTGGTCCAGCAGTCCTTCCGACTCTGACCTTGTGGCCCTTGTACCGCAGGCGTCACTGCGTCCCCCAAATTCCAGGCTGTCACTTAGCCTCGTGGTCCCTCAGCCTAGCCCAGCTGAGGCCACACAGACAGAGCCTCCAGGCCTCTGTCTACAGGCAACACACACCCTCCTTTCTGACACTCTGGGAGGTGCCTTATGCCAGGCTGATTACCTCCAGCTTGTCTCACCTGTGGTGGAACAGGGGTGTGGACCTCACTATCCACCCCTTCCTTGCCTCCAACCTGCGTGAGACCTGTCACTGTCTCACATAAGCCATTGCTTAAATCCGGATTCCTCATCTTTCAAAGATCATGCAAGGATAAGATAGTCAGCAGAAACTCTTGGATACAACAGGTGGCATAAGTGAAAAGGCAGGCCACACCAAACAGGCCTGCAACTGTTCAACGGAGCACCCCCTTGCGGAAATCTCCCTTGCCAAGGGGTAGATGTTCCGTAGTATGGCGCTTTTTTGAGGAAAGTGCGGACGACAAAAGAATAGTAGTTTGCAACCTGTACCATATGAAAATGAGCAGGGACATGAACACCAGCAACCTCATAGCAACCTCACCACCACCAGCATGATCCGCCACATGGCATCCAAGCACCGTAATAAGTGGGACGAACGCCTGGGTCCACAATCTGTGTCTGCGGGTCACACCACTGTCTCCTCTTCGCCTATGTTACGTGCTGGCCAATCCCCTGTTGAAGGCGCAGGCCCGGATGCCTCCCGCCCTGCACCTGGACCTTCGAAAGCACCATGAGCGACCATATCCACTTCAGTGTCCCAGCGCAGGGTCCAAATGTCCTTAACCCAGGCCTTTCAACATAAGCGAAAATACCCAGCCACCCACCCACAGGCCATAGCTCTAAATGTGCAGCTTTCCAAATTACTGGCCCTGGAAATGTTGCCATTTAGGCTTGTGGACACGGAGGCCTTCCGCAGCCTGATGTCAGCGGCCGCCCCACGTTACGCAGTCCCCAGCCGCTACCATTTTTCAAGGTGTGTCGTGTGGCAGGCGCAGCGCTATGAAGTGCCTTTTGCGCTGTGGCATTAGAAGAATTTTGATATCTCTGACTTTTAGTCTAACCAGACTGTCTATTACTCTGTAATTCCGAAACAGTAGGTTTAAAGAGCACACCAAATGCTTGAAATAACTTCTTTATTAACTTCAACTTTTCTTCATATATAACACTGCCGCCTCCGCAGCAGATAGTCCATGTACATAACACGTGTTGAAAAGATATCACAAAATGGCAGTATGCATAAGATGGTGGTTCAACTGTTCAATATTGTCAACATAAAATGGTGGATATATTTCTCTCTTGAGTATCTGTACTCTCACTTTAAAGGGGTTGTCCGGGTTCAGAGCAGAACCCGGACAAACCTCTAATTTCACTCAGGCAGCCCCCCTGACTTAAGCATCGTAGCAGTTCATGATCCGATGCTCTCTTTTGCGCTGTGCAGGCCAAAGGATCTTTGGTTTACAATAACACACTGCCAGGTGGAGGCTTCCGCCCGACAGTGTGTTCGCCGTTGTCACCGGCTCTGATGGGTGGGCTTTAGCGTTGCCCTAGCCATTTTACTAGCTAGAGCTGCGCTACAGCACGCCCATCAGTGCCGGTGTCGTCACCGGGCTCCTTGAGCAGCCGGAAGAAGAGGCTTCAGCCCTCCTGCAAAGGATCCGGTACGTCACTGAGTCTAAGAAAACTTCACTTCCGGCGAAGAATTTCCTATAAGAAAACAGGGCTTCAGAAACATGTGGAACAGGTAGGACATGGATGTATTTTATATGTATGTCTGTCTTGTACTAATGGAAAAAAGTCCTCAATCCCGGACAACCCCTTTAAGTTATTGGTAATTTGGTTGAAGATGGCAATATGCAGTTAGCAGTAACTATTTGCAGATTGGTTGAGTATGATCTGGTATGGTTGCATGCAATTTGGATTGCAATATGGAATTTAAACTTGGATTCTGAACTTTGTAGTTTGCAATTGGTGGAAATGTAAGTAAACACATATACAGGGAGTGCAGAATTATTAGGCAAGTTGTATTTTTGAGGATTAATTTTATTATTGAACAACAACCATGTTCTCAATGAACCCAAAAAACTCATTAATATCAAAGCTGAATATTTTTGGAAGTAGTTTTTAGTTTGTTTTTAGTTTTAGCTATTTTAGGGGGATATCTGTGTGTGCAGGTGACTATTACTGTGCATAATTATTAGGCAACTTAACAAAAAACAAATATATACCCATTTCAATTATTTATTTTTACCAGTGAAACCAATATAACATCTCAACATTCACAAATATACATTTCTGACATTCAAAAACAAAACAAAAACAAATCAGTGACCAATATAGCCACCTTTCTTTGCAAGGACACTCAAAAGCCTGCCATCCATGGATTCTGTCAGTGTTTTAATCTGTTCACCATCAACATTGCGTGCAGCAGCAACCACAGCCTCCCAGACACTGTTCAGAGAGGTGGACTGTTTTCCCTCCTTGTAAATCTCACATTTGATGATGGACCACAGGTTCTCAATGGGGTTCAGATCAGGTGAACAAGGAGGTCATGTCATTAGATTTTCTTCTTTTATACCCTTTCTTGCCAGCCACGCTGTGGAGTACTTGGACGCGTGTGATAGAGCATTGTCCTGCATGAAAATCATGTTTTTCTTGAAGGATGCAGACTTCTTCCTGTACCACTGCTTGAAGAAGGTGTCTTCCAGAAACTGGCAGTAGGACTGGGAGTTGAGCTTGACTCCATCCTCAACCCGAAAAGGCCCCACAAGCTCATCTTTGATGATACCAGCCCAAACCAGTACTCCACCTCCACCTTGCTGGCATCTGAGTCGGACTGGAGCTCTCTGCCCTTTACCAATCCAGCCACGGGCCCATCCATCTGGCCCATCAAGACTCACTCTCATTTCATCAGTCCATAAAACCTTAGAAAAATCAGTCTTGAGATATTTCTTGGCCCAGTCTTGACGTTTCAGCTTGTGTGTCTTGTTCAGTGGTGGTCGTCTTTCAGCCTTTCTTACCTTGGCCATGTCTCTGAGTATTGCACACCTTGTGCTTTTGGGCACTCCAGTGATGTTGCAGCTCTGAAATATGGCCAAACTGGTGGCAAGTGGCATCTTGGCAGCTGCACGCTTGACTTTTCTCAGTTCATGGGCAGTTATTTTGCGCCTTGGTTTTTCCACACGCTTCTTGCGACCCTGTTGACTATTTTGAATGAAACGCTTGATTGTTCGATGATCACGCTTCAGAAGCTTTGCAATTTTAAGAGCGCTGCATCCCTCTGCAAGATATCTCACTATTTTTGACTTTTCTGAGCCTGTCAAGTCCTTCTTTTGACCCATTTTGCCAAAGGAAAGGAAGTTGCCTAATAATTATGCACACCTGATATAGGGTGTTGATGTCATTAGACCACACCCCTTCTCATTACAGAGATGCACATCACCTAATATGCTTAATTGATAGTAGGCTTTCGAGCCTATACAGCTTGGAGTAAGACAACATGCATAAAGAGGATGATGTGGTCAAAATACTCATTTGCCTAATAATTCTGCACTCACTGTAACTGGTTCAGTATACAGTTCTAATAACTACAGTCGTGGCCAAAAGTTTTGAGAATGACACAAATATTAGTTTTCACAAAGTTTGCTTCTAAACTGCTTTTAGATCTTTGTTTCAGTTGTTTCTGTGATGTAGTGAAATATAATTACACGCACTTCATACGTTTCAAAGGCTTTTATTGACAATTACATGACATTTATGCAAAGAATCAGTATTTGCAGTGTTAACCCTTCTTTTTCAGGACCTCTGCAATTCGACTGGGCATGCTCTCAATCAACTTCTGGGCCAATTCCTGACTGATAGCAACCCATTCTTTTATAATCACTTCTTGGAGTTTGTCAGAATTAGTGGGTTTTTGTTTGTCCACCCGCCTCTTGAGGACTGACCACAAGTTCTCAATGGGATTAAGATCTGGGGAGTTTCCAGGCCATGGACCCAAAATGTCAACGTTTTGGTCCCCGAGCCACTTAGTTATCACTTTTTCCTTATGGCACGGGGCTCCATCGTGCTGGAAAATGCATCGTTCTTCACCAAACTGTTGTTGGATTGTTGGAAGAAGTTGCTGTTGCTGTGTTTTTGGGCAAAAATGTGAGTGAGCCCACTGCCTTGGATGAGAAGCAACTCCACACATGAATGGTCTCAGGATGCTTTACTATTGGCATGACACAGGACTGATGGTAGCGCTCACCTTTTCTTCTCCGGACAAGCCTTTTTCCTGATGCCCCAAACAATCGGAAAGAGGCTTCATCGGAGAATATGACTTTGCCCCAGTCCTCAGCAGTCCATTCACCATATTTTCTGCAAAAGATCAATCTGTCCCTGATGTTTTTTTTGGAGAGAAGTGGCTTCTTTGCTGCCCTTCTTGACACCAGGCCATCTTCCAAAAGTCTTCGCCTCACTGTGCGTGCAGATGCGCTCACACCTGCCTGCTGCCATTCCTGAGCAAGCTCTGCACTGGTGGCACTCCGATTCCGCAGCTGAATCCTCTTTAGGAGACGATCCTGGCGCTTGCTGGACTTTCCTGGATGCCCTGAAGCTATCTTAACAAGAACTGAACCTCTTTCCTTGAAGTTCTTGATGATCCTATAAATTGTTGATTGAGGTGCAATCTTAGTAGCCACAATATCCTTGCCTGTGAAGCCATTTTTATGCAACGCAATGATGGCTGCATGCGTTTCTTTGCAGGTCACCATGGTTAACAATGGAAGAACAATGATTCACCCTCCTTTTAACAGGTCAAGTCTGCCATTTTAACCCAATTAGCCTGACATAATGATCTACAGCCTTGTGCTCGTCAACATTCTCACCTGAGTTAACAAGACGATTACTGAAATGATCTCAGCAGGTCCTTTAATGACAGCAATGAAATGCAGTGGAAAGTTTTTTTTGGGATTAAGTTAATTTTCATGGCAAAGAAGGACTATGCAATTCATCTGATCACTCTTCATAACATTCTGGAGTATATGCAAATTGCTATTATAAAAACTTAAGCAGAAACTTTTCCAATTTCCAATATTTATGTAATTCTCAAAACTTTTGGCCACGATTGTATATTAACAGTAGGAACATTATATAACTGTTTTAAATACCTATTTTGGCCTCTCTGCTTCCATAAAACACAGCTCTTAGTGGAGTCAATGTCTGTTCAGCTTCTCTCTCTGGTGAATAATAATTTCTAACAGCTCCTGCTAGGGAATTTCCCACACAGGCTGTGCGTGAGGCTGGCTGTGATAGGCCAAGACTTCTGCTGTGTGTGAGGCTGGCTGTGATGGGTCTAGACTTCTGCCCAGCAACAACAGTTTAACTCTATGCTTTCGGTTGTTTCTGCTGTGTCATTTAGCTTACCTCACATCCATATAATGAATCTTAAAGGCATATTATCTTTTCTGCTTCTGTAAACACAAAATGTATACAAAATATATAACAGGTTTATGACATCCAAACGTGAAGTCACTGTAAATAACTCTGCTTTTGTCTTTAACAAACAAATATAGGAACTATATTAAGGTTATTGGCAGGTCTATCTATATAAACATATAAGCTGTATTAGCAACGTAGGACAGGTCTTAGCTGGCCAGCTTCATGCCGTGCCCACCTTACACCAACATGTGTCTTGTAACATCACACGTGCTCTGATTAACGCAGTTACTGGGAAGGTCCACTTAACCACAGACACATAGACAAGTGCATTCGGCCAAGGATGCTACATTTCCCTGACGGCATACTGGGTGAATGTTGTGGAGGCCGGGAGCGAGTCATACCCTGGGATGGCACAGGTGCTACTGACACCAAGGATTGCGGGTCCTACGTTGATCAGGGTTTCTGCCAACACCTACATTAGTGGCTCCAAACCCCACTCCTCCTCCTCCACTTCCAACTCCAATTTATCCACGTGCAGCACCAGTCAGTCATCAGTCGGTAGCTGGAAGTAGTGTAGCACTGCGGTGGGGAAGCGGCAACAGGCCGAGCTGAAGCTGATATGCTTAGGGGACAAACAGCACACCGCCGCAGAGCTGTGGCAGGGGATAAGAGAACAGACTGAGCTGTGGCTCTCGCCGCTCAACCTATAACCTGGCATGGTTGTGTCTGATAATGGCCGTAACTTGGTGGCGGCTTTGGAGTTTGGCAAGCTCAGATACATCCAATGCCAAGCCCACGTGTTCAACCTTGTGATTCAGCTGTTTCTCAAAACCTACCCCAATTTGCCTGAGCTACTTGTGAAGATGTGCCGCGTGTGTGCATATTTCCACAAGTCATCGACAGCTTCAGCCGGTCTGTCAACGCTGCAGCAGCGCTTGAAATTGCCAGCTCACTGGCTGTTATGAAATGTGAGCACGCACTGGAACTCCACCTTCCACATGTTGGCCAGGCTTTGTGAGCAGCAGAGGGCAGTAGTGGAATACCAGCTGCAACATGGTCATCGCCTTTCCAGTCAGCTTCCACTATTCACAAGCGAGGAATTGGCATGGATGTCTGACGTCTGTGAGGTTTAAAGAAACTTTGAGGAATCAACACAGATGGTGAGCGTCGATAACGCTATTATCAGTGTAACCATCCGACTTCTGTGTCTACTCAAACGCTCGCTGGTCACAATTATGGCCGACGTTGTGCATGTGTCACCGCCACTTCTGTGAGAAGGTCTGTTAGATGTTCTTCTCTACCTGCATGAAGTTCTTTGTTTTGGTTTCACTTTGTCATCTCCTTTCCTTCTCCCAGCTGTCACCTATTTACACTAATTGTCTCCCTTTATATTCCCTCCCATACTGCCTCACTTTGAGGTTTTTACTTCTTCCTGGATTGTGTTCACTGCTGGAGGTTGCTTCCTCAGATAAGTCTGTTTCCTTTATTTGTGTTTCCTTGCTGGCTTGATTCTAGGTGATACTGACTCAGTCCGTATTAAATGCAAGGAGCCGGTGGTCGTGTCCCCTCACTATTATAGGGTTTTCAGGTGTCACATAGTATGAGGTACGTGGACATGCAGTCGTCTACCATAAAGACCTTTGCATGGGCATAGCAGTTAGGGAGAGCTCTAGGGGTTTTATAGGGCTCACCCATATGCTCCTTAGTTTGGGATCAAGCCAGTCGGATGTTTGTTTATAAGTTCCAGCTTTCTGCAACACCATTTGTGACATTATAAACCGCCATAACCGTCTTAAGCATGGATCCGGTTTCAGCCTTGATTGACCGCATTCAGGGTCTTTCGCTGGAGGTAGCAGATCTCTGTAAAACTGTGTCTCAGGTGACCGGTTCTGCTGGCGTTCATGGAGTTTGTTCCGAGCCTAAGATCTCGCTTCCGGATACGTTCTCCGGGGGTAGTGAGAATTTTGTTTGCTTTAGAGAGGCTTGCAAACTCCATTTTCGCCTACTTCCCCATTCCTCTGGTGATGAGGAGCAGAGGGTGGAGATCATCATCTCGCTGCTCAGGGATGACGCTCAGTCTTGGGCCTTTTCACTGCCGGTCGGGGCACGGTCCCTCCGATCGGTGGATGAATTTTTTGTGGCCCTGGGGCAGATATGTGATGACCCGGATCGTATTGCTCTGGCTGAATCTAAACTGTGTCTTTTATGCCAGGGTAAACAGTCCGCAGAGATATATTATTCAGAATTTCGGAGATGGGCAGCTGATACTGGTTGGAATGATGCTGCACTCCGAAGTCAATTTTGCCATGGTCTTTCGGAAAGATTGAAAGATGCATTTGCTTTTCATGAGAGACCAGCCTCGTTAGAATCTGCCATGTCTCTAGCTGTTCGTATTGACAGGCGTCTTAGAGAGAGAGTTGACTACTCCTTCCTGTCATATTCAGTCCAAGGACAGTGGGGCTGTCTCATTCAGTGCGCAGGGGTCTCAGTTGGTCTCAATCCCCTCTGAGGAGGAGGTCATGCAGCTGGGTTTGCTAGCCTCTGATAGTAGAGGATTCAGCTCTCATAGGAGGGTTTGTTTCTGTTGTGGGGGTATAAATCATTTGGCAAATGTTTGCCCCTCTAGGAGATTCATGGAGTTTTCTGAGGGTAATAAAAGAAAAAACCCTCTAAAAACTTCCCATTTGCTACTATTGGCAAGGTTGATGCAGAAATTGAAGGTTTGCCATTTACAAACCGGATTCCAAAAAAGTTGGGACACTAAACAAATTGTGAATAAAAACTGAATGCAATTATGTGGAGATGGCAAATGTCAATATTTTATTTGTAATAAAATGTAGATGACAGATCAAACGTTTAATCCGAGTAAATGTATCATTTTAAAGGAAAAATACGTTGATTCAAATTTTCACGGTGTCAACAAATCCCCAAAAAGTTGGGACAAGTAGCAATAAGAGGCTGGAAAAAGTAAATTTGAGCATAACGAAGAGCTGGAAGACCAATTAACACTAATTAGGTCAATTGGCAACATGATTGGGTATAAAAAGAGCTTCTCAGAGTGGCAGTGTCTCTCAGAAACCAAGATGGTAGAGGATCACCAATTCCCACAATGTTGCGCAGAAAGATAGTGGAGCAATATCAGAAAGGTGTTACCCTGCAAAAAATTGCAAAGACTTTGCATCTATCATCATCAACTGTGCATAACATCATCCGAAGATTCAGAGAATCTGGAACAATCTCTGTGCGTAAGGGTCAAGGCCATAAAACCATACTGGATGCCCGTGATCTCCGGGCCCTTAAACGACACTGCACCACAAACAGGAATGCTACTGTAAAGGAAATCACAGAATGGGCTCAGGAATACTTCCAGAAACCATTGTCAGTGAACACAATCCACCGTGCCATCTGCCGTTGCCAGCTGAAACTCTACAGTGCAAAGAAGAAGCCATTTCTAAGCAAGATCCACAAGCTCAGGTGTTTTCACTGGGCCAGGGATCATTTAAAATGGAGTGTGGCAAAATGGAAGACTGTTCTGTGGTCAGACGAGTCACGATTCGAAGTTCTTTTTGGAAATCTGGTACGCCATGTCATCCGGACCAAAGAGGACAAGGACAATCCAAGTTATTATCAACGGCTGCGTAGGAGAAGGATCCGGGTACTGAAATGGCCAGTCTGCAGTCCAGATCTTTCACCTATAGAGAACATTTGGCGCATCATAAAGAGGAAGGTGCAACAAAGAAGGCCCAAGACGATTGAACAGTTAGAGGCCTGTATTAGACAAGAATGGGAGAGCATTCCTATTTCTAAACTTGAGAAACTGGTCTCCTCGGTCCCCAGACGTCTGTTGAGTGTTGTAAGAAGAAGGGGAGATGCCACACAGTGGTGAAAATGGCCTTGTCCCAACTTTTTGGGGATTTGTTGACAACATGAAATTCTGATTCAACATATTTTTCCCTTAAAATGGTACATTTTTTCAGTTTAAACTTTTGTTCCGTGATTTATGTTCTATTTTGAATAAAATATTAGAAGTTGGCACCTCCACATCATTGCATTCAGTTTTTATTCACGATTTGTATAGTGTCCCAACTTTTTGGGAATCCGGTTTGTACTTGTAGCTCCCGTTTTCTCCTACCTGCCAGGGTGGCGCTAGAGAGCAAGAACATTGTTTGTGAGATTTTTGTAGATAGTGGAGCAGCTGTCAATCTCATTGATAATCAATTTTCAATAACGCATGGTTTCCAGGTATGCACTTTGGAAAAGGATATACCTGTTTTTGCTATCGATTCCGCTCCACTTTCTCAAAGATCGTTAAAGGGCATAGTTCACAATATCCGTTTGACTGTGGGTGACGCTTATGTTGAGGATATGTCATGTTTGGTCTTAAGCGGATTACCTCTAGTGTTGGGGCTACCCTAGCTCACTAAGCATAACCCCACCATTGATTGGCAAGCAAGGCAAATAAATGGTTGGAGTGAGTTTTGCAGAGAGAATTGCCTCACGGCGTCTCTTTCAGAGGTTTCTACCAAGATTGTGCCATCTTTTCTCTCAGAATTTTCGGATGTGTTTTCCGAGAGTGGTGTCCAGGAGTTGTCCCCGCATCGGGAGTACGACTGCCCTATTAATCTCATCCCAGGAGCCAAACTGCCAAAATCACTTTTATACAATCTCTCCCAACCTGAAAGAGTCGCTATGCATACTTATATCTCTGAGAGCCTGAGAAAGGGACACATCCGACCCTCGAAGTCACCTGTTGCCGCTGGGTTTTTTTTGTTAAGAAAAAAGATGGTTCTTTAAGATCTTGTCTGGATTTCAGGGAGCTGAACTGTATCACGATTCGTGACCCATATCTGCTTCCTCTGATCCCGGACCTGTTTAACCAGATTGTTGGGGCTAAGGTTTTTACTAAGTTGGATTTAAGAGGGGCATACAACCTAGTCAGGGCCAGGGAAGGGGACGAATGGAAGACGGCCTTCAATACCCCTGAGGGTCATTTCGAGAATTTGGTTATGCCTTTTGGTTTGATGAATGCTCCGGCCGTCTTCCAACATTTTGTGAACAGCATTTTTCATTATTTAATGGGGAAATTTGTACTGGTGTATCTGGATGACATTTTGATTTTTTTCTCCTGATTTCAAGACTTATCAAGACCACCTACGTCAGGTCTTGCTGATTCTGCGGGATAATAAATTGTACGCTAAACTGGAAAAATGTGTGTTTGCGGTTCCGGAGATTAAATTTCTTGGTTTCCTTATCTCCGCTTCTGGTTTTCGCATGGACCCTGAGAAGGTCCGCACTGTGCTTGATTGGGAGCTTCCTAAGAATCAGAAGACGCTGATGCGGTTTTTGGGTTTTGCCAATTATTACAGAAAGTTCATTTTGAATTATTCCTCTGTTGTTAAGCCACTCACTGATATGACTAAAAAGGGGGTAGATTTGTCTTCGAGGTCGGTAGATGCGCTTAAAGCCTTTTCTAGTATCAAAGAGTTTTGCTTCCGCTCCCATTTTAGTACAACCTGATGTCTCTCTACCTTTTATTGTTGAGGTGGACGCTTCTGAGGTTGGTGTGGGTGCGGTCTTATCTCAGGGCCCCTCTCCTGCCAAATGGCGACCGTGTGCCTTTTTCTTAAGGAAACTCTCCTCTGCAGAGAGAAATTACGATGTGGGAGATAGGGAGATGTTGGCCATCAAATTAGCTTTTGAGGAATGGCGCCATTGGTTAGAGGGAGCCAGACACCCTATTACTGTGTTTACAGACCATAAGAAGCTGGCCTACTTGGAATCGGCCAAGCGTCTGAACCCGAGACAGGCCAGATGGTCTTTGTTCTTTTCTAGGTTTAATTTTGTTGTTACGTTCCGCCCTGGGGCTAAAAATGTGAAGGCTGATGCCCTGTCACGTTGTTTTCCGTGAGGGGGGAACTTTGAAGACCAGGGTCCCATTTTGGCTGAAGGGGTGGTCGTCTCTGCTCTTTATCCTGATTTGGAGGCAGAGGTTCAGGCAGCCCAGGCAGAGGCTCCTGATCTTTATCCCCCTGGGAGGTTGTTTGTGCCTCTCGCTTTACAACACAAGGTTTTTAAGGAGCACCACGATACTGTCCTTGCTGGGCACCCGGGGAGCAGAGCCACAGTGGATCTCATTGCCTGGAGATTCTGGTGGCCGGCTCTTCGTAAGATGGTTGAGGGTTTTGTGGCAGCCTGCGAGACCTGCGCTCGTGCAGGTCCCTCATTCTCGGCCATCGGGTTCTCTCCTCCCGTTACCCATTCCTTTCCGTCCTTGGACGCATCTGTCCATGGACTTCATTACAGACCTGCCTCGTTTCTCAGGTAAGACTGTGATTCTGGTAGTAGTGGACCGTTTTAGCAAAATGGCGCATTTCATTCCCTTTTCTGGGTTACCCAATGCTAAGACACTGGCGCAAGCGTTTGTTGATCACATTGTTAAATTGCATGGCATTCCTTCAGACATCGTCTCTGATAGGGGCACACAATTTGTTTCCAGATTCTGGAAGGCCTTCTGTTCTCGCTTGGGGGTCCGGTTGTCATTCTCTTCTGCTTTTCACCCGCAGTGGAATGGTCAGACCGAACGCGTCAATCAGAATCTGGAGACATATCTGGCTGTTTTGTGGCGGAGAATCAGGAGGATTGGTGTTCTTTTTTGTCCCTTACTGAGTTTGCTTTAAATAACCGTCATCAGGAGTTCTCTGATAAGTCACAATTTTTTGGTGCATATGGGTTTCATCCGCAGTTTGGGACATTTTCTGGAGAGGGGTCTTCTGGTTTACCTGATGAGGAGAGATTTTCCTCGTCTTTGTCATTTATTTGGCAAAATATTCAGGGTAATCTGAAGAGGATGAGTGAGAGATATAAGTGTGTGGCGGATAAGAGACGTGTGCCTGGTCCGGACCTGAATGTGGATGACCTGGTGTGGTTGTCTACAAAGAATATCAAACTGAAGGTTCCCTCCTGGAAGTTGGGTCCTAAGTTGTTTTTTTTTTTTTTTAACTCATTTTTATTGAAGAAGAGTAACAAGGCATTTTTGTGGTACATTCATGTCAGTGTGACACAGTGTTATACAACATATCAAATCATGCAGTATAAGAATATCATACATACTCAAGCAACTCGGTACAGGAAGGGCACATCGTTTTCTTTGCATATACAGTGAAAATACAATAAACTGAGTTAAACGAAGGTATCGCGTGAGACTTCAAGTATGGCAACCCCCTTAAGAACCAATAGAAACTGCTGATCCCACTGAAGTTGTTAAATGTGACTCGCACCATAGACTCCATACTTTCTGAAATTTATCTGGACATTTTCTATTCATATACAGGTCCTTCTCCAAAAATTAGCATATTGTGATAAAGTACATTATTTTCTGTAATGTACTGATAAACATTAGACTTTCATATATTTTAGATTCATTACACACAACTGAAGTAGTTCAAGCCTTTTATTGTTTTAATATTGATGATTTTGGCATACAGCTCATGAAAACCCAAATTTCCTATCTCAAAAAATTAGCATATTTGATCCGACCAATAAAAGAAAAGTGTTTTTAATACAAAAAAAGTCAACCTTCAAATAATTATGTTCAGTTATGCACTTAATACTTGGTCGGGAATCCTTTTGCAGAAATCACTGCTTCAATGCGGCGTGGCATGGAGGCAATCAGCCTGTGGCACTGCTGAGGTGTTATGGAGGCCCAGGATGCTTCGATAGAGGCCTTAAGCTCATCCAGAGTGTTGGGTCTTGCGTCTCTCAACTTTCTCTTCCCAATATCCCACAGATTCTCTATGGGGTTCAGGTCAGGAGAGTTGGCAGGCCAATTGAGCACAGTAATACCATGGTCAGTAAACCATTTACCAGTGGTTTTGGCACTGTGAGCAGGTGCCAGGTCGTGCTGAAAAATGAAATCTTCATGTCCATAAAGCTTTTCAGCAGATGGAAGCATGAAGTGCTCCAAAATCTCCTGATAGCTAGCTGCATTGACCCTGCCCTTGATAAAACACAGTGGACCAACACCAGCAGCTGACATGGCAACCCAGACCATCACTGACTGTGGGTACTTGACACTGGACTTCAGGCATTTTGGCATTTCCCTCTCCCCAGTCTTCCTCCAGACTCTGGCACCTTGATTTCCGAATGACATGCAACAGTCCAGTGCTGCTTCTCTGTAGCCCAGGTCAGGCGCTTCTGCCGCTGTTTCTGGTTCAAAAGTGGCTTGACCTGGGGAATGCGGCACCTGTAGCCCATTTCCTGCACACGCCTGTACACGGTGGCTCTGGATGTTTCTACTCCAGACTCAGTCCACTGCTTCCGCAGGTCCCCCAAGGTCTGGAATCGGTCCTTCTCCACAATCTTCCTCAGGGTCCGGTCACCTCTTCTCGTTGTGCAGCGTTTTCTGCCACACTTTTTCCTTCCCACAGACTTCCCACTGAGGTGCCTTGATACAGCACTCTGGGAACAGCCTATTTGTTCAGAAATTTCTTTCTGTGTCTTACCCTCTTGCTTGAGGGTGTCAATGATGGCCTTCTGGACAGCAGTCAGGTCGGCAGTCTTACCCATGATTGCGGTTTTGAGTAATGAACCAGGCTGGGAGTTTTTAAAAGCCTCAGGAATCTTTTGCAGGTGTTTAGAGTTAATTAGTTGATTCCGATGATTAGGTTAATAGCTCGTTTAGAGAACCTTTTCATGATCTGCTAATTTTTTGAGATAGGAAATTTGGGTTTTCATGAGCTGTATGCCAAAATCATCAATATTAAAACAATAAAAGGCTTGAACTACTTCAGTTGGTGTGTAATGAATCTAAAATATGTGAAAGTCTAATGTTTATCAGTACATTACAGAAAATAATGAACTTTATCACAATATGCTAATTTTTTGAGAAGGACCTGTATATCACCTTTTCAAAGGGAATCACCTGCTTAACCAGTCTCTTCCAGATCCCTAATGTTGGTAGATCTTCCGCCATCCATTTAAGAGCAATTACCTTGCGGGCTAGAAATAGAGTTTCGCTCAGAAATATCTTATTGTAGTGGGACCATCCGTCATTGTCTACAATACCCAATAAGCATAACTTGGGGCATAATGGAATTGGGCCTAAGCCCAGTGATAAAAGTATCCCAAGTACTGCCTGCCAATATGATTTAATGTGTGAACAGTCCCACATCATATGCCAAAAACCTGCATTATTATGAGAACATCTCAGGCAGTTGGGGAATTCTCCCCATCTTGTGTAATCTAGTGGGGGTCAGGTAGCTGCGGTGCAACATAAATAGTTGGATTAACCTGTTGTTAATCGAGGGGGATACATTAGTGACCGCCTCCAGCGCCTCTGTCCAGTCCTCTGCTGAGAGATGTGGGATGTTCCCCTTCCACCTGGCCTCAGCTAGTATGGGTTGTGCTGACATGTGATTCTCCAGAAGGTGAGTGTAAAGTACAAATACTATACCTCTAGGTCCCTGTGATTTAATAACCCCAATGAGGGGATAAGAGGAAATGGCCCTATTTCCATCTATAAATTGTTCTTGAAGGGCGTGCCTGATCTGTAGGTATTTAAAAAACTGAGTGCGTGCTATCCCAAATCGTTCTTGGATTTGTGAGAAGGAGCGTAAGATACCTTAATTATATAAATCTCTCAGTGTAACAATCCTGGACGCTTCCCCGATATGCGTTCCCTCTATTCCCTGTAATTGGGGGAATAGCGGGTTGTCCCATAAAGGTATGATGTCGGCCCAATCCTGATATTGCCTTAATTTGGCGTCTCTCCAAACCTGCTGCGCTAACTTGTGTACCTGCAGCAATTGTCTCGATAGGGATCCAACCCTCTCAAGTACTGGCCATAAGTTGGATATACCCAGGTGCTGCTGTAAATAATACTCCATGTTCTGCAGGGGTTTCCCATTGACCCAGCTAACTAAGAACCTCAGTTGTCCTGCAAGAAAATACAAGTGAAAATTTGGCAGCGACGCTCCACCCTGCACCTTCGATCTCTGCAGCGTATTCATAGCGAGTTTGTGCCTGGCCTTTCCCCAAATAAATTGAGCCATTAAAGAATGGAGGCGATCAAAGAAACTCTGTGATATTGGGGTGCAAGCGTGTTCCAGTATATATAACCCTTTGGGCAATAGGATCATTTTAATTAAGTTGATCCTGCCCATGATGGACAGAGGAAGGGTTTTCCACACCTTAAACTTGTCGCTGAATATGGATTCTAAAGGGGCAACATTTCTGGAATATGAGTCTTTCGGCTCTCTGGTGATAACAATTCCCAGATATTTAAAGTGATCTACCACTCTAAGGTTAGGATAGACCTCGGGCCAGTCGGATCGCCATAGCGGCATCAAGGCCGACTTGGCCCAGTTAATGTGTAATCCGGAGAAGTGCCCAAGTTGTTCTATAATCGTGAACGCTTGTGGCAAAGAAATGTCCATCTCGCTCATATACAGTATAAGATCATCCGCATATAGGCCTACTCTGTCCTCTCTCCCCCCTATCCCAACCCCTCTAAATGTCAAGTCTTGGCGAATATCGTAAAGCCAGATGTTCAATGGCAATTCGCAAACAACAGGGGGGAGAGAGGGACACCCCTGCCTCGTGCCCCTCTGCAGAGTAAAAGGAGGGGGAGGCCATGCCATTAACTAAGATTACTAGCTCTGTGCATTTCTGTATATTATCCGAATCCATTGTAGAAACCTAGGACCGAAGCCAAATTTCTCTAGTGCTCTCATCAGGTATGGCCACTTCCAACGAATCGAAGGCTTTGGCCGTATCTAATGAAGCCATCGCCCACTGTCTACTGATGGTGGGATTCCAATTTGGGCTATGATTTGTGCTCTGCGAATGTTATTGGAGGTCGATCTACCTGGTATAAACCCAGTTTGATCACAGTGTATTAAGCTAGTTATTATTTTGTTCAACCTATTGGCCAAGATCTTTGTCAGGATTTTGTAATCCAAGTTTAGTAAGGATATTGGCTGATAAGAGGCACAATCCATCGGATCTTTGTCCGGTTTGAGAATTACTACTATGGACGCCTCATATAAGGAGTCCGGAAGTTTGCCTAGACGCCACGCCTCCTTGAACATCTCCTTCAATTGAGGCCCAAGGATATCAACATACTTGGAGTATACCTCTAGTGGCAGCCTGTTAGGACCTGGAGATTTCCCATTCGCTAATCCGTTAATTTCATCCTGTATCTCCTCTAAAGTTATATCTTCCTCCAGTGATTTGCTGTGATCCATCGAGAGTGTTGGGCAGGTTATCTCATCTAAATAGTGCTCAAGTTCCAATCTCCGAGTATTTCACTCGTGTTTGATATAGCTCTCGATAGAAATCAGCAAAGCTCGCTACTATATCCGGGACGGATTCCTTGACCTCCCCACTCGGGACCCGGATGCGCAGAACTGGTGGGGCAGAAGTATTTCTATGGACTATGTGGGCCAGTAGTCTTCCTGCCTTATCCCCTAGCTCAAAAGCCTGCTGTTTGTAAAAGAATAGCTTTTGATTACTCTTTTCATGCAAGTGAACCAGATACATCCTTCCCTTCCGTAACCAGTCCTGCCTATTTGCCTCAGAGGGATCCAGCACAAATCTAGCTTCAGCTTCCTTGACACAAACAGTAAGGGAGTCCTCTTTTTTCCGGGGGTCTTTCTTAATATAAGAAATTGATGATTTAAGGCATACCCTTAAATATGCCTTCAACGTGTCCCACAGAAGCAGGGCACTTCGTGTCAGCGGTCATGTACTTCTAGAAACATTTGCAGTTGATCTGGGATCCTATCTTGTTCTTTTAGTAGGGTGAGCCAGAATGGATGTATTCTCGTTTTCAATCGAGGGTTTACCCCCTGCAAAACATTGAACTGTGTTATCAAGGGTGCATGGTCAGACACACTTTGAGGGCCATGAGAGACATTGGACAGCTCCAGGTAAGCATCAGGGGACCCAAATATGTAGTCAATCCTGGACAAGGCTCCATGAGACGGAGTGAAACAGGAATATTCTATTACTTCTGGGTGTTTCTCTCTCCAGAAATCTAGCTACCCCACCTCCTCGGTCCAGGCCGACAGCAATGTGGGTAGGCTATGGGCCGAAGAAGCCGGGTGAGCACTAAATCGACCCATCCGCGGATCCATCACCATATTAATGTCCCCCACACATAGTATCCTCGCTTGTGGGTACTGGGCCGCAGATATGGTCGCAGTCTGCAGAAGTGCCAAGTCAGCAGGAGGGGGACAGTAAATCTTCAGAACCACAAATGGAGTACCATTCACATGTGCATAAACAAAAACGTATCTTCCCTCCGGGTCACTTTCAATCGTATGTAACTCTCACCTAAGAGAGCGATTGATTAGCAGAGACACTCCCCTGGAGTGTGAGGTACCGTACGAGTGATATGCACACTGAACCCATGATTTCTGAAGTCTACCGGCTGTGTCGGCCGTTAAGTGAGTTTCTTGCAAACTGAGTATGTGAGGGGCATACCTGCGGACATGTGCAAAGACGGACATTCTCTTACCCACGTCCCCTAGCCCTCTCACATTCCAGGACATTAGCACTAGGGTGGCCATATTGTTTGTATCTCATATCTAAATACGAGTCTGCACTTCTGCTGCAATTTCGAATAGCTTCCTCCCAACGAATTACCCCTTACATTCACATATCTACCTGTAGTTGATGATCTACCACATAATGCCAAAACAAGGTATACAAGCTTAAGGCAAAACGAAACATGCCATAAACAAACACTGAAATAAAGTGAATATTGCCCAATACGGGAAATTGACTTCCTTGTGGCTGTAAAGTCAGGGACCTGCATATTACAAGGTGGTAAAAAGTTATGCAGGTATCTGACCAGCTCTCATCATACATAGTATAGCATACTGACAGTTAACTAATGGCGTACGCACAAAACAGTGAAACTCGCTCTGAAGTGGCTGTATGCAATCATTACAGAGTCCAAAGCTGCATACTTTCGCATAATGCAAATGACGAATCTCCACCGCCAGTGTTAATAGAATGTCCCATCGGTAAAGTCCTCGGACAAAAGATGAGACAAAGATGCAAAGCTGCTTCTCAAGATGGCGCCACTCTACGCGATTTCCTGACTACCAACTTATCCGCCTCTTTAGGGTCAGTGAAGAAATTTGACTTTTCTCCATCCACCACCCGCAGCCTGGCGGGGTATGCCATGGAATATGGTAAGTTCATGTCCCGAAGCCTTCTCTTTACAGAAACAAAGGTCGCCCTTTTCTTCTGAAGCTCGGCGGAAAAAAATCGGGAAACTAGGACACTTTGGCATTTTCATGCATGATGGTCTTCTTCTTCCTCGCCTGTGTAAGGATAAGGTCGCGATCCTTCCAATTCAGCATGCGTGCTAATAGCGGCCTAGGTGGAGCACCAGGTGGTGGTGGGCGAGCTGGAAGCCTGTGGGCTCGTTCCACCGCGTATGCCATAGAAAAGGCTGCCTCAGGAAAGGTAGATCTGAACCAGGTTTCCAGGAAGGCGGCAGGATCCGACCCTTCCGTTCTCTCTGGGAGGCCCAAAATGCGCAAATTATTCCTCCTGGCCCTGTTTTCCAAGTCATCACACTTTTGCCTCCACAGGGAGACTGACTCTTCCACGGCATGGATCTTGGCAGGCATGGGACGAGTGAGGTCCTCTAGTTCTGAGATACTCTCTTCCGCTCCCCTCACCCGCTCTCTGAGTTGCTGAACGTCTTGTCTAAGGAGGCCTACATCCACACGTACCTCGTCAATCTTGGTAGTGAGGGAAGTTTGACAGGCCAAGATTGCTGACAAGAGTTGTTCATGCGCTTCTTTCGGTGATAGCTCTGGCACCTCCGGTTCATCACTGACTACTTGCTGAGCCGCCTGGCCGCGGGTATGTTGAGTACGGGGTGTACTAGTTGTTGCGGCGCCATGTTGGTTATCTTGGCGCGCAAATTCTTTCAGGCGTTCAGCCGCTGCTTGAGCCTAGCTAGGTCCCATCTTTAGGATCCATAGGCTCGTGGTGTCGTACGTCTTTTTTATTGTCAGGGTGATCGTGTCAGTGCTCAGGATTGATCAGGATCATAAACGGGAGCCGGAGCTCAGATCATATGCAGTCGCTCATGTCGGCAGTTAGCCACGCCCCCGGGTCCTACGTTTATTGGGCCTTACAAGATCTTGTCCATCATCAATCCCGTTGCCTTCCATCTTGATCTTCCTCAGACTTGGAAGATCCATAATGTTTTTCACAGGTCCCTATTAAAACCTTATGTCCAACTCACTGTACCCTCCTCTTTGCCTCCTCCTCCGATTGTTGTTGATGGTAATCTTGAACTCCAGGTCTCTAGGATTGTGGATTCTCGCATTATCCGCGGTTCTCTCCAGTACCTCGTTCACTGGGAGGGTTATGGTCCTGAGGAGAGGATGTGGGTCCCAGTGGCGGACATTAACCCTCCTCTTATGTTAGGGTCAGAACCGACCCGTTTTCAGGTTTTGAATGTCTATAAGTATCACATAAATTTGTTTATTGCATCAAGATTTTTTTACTTTGTCAGGAACCTCTATTTAAACAATGTAATAGAAAAAGAATCCTTTTCACTAAATTATAAAATACTGTGGTTAAAATTAAGACGTTTATCGTGTTAGGGTCAATTCTGACCCAGTTATAATATAGGATTATAGGACACTAATAAGTGCCAAAACTGAAATCATAAACACTCTCTCTGCTTAGTAACACTGACAGCCAATCCCCTCTCAACCCTGTGAGCTGTAGTTAGGGAGGGGCCCATCTCTTTGCCTGCTTATCTGCTTCTCTAAATAAAGTAAAGAAACATAGGACCAATACATTTCAGAGTTGCTGACTTTCAGAGTAATCATCTCCAATATGCAACATGGGAGGTATGCTATCAAAAGAAAGGTCTAAGGGGTCACACCAAAAATATTAAAACCAATCTTTTCAAGGATAAAGAAGCCTAACAAGGTAACCAAGAGGTAAGAAACAAATTGGATGATAAATAATTGTTCAGAGGGTATTTTATGGCTGATTTAAGACACGGGTCAAAACCGACCCGTTAACATCATGGATAGTAACAGAAAGCTAACATAAGAGGAGGGTTAAGGCCACTCGTCTTATCAGGGCTTTCCATAGGTCTCATCCTGAGAAGGTGGGCTCTGAGTGTCCGGAGTCCACCCGTAGAGGGAGGGGTACTGTCACCGCCACTTCTGTGAGAAGGTCTGTTAGATGTTCTTCTCTACCTGCATGAAGTTCTTTGTTTTGGTTTCACTTTGTCATCTCCTTTCCTTCTCCCAGCTGTCATCTATTTACACTAATTGTCTCCCTTTATATTCCCTCCCATACTGCTTCACTTTGCGGTTTATACTTCTTCCTGGATTGTGTTAACTGCTGGAGGCTGCTTCCTCAGATAAGTCTGTTTCCTTTATTTGTGTTTCCTTGCTGGCTTGATTCTAGCTGACCCTGACTCCGTCCGTATTAAGTGCAGGGAGCCGGTGGTCGTGTCCCCTCACTATTATAGGGTATTCAGGTGTCACATAGTATGAGGTGCGTGGACATGCAATTGCCTACCATAAAGACCTTTGCATGGGCATAGCAGTCAGGGAGAGCTCTAGGGGTTTTATAGGGCTCATCCATATGCTCCTTAGTTTGGGATCAAGCCAGTCGGATGTTTATTTATAAGTTCCAGCTTTCTGCAACACCATCCGTGACAGCATGTGGAAGAGGTGGAAATGTGGGTGATAGACAGACCACCCTCAGTTCATCTTCTCAGTGCGAATTGGACGACGAAGAGGAGGAGGAGTAGGAGACGGTTGCCTCCGCTACAGAGGGTAGTACCCATGGAAGTTTAATTCTATCTGTTCAGCGTGGGTGGGCACAAGTGGAGGAAGAGGATGAGGAGATTGAGAGTGATCCTCCTGATGATGACAGCGAAGTCTTGCCTTTTGGTACTCTGGCACACATGGCCGACTTCATGTTAGGCTGCCTTTCCTGCGCGTTATATGCATTTTAGACAACACAGATTACTGTTTTTTCACCCTTCTCAACCCCTGCTACAAAGAGAACTTCTCATCTCTCATTCCTCTGGTGGAGAGGACAAGCAAAACGGTGCAATACCAGAAGGTCCTTGTTGAAAAATTGCTCCAAAAATTTCCATCTGGCAACGCTGGCGGCAGAATCCGTAGTTCCTTGGCCAACCGAGGAGGGGAGACAAGGGGAACACACAGCAGTTCCAACAGAGGCAGGGCAACACTCTCCAAAACCTGGGACAGTTTCATGACACCCACCAGAACCCTCACCCTGATGCGCGGCCTAGTGTCACAAGGAGGGATACATTTTGGAAGATGGTGAAGGAGTACATAGCAGACCGTATCAGCGTCCTCAATAATCCCTCAGTGCCTTACAACTACTGGGTGTCCAAGCTGGACACGTGGCACGAACTTGCGCTCTATGCCTTGGAGGTGCTGGCCTGCCCTGCCGCCAGCGTTTTGTCTGAGAGGGTATTTAGTGCTGCTGATGGCATTATAACAGATAAGCGTAACTGCATGTCAACTGAAAATGCTGACAGGTTGACTCTTATAAAAATGAACATGGTCTGGATTGACCATGACTTCTCGACTCCACCAGAGGAAAGCTGATGAACATAAAGGCACTTTAAATGTGTTGTTTATAATGTACTGAACCCACTGTATTCCCATGTACCCCTTCCACTACAAACAAGGGTATAGGGGTTGAATCTTCCTTTTCTCATCCTCCTTCTCCTCTTCCATCATATCAACACATGCTTATTCCTCGTATATAATGCCCTCGCACATATACCCTTTGCATATAATGTTTTACAGGGTCAGCTCAGCAGCAGGCCCTGGCATATAATTTTTTAAAGGGTCAGCTCACCAGCAGGCCCTCGCATATTATGTTTTACAGGTTCAGCTCACCAGCAGGCCCTCGCATATTATGTTTTACAGGTTCAGCTCACCGGCAGGCCCTCACATATAATGTTTTATAGGGTCAGCTCACCAGCAGGCCCTCGCATATAATGTTTTAGAGGGTCAGTTCACCAGCAGGCACTCGCATATAATGTTTTACTGGGTCAGCACACCAGCAGGCCCTCAAATCATGTTTTTTTTTAGAGGGTCACATCACCAGCAGGCCCTCGCATATAATGTTTTACAGGGTCAGCTCACCAGCAGGCCTTCACCTACAATCTTTTACAGGGTCAGCTCACCTGAAGGCCCTCGCATATAATGTTTTATAGGGTCAGCTCACCAGCAGGCCCTCGCATATAATGTTTTAGAGGGTCAGTTCACCAGCAGGCCTTGGCATATAATTTTTTAGAGGGTCAGATCACCAGCAGGCCCTCGCATATAATGTTTTACTGGGTCAGCTCACCAGCAGGCCTTCACCTACAATCTTTTACAGGGTCAGCTCACCTGAAGGCACTCGCATATAATGTTTTAGAGGGTCAGCTCACCTGTAGGCCCTCACCTACAACCTTTTAGAGGGTCAGTTCACCAGCAGGCCTGCACCTAAAATCTTTTACAGGTTCAGCTCACCAGCAGGCCCGTAAATAAAATCTTTTACAGGGTCAGCTCACTAGCAGGCCCTCGCATATAATTTTTTACAGGGTCAGCTCACCGGCAGGCCCTCACCTAATTGGTAATGCTGCCTTGCTTGTATGTGGTAGCCATAGCTGTTTCTCCGGCTCCCTCTCCGGAATCAAACCCTGATTCACCGTTACCCGTAGTCACCATGGTTTGCGCTGACAATAACATTGAAAGTTGATAGGCCAGACATCTGAATGGATCGTCGCTGTCACGGGGACGTGCGATCGGCCCCAGGTTATATAGTCACCAAAGCGGCAGCAGACCCTCACCTATAATGTTTTAGATGGTCAGATCAGCAGGCCCTTGCTCCAAATGTTTTTGAGGGTCACCAGCAGGCCATCAATCATAAGTTTTCAAGGCTGTGTATGATGCCCTCCTTTATGTGTAACAAAGGGTGTATTGTAGTGTCGGATCCTTGTAATTTTTGGTAGCCCTTTCACTTAGTGCATAGGCTTTATGAGTGTAGGAGTCCCACTACCTGAACAATTGTACCACAATGTGAATGAGGCCCTCCTTTATGTAATATACAGGTTGTATCGGAGTGCCTCTTCGTTGTAATTTTGGCAGCACTTGCACTATATATACAAGTAAATATCCAGGAAAGAATGTTTTCTAACAATTTTTCCTCTAAAATCGATTTTATCTTCGGTTTTGTGCGTATTATTGTCAGTCTGTAAAAGTGGCGTACTACTTGGACAACATCGTTCCCAGCAGCGACCTGGGAGTCCATTATACATCCAGACATCCTCCCCATGCTGTTCCCGAACCATTTCAGTGGTGTTTCCATAAATTTCTGACCTTTTCCTATGAACCAGGCACCCTCCCCTCTTCAGAGCAGGGGGTGCATGGTTTAATGCTCGGTTCTCCCATTGACTTCCATTATACTCGGATGCTCGGTAGAGCACCCGAGCATCTCGATGTATTCGGCCCGAGCCCCCGAGTACTATTGTGCTTGATCAACACTAGTATTTATGTAATAGGCTTGATTCTGGTGCTATATTTAAATGATGAGTTTGGTCCTTGTGCTGTACTTATGTAATGAGCTTAGTTCTGGTGCTGTATTTATGTAATGTGCTTGGTTCTGGTGCTATATTTATGGAATGAGCTTGGTTCTGGTGCTTTATTTATGTAATGGGCTTGGTTCTGGTGCTGTAGTTATGTGATGAGCTTGGTTCTGGTGCTATATTTAAATGATGAATTTGGTCCTTGTGCTGTACTTATGTAATGAGCTTAGTTCTGGTGCTGTATTTATGTAATGAGCTTGGTTCTGGTGCTATATTTATGGAATGAGCTTGGTTCTGGTGCTTTATTTATGTAATGGGCTTGGTTCTGGTGCTGTAGTTATGTGATGAATTTGGTCCTGGTGCTGTATTTATGTAATGGGTTTGGTTCTGGTGCTGTATTTATGTAATGAGCTTGGTTCTGGTTTTGTATTTATGTAATGAGCTTGGTTCTGGTGTTGTATTTATGTAATGAGCTTGGTCTTGGTGCTGTATTTATGTAATGGGTTTGGTTCTGGTGCTGTATTTATGTAATGGGTTTGGTTCTGGTGCTGTATTTATGTAATGAGCTTGGTTCTGGTTTTGTATTTATGTAATGAGCTTGGTTCTGGTGTTGTATTTATGTAATGAGCTTGGTCTTGGTGCTGTATTTATGTAATGGGTTTGGTTCTGGTGCTATATTTATGTAATGAGCTTAGTTCTGGTGCTGTATTTATGTATTAAGCTTGGTTCTGGTGCTGTATTTATGTAAGGAGCTTGGTTCTGGTGCTGTATTTATGTAATGAGCTTGGTTCTGGTGCTGTATTTATGTAATGAGCTTGGTTCTGGTGCTGTATTTATGTAATGAGCTTGGTATGGCATCACTACTTCTGTGCATAAACAGTGTCCTCTCCATTCACTGCTATGGAACTTTTGAAAGTAACCAGTGCTCAGCTATTTTTAAAAGTCCCATAATGGTGAATGGTCGTGCATGGTTGTGGTGGTACGTTGGGAGGGGGGGAAGGGTGCCAAAAAGACTTCTCACACAGGGTGCCATCTAACCTAAGTCCGGCCCTGCCCATCACTGAACCCTTCAGATGCCGCATTCATTCCTGATCGTAGCATCTGAGGTTACCACTTAGACCTTTCAGGGGTTAAACAGGATAAAATAAAATAAAAAATACTTATCTTATTTATTTGATCACGTAGAGGCCGTCATGGCCATCTTGATTAAAGATTTCACATGGTGATGTGATGACGTCATCCCACTGGTGACGTTTTAATTCACTGTGCATAAGGATTCGCGTGGTATCTTCCATCATGCGCAAATGGATGAGGGGAGTATGTATTTTCTTTATTTTTTACAGCCATTTTAGTGAAAATTGATTTGATACCACAAAGCGTGAGGAAATTCGCATTTGCGGCAAATGTAATTTCTTCTGAAATTTGGAACAAATTCAATTTGTTCGACTTTGATTCGCTCAACGCTAATCATAACTAGGGTTGTCTCGATACCCAATTTTTGATTTGGTTTCGATACCATAAAAAAGTATTGCGATACTCGATACCATTCGATAACACGCAAAAATAAAATAAAACACAAAAAAGCCTTTTGATTATTTAAACGTAAAACGTTTATTAAATCAAACAGAAAACCCTCACTTACTATTAATGTGAGGCACAAGAGGTCCAGTCCAAAAAGTTTACCCAGCCTGACATAAAAAAAAATGACCCCTATCATGTTTAAAACATGGTTATAGAACAAATTAAACAACCCAAAAGAGGAAGCAACAATAAAAAACTTTTATTATAAAGAGAGGCTTTCTGGATCCTCCGTCAGACACATTACAACCCCGGGGCTCCACAGAAACTATGAAATAACCTTTCACTGACTGATGACTTCTAGATATTAGATTAATCTGTCTTAATAGAGTTAAATAGAGAAAAAAAACGGAAAGCTGCATTTGGTATCTGTTATTTTGGACGGAAAAAAAAAAGACCTGTAGACAGAACTTTTGTTTCCTTCCAAGTTAATGGAGGGCGATGGAATGCTGGTTTCCGTTTTTTTTTTTTTTATCTAATCAACTCTAAAGACATTCTGTTTTAATCCATCCTAATAGAGTATTCAATTTCTCTTTCTGTTATTTTCAGCCTTAACCGCATTTGAATGAAATGCTATAACGGAAAGGGAAACGCTGATGTGAATCCCCACGAATAAATGATATAAAAAATACTAATAACTCATCCACACGTCTCCATTCATGCTGTGCAGGTAATAAAGAAGGGAGGATACATATGAAACACGTGTAAGAGCATCACTTGGTCACTGAACTCATGATGGCATTATTCAGGAGTTAATTAACCCTTTCTATCCCAGAGGTTTACTTGCTTTTTCATTTTCCGCTCCCTGCTATCCAAGAACCATAACTTTTTTATTTTTCCTTTCATGTAGCCAAGTAAGGGCTTATTTTTTGCGTGACAAGTTGTAATTTCCAACGCCACCATTTTTAATACTGCATATAATGTAGTGGGAAGCCGTAAAAAAATTGTTGTTTATTTACGACGTTTGATGTGCGATAAAACTGACCGGTTACTTTTATTCTACGGGTCAGTACAAATCCGGCAATACCTTATATGTATAGTTTTTCTTACGTTTTGATACTAATAAAATAATAAAAATCTGTTTCATTTTTTCATCGCCGTATTCTGACCTCTATAACTTTTTGGTAGTTATGTGTGCAGAGCTGTGTGAGGGCTAATTTTTTCAGGGCGATCTGTACTTTTCATTGATATCATTCTGGGGTGTGTAGAGCTTTTTATACACTTTTTATTAATTTTTTTTGGTGGGAAAACGAAGCAACCGTATGGAAAATATATATTTAATAGTAGGGGCATTTTCAAACGTGGTGATACCCTTGATGTGTATTTTTTTGTATTTTTATTTTAGGGGGCTATAACAAGCAATCATTAGATTGCTATTCTCATAGACTCCAATGTATTAACATTGCAGTCTATGAAAAACGTACCAGTTTCCTATGGAGCCCTGCCACAGACCACTGCTCCATGGGAAACAATGGGCAGCAGCCTCTTGTCATTCTCTATGACAGGGGCTGCTGCATACAAGTTCCAACTAGTTCCTCCCGCCACCCGAAAGCGCACAGGTGCCACGATCAGAGTTGAATGTGGCACCTGAGTAGTTAAATAAAGAGGGGGAAGGGGGGCGATCGCAGCTCCGCATTAGTGCATCCAGGTGCTGGCTGTAGGAAACAGCTGGCACCCGCCACATATGGAGTGGGCTCACTGCAGGGGCCCACTACATACACCCGCGGGCGCATAAGGCCGTACATGTACATGGGTTAAAGACCTGGCCAGCACCATACTAATACGCCACTGGTCGGGAAGGGGTTAAGAGATGTGACATCACAAGCAATTCCCACCACCTATATATCACTCAGCTCCAGTATAGATAGGTTTACCATTAAACCGCAGGAATGTACATATTGGGTTAATTATCATAGATCACCCGGTCAGGTAAATCAGTGATATAGTCATCATGCCACCAATATCACTGTCTCCGCACAGGAGTCTGTAGGAGCAATGAAGGTCACAGCACTAGGAGAAAGTATAAATATGAGCCAAGAAGACAATGTCTGTCAGTGACAATAGTGACGCTCTCGTGGAGCAAATAGAAGATTTTATTTTATCTGTAAATAATGTTTGAATAAAGATGAAATATTAATATGTCCATATATGTTATAAAACTATTATACTGAGCGTCGCTACTTCTCCCCATGTTACTCTGCATTCTCCTGTAGTGTGGGTGGAGGTGTGAATACAGTGATAAGAAGCAAGGTTTATGGGGACAGTTCATCTTCACTGCTCTGGAAGTAAACAAGGCTCTTCTTCTCTTCCTTATATCCACAATACTTTTTCTCCATGGATCTCGGTCACAGTTGACCTCAGAGAAATAGACCGCAATTGTCTGGGAGAGCCAGGTTAATTCCAACCAAAACATTTACCTTCTTATTATCTATTTAAGATCAGGGCATAACCTGGTATGTTAAAACATTTTATAATGGTTTCGCTTTCATGTGACGTCTATGATGCTTAAGAAGATTTGATTTGTGTGTAAAACATTTCCCACATTCTGAACAAGAATATGGTTTTGCTCCTGTGTGACTTCTCTCATGGCTAATAAGTTCTGATTTCCGTATAAAACATTTTCCACATTCTGAACATGAATATGGCTTCTCTCCTGTGTGAATTTTCTTATGTGTAACAAGATTTGATTTCTGTATAAAACAAATACCACATTCTGAACAGGAATATGGTTTTGCTCCTGTGTGACATCTCTCATGTTTAATAAGACTTGATTTATCTATAAGAGATTTCCCACATTCTGAACAGGAATACGGCTTCTCTCCTGTGTGACTTCTCTGATGTTTAATAAGACTTGATTTATCTATAAAAGATTTCCCACATTCTGAACATAAATATGGTTTTGCTCCGGTGTGAATTCTCTTATGCTTACTAAGATATGATTTAGCTCTAAAACATTTCCCACATTCTGAACACAAATATGGCTTCTCTCCTGTGTGACTTCTCTCATGTGTAACAAGATATAATTTTTTTGCAAAGCATTTCCCACATTCTGAACATGAATATGGTTTCTCTCCTGTGTGAATTCTTCTGTCTGTAGAAAAACCTGAGCTTTTTCGGAACGGTTTCCCACGCTGAAGCCCTTTCTGACCTGTACTTGTGGCAACAATTTGTGACCAGCTAGGAGAAGGTTCCTCATGATTAGGGGGATTATATGATAGATCTGTACTGTGAAGTCCTGGAAGCACATTAAAGTTTTCTCCTGAAGAGTGCTGCATGATTTCTTCATCTTCTGCTTTATAATCCGCTGATACCATGCAATTTCCCATAGAATCCTTGCTGGGATTTTCTGTTAAGACAAAAAATTATATTTGTGTGTTTTTATTCCTATTAAATTGGACCTGGATCTAGCAAGAAAGAGAGGTACTGTATTATCCATTCATTCTGAATCCACTTTTGTTAAAGAAAAAAAATTAAAATGGGTAAATGTGCGATTCCAGCCTTATAAAGCTTTCTATAACTTTCTGACAAAGTCCAGGGTTCTGGTCTACACCCGGTCAGAACTTTTTACATACAGTACATCATGACTTGATGAAACCCAAGAATTTCAAAAGCCCCACCATCAGGGCCGGCTCCAGATTCATGTAGGCCCTTGGGCGATAAAGTCTCAGTGGGCCCCCTTGTGGCATTTTGCACGGCACTTACAGCAATGAAACTGCATGTATTATAGATTAAATACCTTACACAGAGCATGCTACAGAGCAGATATATCAGTCCTTATGTGCCTACTTTTTTTTTCTACCCAGTGTTTTAGTCCCTCAGGTCTACTCACAGATATGTGCCCCTCACAGTAGATATTCCAAAATATGTGCCCCCTCACAGTAGATATGCCACATTATGTGCCTCCTCACAGTAGATATGCCAAGATATGTCCCCTCTTACGGTCGATATGCCAAGATATGTGCCCAGTGCCCCCTTCACAGTGGTTCTTCCCAGATGTGCCCCCTTCACAGAAAGTGAAAAAAACAAACAATAAATACTCCTCGTCTCAATTACCTGGCTCCTCCTATGATCTGTGCTCCCCATCAGCAGTAAGTACTGCTCCCCATCTTGAGTAAGTACACTGAGTCTGTTCACAAGTGATTGTATTTGCGGTACTCAGAAGTATATGTGACCTATATTGAGTGTATGTCTGTAATTTTTATTTCTAGTTGCCCTTGAATACATGTGTGAAGTCCCCTGATTATGTCTGGAAAGAAAGACAGAAACATGACATGTAGGGCGTTATAATAGGGCTTTATAGAACACTAGACCCATACTGAGGGAAAGTTTCGGTGTGGGGTCGCCCCTGTCGGGGCGGGTGCTCCATGTGTGGTAGGCAGGCTATAAGAACAGCCCCTAACCCCTAGGAAGGCAGGAAAGCCATAATAGGGTGTATTAGGCGTGGATATAGTGCCAATCATGACATAAGCACCCTGGTCACACCGGTCACAGGCACTACCAACAGCCAGGACCTTCCTCCACGGTTGTGGATCCTGCTCGGATGAGGTGAGATCCACCCTTTTTTCATTTATTCACTAGTAATTGATGTGATATAGTGGAGGTAATTTGCTGTTACTGTTGTCTCTCACCCAGTGTGAAATATTATTTTAAATGACCTAGTAAAGGTTACGTTTTAACGAATCCCAGTTTACAAAATGTATCTGTTATATTTGGGTGTAAATAGATACCACTGCACACCTACCTGAAGTGGTGGTATAATTAATTTTAGTATTTCAATTGATACATATATCGGATATGGCAGGATTTCTGAGCACAGGCTTCGACTCTGATAGTTGGCTGACTGAGGCCAAGGAAGTTTTCTCTGATAGAGCATTTTGTCAGAGAAAATACATTCCATCATATGGTGCTGCTTTCAAGGAATTGGAAAAGGTGTACAAGGAACAGATAGTTTCTTGGTGGGAAGTCCAAAGTCTTGAACATTATTTAGAGCATAATATTGTTCCGCGCGGTCTACGTATTAATCTTACTCCTGCGTCTCGTTGCAGAAATGCCTCCCTGATGAGCAAATGGGAGTCTGAGGCCACCAGTAGCTCATTAAGGTTTATGAGACTACTAATTGAACAGGAACGACAGACCTTGGCAGGACTTGAGATTAAATTACGAGACCAGATAGCAATCACACAGTCTTTTGCACAGGAAACGGATTTTGGGACAAAGGAGAAACAACTCTAGATAAGTTCCAATATCATCTTAAGGAGCGTAAACACAAACAGTTTACACGGGATCTAGCAGATTTCAAAGAAAATAAAGTATTTGTGCAAATAATCTAAAGAAGGAGATTAACTGAAAGGGACACTGACATCTCATCAACTGAGACAGACCTGTCAGGATCAGAGAAAGAACAATACATAGGAAACCGGAAAAACCTAACCAAAGGTAGAGGTCGTGGTAAGAAAAACAACCGGGGGGGGGGGGGGATATTATAATAAGGCAGGACAAGGTTTTTAAGACCAGGGCTCGACATACCCCCTACGAAACCGAGCACCACAACAACCCCAGGAAGCAGCAACAGTGCTGGCCCCAAAATAATCAATCTGTCTGACCATACTCATATATCAATCACAGAAACTAAGGTTCTTGAGAAGGGTCTCTCCTTTGTCCCAATACCCAAATATAATCCATTTAAAACTGCTGTAGACTTGAATCTTTTTGCGCGTAAATTGTGCTGGTATAAGCACTTTTGCAATATCGAGAAAAAACAAAGCGCAGAAATGGGAGTCCCTAGAGACATGATATCTGATGTAAAACTGCTAGAAAGTTTGACAGCGGCTAATGAACCGGCTTTAGGTGAAGGACCCTTTAAATCTTTTAAAAATAAGAGTAAGAGGGTACCACCCATAGGCGAGACAAACTGCGTGGACGTATTTCTTAAATTGGTCAGCAAAGACCTGGAGACTACCCACTTGTATTCAGCACCTCAAAATTGTACCCAGGATGAACTGTGTGCACTGGATGATTTGTCCAAAAACTTAAGTATTGTTATTAAGCCATCAGACAAAGGTGGGAACACAGTCATCCTCAGTACAAAGAACTATGAAGAGATGTGTGAGAACTTACTAGCCCCACGGGATTGTTACGAAATCCTACAGAGTGACCCGACCCCCGTCTACAAAAAAGAGTTAAAAGGTATATTAGATAGGGCAAAACTTGCCAAACTCATTAGTCAGGAAGAATTTGATTTCATGTACCCAGAATATCCTCAAATTGCCACTTTCTATAGTCTCCCTAAAGTACACAAAGGCTACGAGCCCTTGAAAGGGCGCCCGATCGTATCGGGCATTGATAGCCTGAGCCAAAATCTAGGTGTGTACATAGACAAGATCCTGGCACCATTTGTCCTTTCCCTATCATCCCATGTAAAAGACACCGGGGACCTCCTTAGACAGATAGATGGTATTCAGCTAGATGAGGACTGCATACTGGGGAGTGAAGATGTCGAAGCACTATACTCACCTATCCCACACAAATGGGGCCTATATGCAGTATCATACTTTCTGTCTTCAAGGGGGAGACACTTTCAGGCACACAGTGCCTTTGTATTAGATTTGTTGGAATTCTCACTGACGAGAAACTACTTTCTATTTAATGGGCGTTTTTTCCACCAGCTCAGGGGCACTGCGATGGGGAGTCCCTGCGCCCCATCGTATGCAAATTTGTTCCTGGGCTGGTGGGAAAATACCATAGTATTCAGGGATGAGTCCACAATCGAGTTACAGTGCGTTCAAAAGTGGGCGCGCTTCATAGATGATGTTTTCGTCATCTGGAAGGAAGCATGGAGAC
Organism: Bufo gargarizans; assembly: GCF_014858855.1. Lineage (NCBI taxonomy): Eukaryota > Metazoa > Chordata > Amphibia > Anura > Bufonidae > Bufo > Bufo gargarizans. Next base: position 750,818,965 of record NC_058080.1, on the reverse strand, counting down.
TTTCTCGGCTTGGGTTCAACAACTAAACCAAAACGAGATAGGTCTCCATTTCACATCCGAATGTGATCCATCAAAACTCCCCTTTCTTGACATCAGAGTGAGCATAAATTATATGGGTTGTCTGGAGACATCCATATATCGTAAGCCTACCTCGCCAAATTCCCTCCTGAGGTGGGAAAGTAGCCACCCGTACCCCCTCAGGAAGGAAATACCGAGAGGTCAATACTTACGACTAAGGAGGAACTGCTCCAGGCGCTCAGAGTTCATTAAACAAGCGGGCGACCTGAAAACTCGATTCTTAGACCGTGGATATCCAGCAGGCGTACTTACACCAGCGTACCAGACGGCCCTGAATAAGGACAGAGTGTCTCTATTGGCTCCACGAGCAGATACCCCTACGTACAGTAGCTCCAGTGAAAATAGGGAGATCTGTTTTATTAGCACATACAATGGGTGTTCTTCTGCAATTAAAGACATCATATCTAAACATTGGCATGTGCTTTTAATGGACCCTGACATCTGTAAGGCCGTAAAGGGGCGCCCTAGCATCACGTATAGACGTGGCAGAAGCATCCGTGATATGATGGTGCATAGCCACTATACACCAGTGCCCCAGAAAAAGACATGGCTTGAGAGAGGCATTAGTGGCAACTTTAAATGCGGAAGATGTGTGGCGTGCCCCTTTATGACCAAAGCAAGGTCATTTAGAAGCAACAATACCGGCAAAATCTACATAGTTAAGGACATCATTAACTGCAGAAGCACAGGATTAGTCTACAAAATCACATGCGAATGTGGGAAAGAATATGTCGGGAAGACAGGTAGAGAATTGAGGAGAAGAATAGGAGAGCATTTGAGTGATATAAGGAACGGCAGAGATACATCAGTGGCACGACATTTGTGAACACCGAACATGATGGTAGACTTGATTGCCTTTCCTTTATGGGAATTGAACAAATTAAGCCAGGAATGAGACGGGGTGACTTTGATAAGAGGATCCTGCAATGCGAAGCGAAATGGATCTTCTATCTTAGAACGGTCCACCCATCCGGTTTAAATGAACAACAGAACTATTGCTGCTTTTTATGATTTAAGTCGCAATAAAAGGATGCAGTCTGGCTGGGTCCCCCTTGGATCTCATGTGCTCCCGTTTACAAATGTGAGCATATGGGATCTGATGGTGGACCTGGTTAGAATATAAACGGGGGCGACTGGATCAAATATGCCGCAGTCTGGCTGGGTCCCCCTTGGATCTCATGTGCTCTTAAATCATGAGCATGTGGGATCTGATGGTGGACCTGGTTAGAACACTAACGGGGACAATCGTATTAAAAATGCCACATTGTTGTACTCCAGTAAATACACATCGGTTTCCATGGCCCAGTTATCAGCTGGCATCGTGAGTAGTGTGGCGGGTGCTTGGCGGTCCTGCTAATTTTAAATCCGGAATGCGATTGTGCATATACAAAGAGAAGGCAAGTCATAATTTGCCTTGCGATCGGGCCGTGCGTTATGAGCCTAGAGGTTGCTATGCAACTAGCAACGCTCAGACGCAGGCCCTTACCTCACTTCCGGCGTGCGTTCCACATGGAGTAACATGCTTTCTGATGGACTCGAACAGGTGAGGCAAGTAATCATGGGGGGCGTACACTCACCGAGAGGAGAGGTATAAGAGGAGGCAGTTAACAATTACTCAGTGCTCACCCAAATCATTGCTATTTGTGGTGAGACACTGACTGACATGGGACACTTCCCATGCCACATAGAGGATAAGAATCACCCACTATCCTGATGATACGAGGCTAAAACCACCTTGATCTTGAGTAAGTACACTGAGTCTGTTCACAAGTGATTGTATTTGCGGTACTCAGAAGTATATGTGACCTATATTGAGTGTATGTCTGTAATTTTTATTTGTAGTTGCCCTTGAATACATGTGTGAAGTCCCCTGATGATGTCTGGAAAGAAAGACAGAAACATGGCATGTAGGGCGTTGTAATAGGGCTTTATAGAACACTAGACCCATACTGAGGGAAAGATTCGGTGTGGGGTCGCCCCTGTCGGGGCGGGTGCTCCATGTGTGGTAGGCAGGCTATAAGAACAGCCCCTAACCCCTAGGAAGGCAGGAAAGCCATAATAGGGTGTATTAGGAGTGGATATAGTGCCAATCACGACACCGGTCACAGGCACTACCAACTGCCAGGACCTTCCTCCACGGTTGTGGATCCTGCTCGGATGAGGTGAGATCCACCCTTTTTTCATTTACTCACTAGTAATTGATGTGATATAGTGGAGGTAATTTGCTGTTACTGTCGTCTCTCACCCAGTGTGAAATATTATTTTAAATGACCTAGTAAAGGTTACGTTTTAATGAATCCCAGTTTACAAAATTTATCGGCCCCACATCAGCAGCAGCACGATACTGTGACACATGGCGCGGTTGTGTAGGAGGAGCAGAGGCTGATTCCCAGCCTGCCCCGCTCCTCCTTCTACACAGATCAGCAGGACGATGTGTGAGGACATCATGCTGCTGCTGTGGAGCGCTGGAGGCTCAATGGTGGATCGGGGAGCAAATAGTTCCCTGCTTTAGTGGCGTGCCTACGGTGTTTGGCACCTGGGGCGGGTCCTTTCTCTGGCACACCCCCCAAAAAAAAGTGTACCCCCTCACAGTAGTATTGCCCTCATTGTATGACCTTCACAGTAGTTTTGCACAGATGTGTGTCCCCTCACAGTAGTTATTCCCACACTGTGCCCTCTCACAGTAGTTATGCCCTCTGTGCCCCCTTCATAGTAATAATCCCCATTATGCCCCCATCATAGTAGAAATCTCCATTGTGCCCCTTTCACAGTAATAATGCCCACTGTGCCCCCTTCATTGTAGTAATGCCCTCTGGCTTTGTGCCCCCTCCATAGTAGAAATGCCCATTGTGCCTCCTTCACATTAGTAATGCCCTCTGTGCCCCCTCCAGAGTAGTAATGCCCTCTGTGCCCCCTCTATAGTAGAAATGCCCTCTGTGCCCCCTCCATAGTAGAAATGCCCTCTGTGCCCCCTCCATAGTAATAAAGTTCTATGTGCCCCTTCATAGTAATAAAGACCCCTGTGCCGCCTCCAGTAATAAAGTCCTCTGTGTCCCCTCCATAGTAATAAAGACCTCTGTGCCCCCTACATAGTAATAAAGTCCTCTGTGCCACCTCCATAGTAATAAAGTTCTCTGTGTCCCCTCCATAGTAATAGTTCTCTGTGCCCCCCCCATAGTAATAAAGTTCTCTGTGCCCCCCCATAGTAATAAAGTTCTCTGTGCCCCCATAGTAATAAAGTTCTCTGTGCCCCCTCCATAGTAAAGTCCTTTGTGACCCCTCTCATTAAAAACAAAAAAACACAGTAACTACTCACCTTGTCCCGTTCCTGAATCGCACAGTCATTTCTTCCCTGCAGGCACAGATCTCTCTGCAGCACTGTGTGGGTGGAGCTTATGCAGATTACCAAGCTGCAGGCTCCGCCCACACATCCGGCATCGTGGTCCATGCTTGCAGGCTGAATGGAGGAGAAGGCAGAAGTCTTCCTGCTTCACCATTCAGAGAGCGGCTGGCCTGAAGGAGGGGAGGAGCGCGGGGAGCTAAGCGGTGAGTGACAGGACCCAGCTCCCTGCGCTCCAGCAATGAGCGCTTCTATCTGTATTGATGGTAGCGCTTATTACTTCTGGCCTCTGGCAGCTGTGCTGTGGGCCCCCGCAGGAGCAGTGGGCCCCGGCACTTTCCCGGGTATGCTGGGTGCTGACGCCGGCCTTGTCTGGCAACCAACCCTGAAATCTGCCGATTTCAGCACATTTTACCCTTTAACACCAACTGGCCATCACTTTAATAGTAGAAGTTCACTAAAAAGGATCCATCACCTCATTCCTCATCACAAGCTACATTCATTATGAAAAAGATCTTAGAGCTGATGATGTTGTTGTACTCACTAGAAGGCTCCATGTCACAATCAACACCTAGAGCTTAAAGGAGTTTTAATACCAATGAGCTATGCTCTGAATAGGTCATTAGTACCTGATTGATAGGGGTCCGACGCCAGGTGCTGAATACCCACCGATCAGATACTGATGATCTATAATAAAGATAGGTCATCAGTATTAAAATCTCAGAAAACCCTTTTAATTCACAAGCCCTTTTTAGGGTACCTCCACCCTTGCTGCTGAAATTTCACACATGCCTATGTCAGAACTATTGGGCAGAAAAGGGATCAATATTGTAAAGGCCTATACAAGTTAGAAGGCCTTGCTTTCTCACCTGGAGTCCTCAAGTGGTCTGCTCACTGCCCGTACGTTGCCTCCCACATCTCTAGTAGGTCTAGTAGGTCGGGTGAGTCTCCTTCCCTCGTTCCCCGCTCCACCAAGTCGCCTCTGGCCGGCGCCCTCATCTTCTCTCCTGGCAGCGCTACTTCCGGTCGCGAGGATCGCTATGTTACACTGCATCGGCAAGTCCTGTTTCTTTCTTTTTTTTTTATGTGCAGGTTATTCCATTAAGCTTATGGTTAGGAAATCATGCCATAGTTTGCATTTGGGTTGTCAGCATCAATATATCATTTTACTCTGAATCCACAATTGATCTTATTAACCCCCAGCCTTCAATTCCCTGGTGAAGGATTAGAATCCCTCCTCTCACACGCCAGGAACCTACTGCAACATTCTCTCTCTCCAACACCGCCAGGAATTACCAAGCCGGCCTCAAAATTTATAAGTTATTCTGCAGGTCTCATCCGCAAGGTAGTCTGGATGATATATCCTACTTATTGGCATTCATCGCCCATTGCCATCTCCACCGCAAGCTTTCTTACAATACCATTAAACTGTATTTAGCTGGGATCCAGCACTGCTCCATGCTCCACAGTCCAGGCGGAGGTTCCATTTTTTTCAATACAGGCCGTAAAAGCTCAGAGGAATCCAAAAAAGCGGGAATGCCTCCCCTGCCCGTAGACAGCCTGTCTCCGGTGAAATGTTTAGAAGACTTTCTTCTGCTTTGGATGGTCATCCTTTTGGGCCATCTCGCAGCTTAGTCATCAAGGCAGCAATGTACCTTGGATTCTACGGTTTCCTCAGACCAGGCAAATTCACTCGCGCCACCTCCAGGCATCAAGGGCTGCAGCGTCAGCAACTGACCTGGGCCCAGGACCATTTTGTCCTCCAGCTACCTTCCACCAAAACTAGCCAGCATGGGCCTCCCTCGGTCCTTCACAGTTGTTGGCTCTGCTACAAGACGCTCCCCCCGATATCCCGTTGTTGCCTTTCCATGAAGGTTGTCTGTCTTCTGTCCAATTCACATCACATATCAGGACCTTGACGGCAGGTCTCGGGTATAACCCCCTCACCATCACCGGTCATTCGTTCCATATCGGGGCAGCTTCGGTGGCTTCCAAAAACAGGGTCCCGGCCCACGTAATCAAAAAGATGGGGCGGTGGCGGTCCTCTTTTTTTGTCAGGTACATTCCTAACCCGAATGTCGAGATATCCCAGGCTTTTTGTAACCTCGTGCTCTGAGGGCATATTAAATGGTTTACCGCTTTTCCAGTCTCCTCGCTCTTTTTTTTGCCCACTTCTAGGCTTACCCATGCTCCTGGATCCCGGCACAACTCAGCCAGCTTAGGACAGGGGTTTAGGCGCTCCTCCTCGTCAGTTGCCTTTAGCCTCTACCACAAATCACCTTATGATGGTAGCCATATTGTCGGAATGCTTTTGAGGTCAAAGTAAGTTGATTTTCCCAGACAGAGAAGTGCAAAGAAACTCAAGAATCTTTGTATAAACATTCTCAGGTAGTAAATTGGGGGGAAGTCAGACATTAAGATGTTTCATACTTTTAGAGAGATAACAGGAATGAAGTGCCTAAAGATTTTTTCTCAATAAATAGAAAGAATATAACTTTAATATTCATTGTAATAATTGTAGTAGCTGCAATGTGATTGTATGGTGATATTATATGCATTATCCTAGATGATTATGTTTTAAGAAGCGGAAGTCAAGTATAATCTTGTAATCAAAGTATAGTCTTTGACTATAGAGAATTAGGTAAGGTTTCCAATATAGTCTCTGAGTGTGTGAAAGACGGTTGGAGTTAATTACCCCATGTCTAAAGAATGTGTAGATAAGGAAAATAAGTATTTAGGGAGAATTTGTTTGAAACTCGTATATTTTATGGCAGACAAGATGTCTGACGGGTTAATTACATTAGTGTCTTTCTTATCTTATTTAGAGCTCTGGCTAAGACTTTGGTCAAGGTTTATCTTTTTCTCAAATTAAAAGAAAATGTAATTTTAAGTGTAATTACACAAACTGTTACATAGAACACTAGTGTCCCCTGGTGTTGGTGGTGAGTAAGAGAGAAGTGGCAAATTGATGCACTATGATCTCATTAGTAACATGTAAGACCAAACCAAACCCACCTTCCGGGGGGAAGGGATAAAAGTTAGCAGGAGCCAGCAAGGGGGATCGACTTATCAGATCAATCCCAAGACACAAGGACACACAAGAGAGAGAAAAAAGGTCAGTGTCACGAGACGCAGGGGTGCTCGCTCTCCTCAGCGCCACCGGCGTCCCGAGTCTGTGCAGGAGCGCGGACGCGCACAGCGTCCTCGTCTCCTTGGTGATAAGGGGCGGGCGTCCCCAGTTTCCCCAGCTACCAGACGGGATCTGAGCACCGAGATGGGCACTCGGTGCTCAGCTGTACTTCCTGCTGCGGGTCATGTGACGCTGGCCACGTCACATGACCCCAGCTAGTCAGTATTTAACAGGCAGCCTGCTGGCCACAGGTGGCCTGTTAATTTTAGGTTCCTGGCGATTTATTTGAATCCTGAATACTTACCTGATCCTGTTCCCTGACGATCCTTTGCCTGCTCCTCCTGTACATCGCATCCCTCCTGGTATTTTGACCTCGGCTCCCACCTGACTACTCTTTGTTGACTCCTGTGGTACTTCTCGACTCTCCTGGTATTTGACCCCAGCTTTTCCTCACCATTATTTTCTTAACCCTCTGTACTGCGTTGCCCTCTTGGTTCTGACCCGGTCCGTTCACGTTCCGTATTTTGTCTTGTCTGTCTTCCCTGCACATATTCTAAGATAGGGACTGCCATCCAGTTGTCCCCTGTCGTCAGGACTCGTGAGGCAAGTAGGCAGGGCCAGGGGTGAGGGTGGAGCGCAGTGGTCATTATCCTTCGCCCTGTGTGTGTGTAAACGTGACCGTTACAGTCAGAAGGAAAATAGGATATGATCTTACTTCACATTCCAGACAGATTCTCTGGTATAGTATACATTTTGTCTGTATATTAGGCAACTGATTAGGATTAGCTATTATATATATATATATATATATATATTATTTTTATTTTTTTATTCAAATAAACCATATTGTTCTTTGTAGGATCTATATTGATTTGAGTTCATTGTACCTGCAATATCAATCGTGCCCTTTTCAATCTTGGGAGATTAATCTATACAATTGATATATCTACAATTGTGTGATCTCCAAAGAACTGATTGTAGTTCTAGTCAGATGGTCTAATTGAATTGGTATATATTACATAACATGGTGGAAGCTTAATTTTATTTGGATTGTAATCTAGTGTAAAAACAAAACTCATTCATGATGAGATGAAGTCATCACGCACCGTTAAACTTAGAATTATGAAATCTGTTCGCTGGGAGAGATCAAGTGTCAATTTTGTTTTCTGTTATTATTAAGATACCAGTGTAATTACTGATTATATCTATATCCTACAGGTTATTTTGTCTTCTTGATTGCATATAATTGATTATTATTCTTGAATTGTCACCAATTTTATATTGTCTTATATATTATTTTCGCACTGAAATATTATTAATATATATATATTTCGTATACAACTGTCTTCCTTTTGTCAACTTAGCGCAGATAATGAGCTCTTGTTATTATTTGTTGAAATAAGTTGGAATCTCCTCTATTATAGATTCTAGCTTGTTTTTCCGTAAATAAAACTTTTTTCAGAGCAGTATAAACATTCTGACACCTAGTACAAGCTGCAGTCTCCCTAGCTCTGTAGTGAGAAAGTGCTGATCTTCCTATTCCATCTGCAGCTTTATTTACTGCAACCTGTCCGTATGAGATGACACCAGGGGAGGAGGTACACTGAAAGGAGCTGGTCGAGTCCAGCTTTGTCATTGCTAACAAGCTGAGCTATTAACATCACCACCACGATTTACATTAAAATATACTAGTATTACTGCGCTGTGTCTTGTAATTTGTCTATTAAATTGCTTTTATTAATATGCTAATTACCTCAATAAGGAGCCCAAGTTGCTGTCCCACCAGCCGTTGGAGCCCAGCCGCGCTCATTATCTTGGAGCCCAGCACCGCCCCACTGCTAATTTATTCACTGCTCATCGCCGACGTAATGTGTTTGCTACGCCCGAAATCTCGCGCATGCGCCGTGGATACTTACGCCAGCGCCCGCGCAGTATCCTGTCATCGGCCCCACAGAACGAAGTGCGCATGTGCCAGCTTCGCTCGACCCGGAAATGCGAGAGATTTCGGGCGCAAAAACACATAACGTCGGCAATGAGCAGTAAACAGTGGGGCAGTGCTGGACTCCAAAGGCCGGTGGGACAGCAACTCGGGCTCCTTATTGAGGTAATTAGCATATTAATAAAAGCTATTTTATAGACAAATTACTAGACACAGGACAGTAATACTAGTATATTTTAATGTAAATCGTGGAGACTGATGTGGTGATGTTATTAGCTCAGTAAGTAAAATCCAGGTGACAGTGTCCCTTTAAAACAGGGATATGGAGCAGTGTTTTGGGGACTCTAGTGATGGATGGAAAAGCACCAGCGGGGTGGTGCAGCCAATAGCAGGCCGCGACGTATGCACGGGGGCAGGTCACTGTCGTGTCCTGCTATTGGCTGCATGCACATGCTCGACCTGCCACCCGGGTTATTTGGGGGGAGGAGGGGTAAGGAGGCCCTGTTCTCCTGATCCTGGGAGTTCTAGCAGTACGACACCCACTGATCTAATACCTTTCCCCTGTGCACAACTGGAACACCCCTTTGATGACCTAATACTTCTTTTTGTGTTTTCGTTCTCACAATTTTGGCTCATTAAACAGAATCTTACATTTATGTTTTCACCCTCCTAGAGACTAGAAGCTGTGATCCTCTGATCCCTTGTATAATGCTCTGGATTACATAGTTTTCCACAGCATTATAGTCTGGCAGTAGTCCACTGACCGGCAGCCTATTAGACTGCGCCTCTGGTATCTGCACATGTACATGTAGGTCACTGGCGGCATGTAATTCCTGCACAATGCCGTACATGTAGTTCATCATGACAGCACAGACATAAAAGCTGCATCCGCATAATCCCCAGTGGGTGTGTGGATGTGACTGACCGTCATGTCCTGCAGGAACAGCCAGGATCAGAGAAGAATCTGATCAGAGATCGCCGTCAGCTGGATAAGGGGAACACTTCATGATGTGATGGGGACATCTCCAATCAAAGAGCAGCAGCTGGTGATCAGATTCTCCTCCTGCCCTGAAGGCACCAAGGACAGAATCTGAAGTCACTTTCTCCATTCATGATTCCATACCTGTGGTGACATCTCCTGGAATGTCCTCCTCCACCTCACTCTTACATGGGGGATCGCCCATCATCCTCTCTTCTTCATCCTCCACTTTAATATCAGTCAGATCTTCCCCCTGATTTGTCATCTGTAACAATTCAGTACAATACAGCAGACAGGTGGGAAATGTAACAGATCCACATAAGAAACCCCCACAATCTATGACCCCTCTATGACTGCAGGACCCCCCTATATAGATGTGTATAGGGCTCAGCTCCATCTACCTGAGGATTCTCTGGGACCTTCTCCTCTGGACAGTCCTGGGAATACAGAGGACGGGGACATCTCTTTGGTGGATTTCTCCTCCTGGATCCATCTGTGGAGACACAAGCACACAGTGACTGAATACATGGCCTCCTGTAGATCTGTCTATAGATCAGACTCTTCTCTCAGCTCCTTCACTTCTAGGTTTAGTTATCAGGGGTAGATAACAATATTCTGCTCATTACATCTGTGCCGAGGTCCCAGCACCTAGCAGGCCACAAGACTGAAGACACCTCTGGTGTACGAGAGCAAACATTACTTTTGGCCATGTTTGGAGGATGAGGATACAGTGTTAAGTGTCAAGGCCCTGCAGCACCCTACCAACCAGGAAGGTGTCAGGGTATTCTCCTAGCTCAATGACACCCTGCTTATCAGGTAATTTTCTAGAGCAAGAACCCAAAGTACATGTACCCAAGTTAATCAGCTAGTCAAAGTACATGGAAGAAGTAAAGCAACTACTCCCAGTCTCCTCTCCTCCAGCCATCATCCTTAAACCCAACTATGATGGGCAAAAAGAAGCACCAGAAGCCTAATGCCATTACTGCCTCTCAAACTCCCACTTCACTTATTACTCTGAACCGTTACCCGTCTCCTGCACTCTTCATTTCAGAGCTCCATGTTGGCAAGATGGCACCTGTTTCGGATCTCCCTGTTAGGGCTACATCTCCCACAGCCTCCTCAGAGTGAGGCCCCAGAATCCTCCTTGTTACTTCTGATTAATGCTTCCCCTACAAGAGACCCCATTTGCTATTATCTTTCTTCCTCCTTCCAAGCAGCCCAAGATTTTGGTACCGACAGCCTATCCTCAGGTTAGCTCATCAATATTAGATGGATGAGAGTTCAAAGCCCGGCACCCCCACCGATCAGCTGTGTGAAGAGACTGTGTCACTCCGGTGAGCGCTGAGGCCTCTTCCTAGGACAGGGACGTCACATTGGTGGTGCAGTTTTCCTACCAGATTCCTGTCCCTTACAAGTAACAGGTGTAGCTGAGGACCGGCGGGTAGATCTAATCCTCCAGGGAGCTCTTTTAGGACGTCCCATTACTCTATGTAATATATACGCCCCAGTGAGAATCGTTAATTTCTAACGATAATTTGATTTCCCTTAGTCCTAACAGCAGCACAGATGGGGTTAACTGCCCCCCGTGGACTGGTAGGACCGGCGGAATTTTTAATGAGCCCAAAGAAAAACCAATAGAAGAACTCCAGCTCCCTTAAAGGGAGGGGTTCGCCCCCCAGCCCAGCGTGTCTATACCAAGAAAAGTACTTAGGGCGGGAAAATTTGTGTGCTGCTGTTAGGACTAAGGGAAAACAAATTATCGTTAGAAATTAACGATTCCCTTACGTCCTACCAGCAGCACAGATGGGGAGATAGCAAGAAGAATCCCTTAGGGAGGGTCCTCATTCCCGGCAGAAGTAAGAACTGTCTGCCCAAAGACCGAAAACTCTGCTACCTGAGCATCTATCCTATAATGGGAGATGAAGGTTGATTCAGAGCTCCAGGAAGCCGCCTTACAGATCAACTCTAGGGGGAGAAGACTTCTCTCCGCGACAGAGGTAGCTACGGCCCTAGTAGAATGGGCCCTCACAAACTCCGGAGGATCTAAGTTTTGGGAGGTGAAAGCTTCCCTAATGGCTTCCTTGACCCAGCGACTAATAGTAGTTTTAGATGCCTTACGGCCTTTAGACTTACCGGCAAACAGGATGAAGAGGTTCTCATCTATCCTGAATTCTCTCGATCTATCCACATAGATCTGGAGGCATCTCGATATGTCCAGTGGATGTCGGACTGGAACATCAGAGGAGGAGAATAATACAGGTAGAGAAATTACCTGATTGATATTTTGAAAAGTTGGAACCTTAGGTCTAAAATAAGGTAGAAATTTTAGAAGGACTCTGTCCTGTAAGAAAATGATGTATGGGTGTAAAGCGGAGAAAGCTTGCAGCTCCGAAATTCTTTTGGCTGAGGTTATAGCCAGAAGAAAGACCACCTTGAGTGTTAGAAATTTAAAGCTTGCCTCCTCCAAAGGTTCAAAGGGGGGAGATGCTAACCTCTTGAGAACTACTGACAAGTCCCATTGGGGAACGGGTTTCAGTATCATAGGCTTCAATCTTTCTGCTCCCTTAAGGAGATGGCAAAAACCTGGACCTTCAGGGTAGAAGGAGGGAGACCTCTATCCAACCCATCCTGGAGGAATTGTAAGATCGCAGAGAGGGGCGGATCTGCAGACGCCACCTGGTTGGAACTACACCATGAGGTGAAGGTCCTCATGATCCGGGCGTAGGCCTTCTTGGTAGACTCTGCTCTGGAATGCGACAAAGTTTTCAGGACCGACTCAGAGAGCCCATCCACTCTGGGAAGAGACTGATCAACCTCCAGGCTGTCAGGTTGAATCTGTGCAGATCTAGGCAGAGATGCGTGTCCCACGACACCAGGGTCTGCTCCGGCAGGAGTTTCCAATATTGTCCCCGACTCATCTGAATGAGCTGGGTAAACCAGGATCTCCTGGGCCAAAATGGTATGATGGCTATTACCGAGGCCTGATCCTGACAGATTTTCATCAATACCCTCGGAATCATGGAAAAGGGAGGGAAGATGTAGGCCAGCCTGAACCTCCACGGTATTGTCAGAGCATGTTTTGCCAGGGGGTTGTCCGACCTGGGAAGTGTAGTCCCCGATGAGATATGAGCAGCCGGTATCCGGCATTACACGGATCCTCTGCTTCCTATTTGCCATCAATTGGCCGACAGCTAAAACACCCTGCGGATCTAATCCCTGATGTCTGGCCTGTTGTGGACCATTGGTGGACAATACTGTGGCTATAACATTTATAGGCAGGGGAGTTGGCAATATAAGCCCACCTTGATGTGAACTTTACAGACCTGGAGGTCACAGAGTATTTAAAGTGCCAGTCACCCCCTGTGACTGAATTGAATACGCCAAGAAAGACATTGAGGGGATAGGAGTTACTGTGGGCAATATGACGTGGCAAATAGGTATGGCCCCTAGCTCGCCAAGTCTTTTGTGCTGTCCACATCGAGGTCGCTGAGTCTCCTCTATTCAAATACCCGGCACCTGCCATCTACTGTGGAGAGTTTAGTGCAGGTGTGTTAGAATGGAGGAGGCCGAGTGATGTGTCTGGTCACATGACCCTCCATCAGAAGCCATCTTATAGACAGGACCTCCATGAGGGGAGCACAGAATATTTCCTTACCAAGAGGACATGGGAATAAAGTTGTGATGCCCAAAATGTAAAGCACTGGAGGCAGACAGTCTCCATTTCTTGTGGATGTGGCCCTTAAAGGGACACTGTCACCTGGATTTCACTTACTGAGCTATTAACATCACCACCACGATTTACATTAAAATATACTAGTATTACTGCGCTGTGTCTTGTAATTTGTCTATTAAATTGCTTTTATTAATATGCTAATTACCTCAATAAGGAGCCCAAGTTGCTGTCCCACCAGCCGTTGGAGCCCAGCCGCGCTCATTATCTTGGAGCCCAGCACCGCCCCACTGCTAATTTATTCACTGCTCATCGCCGACGTAATGTGTTTGCTACGCCCGAAATCTCGCGCATGCGCCGTGGATACTTACGCCAGCGCCCGCGCAGTATCCTGTCATCGGCCTCACAGAACGAAGTGCGCATGTGCCAGCTTCGCTCGACCCGGAAATGCGAGAGATTTCGGGCGCAAAAACACATAACGTCGGCAATGAGCAGTAAACAGTGGGGCAGTGCTGGACTCCAAAGGCCGGTGGGACAGCAACTCGGGCTCCTTATTGAGGCAATTAGCATATTAATAAAAGCTATTTTATAGACAAATTACTAGACACAGGACAGTAATACTAGTATATTTTAATGTAAATCGTGGAGACTGATGTGGTGATGTTATTAGCTCAGTAAGTAAAATCCAGGTGACAGTGTCCCTTTAAAACAGGGATATGGAGCAGTGTTTTGGGGACTCTAGTGATGGATGGAAAAGCACCAGCGGGGTGGTGCAGCCAATAGCAGGCCGCGACGTATGCACGGGGGCAGGTCACTGTCATGTCCTGCTATTGGCTGCATGCACATGTTCGACCTGCCACCCAGGTAATTTGGGGGGAGGAGGGGTAAGGAGGCCCTGTTCTCCTGATCCTGGGAGTTCTAGCAGTACAACACCCACTGATCTAATACCTTTCCCCTGTGCACAACTGGAACACCCCTTTGATGACCTAATACTTCTTTTTGTGTTTTCGTTCTCACAATTTTGGCTCATTAAACAGAATCTTACATTTATGTTTTCACCCTCCTAGAGACTAGAAGCTGTGATCCTCTGATCCCTTGTATAATGCTCTGGATTACATAGTTTTCCACAGCATTATAGTCTGGCAGTAGTCCACTGACCGGCAGCCTATTAGACTGCGCCTCTGGTATCTGCACATGTACATGTAGGTCACTGGCGGCATGTAATTCCTGCACAATGCCGTACATGTAGTTCATCGTGACAGCACAGACATAAAAGCTGCATCTGCATTATCCCCAGTGGGTGTGTGGATGTGACTGACCGTCATGTCCTGCAGGAACAGCCAGGATCAGAGAAGAATCTGATCAGAGATCACTGTCAGCTGGATAAGGGGGAACACTTCATGATGTGATGAGGACATCTCCAATCAAAGAGCAGCAGCTGGTGATCAGATTCTCCTCCTGCCCTGAAGGCACCAAGGACAGAATCTGAAGTAACCTTCTCCATTCATGATTCCATACCTGTGGTGACATCTCCTGGAATGTCCTCCTCCACCTCACTCTTACATGGGGGATCACCCATCATCCTCTCTTCTTCATCCTCCACTTTAATATCAGTCAGATCTTCCCCCCGATTTGTCATCTGTAACAATTCAGTACAATACAGCGGACAGGTGGGAAATCTATCAGATCCACATAAGAGACCCCCACAATCTATGACCCCTCTATGACTGCAGGACCCCCCTATATAGATGTGAATAGGGCTCAGCTCCATCTACCTGAGGGTTCTCTGGGACCTTCTCCTCTGGACAGTCCTGGGAATACAGAGGACGGGGACATCTCTTTGGTGGATTTCTTCTCCTGGATCCATCTGTTGAGACACAAGCACACTGTGACTGAATACATGGCCTCCTGTAGATCTGTCTATAGATCAGACACTTCTCTCAGCTCCTTCACTTCTAGGTTTAGTTATCAGGGGTAGATAACAATATTCTGCTCCTCACATCTGTGCAGAGGTCCCAGCACCTAGCAGGCCACAAGACTGAAGACACCTCTGGTGTACAAGAGCAAACATTACTTTTGGCCATGTTTGGAGGATGAGGATACAGTGTTAAGTTTTAGGGCCCTGCATCACCCTACCAACCAGGAAGGTGTCAGGGTATTCTCCTAGCTCAATGACACCCTGCTTATCAGGTAATTTTCTAGAGCAAGAACCCAAAGTACATGTACCCAAGTTAATCAGCTAGTCAAAGTACATAGAAGAAGTAAAGCAACTACTCCCAGTCTCCTCTCCTCCAGCCATCATCCTTAAACCCAACTATGATTGGCAAAAAGAAGAACCAGAAGCCTAATGCCATTACTGCCTCTCAAACTCCCACTTCACTTATTACTCTGAACCGTTACCCGTCTCCTGCACTCTTCATTTCAGAGCTCCATGTTGGCAAGATGGCACGTGTTTCGGATCTCCCTGTTAGGGCTACATCTCCCACAGCCTCCTCAGAGTAAGGCCCCAGAATCCTCCTTGTTACTTCTGATTAATGTTTCCCCTACAAGAGACCCCATTTGCTATTATCTTTCTTCCTCCTTCCAAGCAGCCCATTACTCCTGCCGGAGCTCAGGATATGGCCGGTGACCCGGTGTCTCTCCTCGGTGCGGTGTTATTTCATCTGTCATTTCCTCGGCTTTCCTCCTCAGCATGGGGGTTGAATACTTTTCCTCTTTTTAAGGGTGACGTTCCGATCTTTACTGCCCATTTTGGGATTTCTGCAATCGTTACTGGAATTACTGGTTTTATTATCTTCTTTTCTCTCCTTTTTGTCTCCATTTAATGGGTTGTCCAATATTTTGGTACCGACAGCCTATCCTCAGGTTAGCTTATCAATATTAGATGGATGAGAGTCCAAAGCCCGGCACCCCCACCGATCAGCTGTGTGAAGAGACAGTGGCACTCCGGTGAGCGCTGAGGCCTCTTCCTAGGACAGGGACGTCACATTGGTGGTGCAGTTTTCCTACCAGATTCCTGTCCCTTACAAGTAACAGGTGTAGCTGAGGACCAGCGGGTAGATCTAATCCTCCAGGGAGCTCTTTTAGGACGTCCCATTACTCTATGTAATATATACGCCCCAGTAAGAATCGTTAATTTCTAACGATAATTTGATTTCCCTTAGTCCTAACAGCAGCACAGATGGGGTTAACTGCCCCCCGTGGACTGGTAGGACCGGCGGAATTTTTAATGAGCCCAAAGAATAACCAATAGAAGAACTCCAGCTCCCTTAAAGGGAGGGGTTCGCCCCCCAGCCCAGCGTGTCTATACCAAGAAAAGTACTTAGGGCGGGAAAATTTGTGTGCTGCTGTTAGGACTAAGGGAAAACAAATTATCGTTAGAAATTAACGATTCCCTTACGTCCTACCAGCAGCACAGATGGGGAGATAGCAAGAAGAATCCCTTAGGGAGCGTCCTCATTCCCGGCAGAAGTAAGAACTGTCTGCCCAAAGACCGAAAACTCTGCTACCTTAGCATCTATTCTATAATGAGAGATGAAGGTTGATTCAGAGCTCCAGGAAGCCGCCTTACAGATCAACTCTAGGGGGAGAAGACTTCTCTCCGCGACAGAGGTAGCTACGGCCCTAGTAGAATGGGCCCTCACAAACTCCGGAGGATCTAAGGATTGGGAGGTGAAAGCTTCCCTAATGGCTTCCTTGACCCAGCGACTAATAGTAGTTTTAGATGCCTTACGGCCTTTAGACTTACCGGCAAACAGGATGAAGAGGTTCTCATCTATCCTGAATTCTCTGGATCTATCCACATAGATCTGGAGGCATCTCGATATGTCCAGTGGATGTCGGACTGGAACATCAGAGGAGGAGGCGGAGAATAATACAGGTAGAGAAATTACCTGATTGATATTTTGAAAAGTTGGAACCTTAGGTCTAAAATAAGGTAGAAATTTTAGAAGGACTCTGTCCTGTAAGAAAATGATGTATGGGTGTAAAGCGGAGAAAGCTTGCAGCTCCGAAATTCTTTTGGCTGAGGTTATAGCCAGAAGAAAGACCACCTTGAGTATTAGAAATTTAAAGCTTGCCTCCTCCAAAGGTTCAAAGGGGGGAGATGCTAACCCCTTGAGAACTACTGACAAGTCCCATTGGGGAAGGGGTTTCAGTATCATAGGCTTCAATCTTTCTGCTCCCCTAAGGAAGCGTTTGATGAGCGGGTCCCGAGAATATGGCCTGTTGAGACAGGCCGAGATGGCAAAAACCTGGACCTTCAGGGTAGAAGGAGGGAGACCTCTATCCAACCCATCCTGGAGGAATTGTAAGATCGCAGACCTGGTTGGAACTACACCATGAGGTGAAGGTCCTCATGATCCGGGCGTAGGCCTTCTTGGTAGACTCTGCTCTGGAATGCGACAAAGTTTTCAGGACCGACTCAGAGAGCCCATCCACTCTGGGAAGGGACTGATCAACCTCCAGGCTGTCAGGTTGAATCTGTGCAGATCTAGGCAGAGATGCGTGTCCCACGACACCAGGGTCTGCTCCGGGAGGAGTTTCCAATATTGTCCCCGACTCATCTGAATGAGCTGGGTAAACCAGGATCTCCTGGGCCAAAATGGTATGATGGCTATTACCGAGGCCTGATCCTGACGGATTTTCATCAATACCCTCGGAATCATGGAAAAGGGAGGGAAGATGTAAGCCAGCCTGAACCTCCACGGTATTGTCAGAGCATCTATCGCCAGGGGGTTGTCCTCCCTGTATAGGGAACAGAACCTCTGTACCTTGGCGTTGAACCTGGTTGCCATAAGATCCACTTCTGGCATACCCCATCTGAGGACTAGCTGCTTGAAGATCTCCGGATGCAGTGACCACTCCATGGTCGGTAAGCCGCGACTTAGGCGATCCGCAATGATGTTGAGGGAGCCTCGGATATGAGTGGCAGATAGATGGGATAGGTTCAGCTTCTGCCCACCGCAGAATTACCCCAATTTCTGAAAGAAGGGGTAAGGATCTTGTGCCTCCCTGCTTGTTTATGTAAAGCACGGCAGTCATGTTGTCTGACTGGACTTTCACAGCTTTGCCCCGAATCTGAGGGGCGAAGTGAAGGAGGGCTAGCCGGATAGCACGCATCTCGCGGAGATTTGAGGAAAGATGCCGCTCCTGAGGAGACCAAGATACCAGAACTGGGGATCCGTCTAAATGGGCGCCCCAGCCTACAAGGGACACGTCCGTAGTCAATATGAGCCAGACTGGTTGGGTCATAGACTTCCCTGCTGGTAGATGGAACCACCATCTGAGGGAATTCCGGGTTTGGTTGGATAGGGAGCACAGGGAATCTAGCCCCGCCGGGCTGCCGTTCCATTTGTTTAAGACCGCCGACTGAAGAGGTCGGAGGTGCCATAAAGCCCAAGGGACTGCATCCGCTGACATGAGCCCCAACATCTTCATGAGGGTCCGTATGGAGACTCGTCGTGGTACGTAAAGGAACCTTGCCAGGTCCTGAATCCAGCGCTCCTCTTTCTGGCGTCAACTGGAGGGACATCTCCAGAGAGTCGACTACGAATCCTAGATAATGGATAGAAGTTGAAGGGCTCACGTTCGACTTCTGCCAGTTGATGATCCAGCCTAAGCGGAGCAGAAAGGAAATTGCGACACGAAGATGATGGGAAAGTAAAGGGACCGAAGAGGCTAGAAGGAGCCAATCGTCCAGGTAAGGAACAATGGTCAGTCCCTGGAGTCTCAGAGCTGCTACCACCGATACTACCACCTTGGTGAAGATAAGGGGGGCAGATGAGATTCCGAAGGGGAGGGCGGCAAATTGATAGTGCCTGCGCACTCCTGAAATCTGGACCGCGATCCTGAGAAATTTCCGGGAGGAAGGATGGATCGGGATGTGGAGGTAAGCATCCTTGAGGTCCAGAGTAGCCATCACGTCCCCAGGACTGAGGAGGTGGCTGACTGACCTTATGGTTTCCATGCGGAACCTGGTTCTCCTTACGAAACGATTGAGGAATCTCAAATCTATGATCATCCGGAGATCTCCTGTCTTTTTGGGTACCAGGAATACTGGAGAATAAATCCCTAGACCCCTCTCCCCTGCCGGTACCTCCTCCAGGGCTCCCTTGGAAATGTAGTCCTGGATATAGGACTCTAGGATCTTTTGTCTGGCCGGCAAAAAACTGCGCGTGGCGATGAATCTTTCTGGGGGGAGAGAAACTAGGTCTATGGAATAGCCCGTAGCTACTATGCTTTGGACCCAGGGATCTGAGATTTCCTGGGCCCAAACGTGCTTGAAAAAAGCAAGAAGACCCCCTACAGGGAGGTGAGGGAGGGGTATGGGAAAATCCAGAGGCGTAACGACAGGGGTAGCAGGGTTTATCCAAGAGCCTCTGAGAGGCCCATAGTCAGGAGGGTTTTGCCTCCCTGGTGGGTTTACGGGAGCGTCTAGAGAATTTTCTAGACTGCCCCCCCCCCAGTCTCTACGTCTGGCCTGCTGTCCGGGCCCACCCCCGCGAGCTTGTCCACCCCTGCCTCGAAAGGGCTGTTGGGGGAGACTTTTTCCCTTTTTATCCGAGAGACCCTCCATGATGGAGTCTAATTCGAAAGGAAGCCCACAGAGGTTATATTTGGAAGTGTTGTCGGCATTCCAGGGCTTTAGCCACAGAGGTCTCCTAGCAGCTGACACTAGAGCCATTGTTTTGGCTGCCAATTTCAGCTGTAGCTGGGACGTGTCGCACAGGAAATCCATGGCCAGATTGACGGATTTGAAAGTGGCTAGGATGTTGTCTCGGGAGACACTCTGGTCGACATCAGTTGGATTTGGTTCAGCCTAGATCTAAGGAAAGAAGAGACCTCTGTGGCCGCAATGGAGGTTGAGTCCGAAGCTGCGGCCGCCGAGTAACCCCTTCTTAGGGTGGATTCTGCCCTCCTATCTAGAGGGTCCTGCAGACTAGACCCATCGTCTGCAGGAACCAGAGTGCGCCTGGACAGTTTGGCTATCGCCATGTCCACCTTAGGTATGGAACCCCATGATTCCACTAAGGGTTTAGCCATCGGAAACATTAACTTAAATTTCCGGTAGAGGACTGGACCTTTTTCTGGCTTTTTCCATTCTGTGCGCATCACAGAAAGAAGGGTCTCATCTGCCTTAAAGGGACACTGACAGGCCCAAAAAGCATATTTAGGGGTATATATGACAGTATAGGTCTTATAAAGGGTATTAGAATCATCTAAGTATCCCCCCTGTCCACCTTATAAATACAGTAAAAAGAAGTTTTACAACCTGCTTTCCTGGCGTTCAATCTGCCCAAGGGGCGGTGCTTCATATCAATTTGCGCCCAGCCAGCCTCGCCACAACTGCCGTTTGAAGCGCCGCCCAGCTCATCAATGTTCACTGAGCTGGGCGGCTACTCTGAAGCGCTGTACCAGTGTCCCCGGCCATCTTCAGCGCATGCGCCCGGCACCCTCACTGGCCGGGAACGCATCGCGCGTCTGCTTTATGCGCATGCGCTGTGCCCGGCCACTAGCACTCCCCCAGGAGTCATCGTAAAAGCTATATGTAGTTAAACATTGCTGTGGTAAAGAAATACATCTTAATTGCCTTTACATCCCCACCCCTCCTGTGAAAACAAACCCCAGGCTGGCATGAACTAGTTTGCTTTAAGCAGAAGGAAAAAACGACATCAGCCGAAAGACCGGAAGTGACGCCGCAGCCGGAAGCTTCACTTCCGGTCATGGCGGCGCCCATGCCACGCCGGAGTCTGAACGAGCCAAAGCATCCAGGAGGGGAAAACTCAGTAACACATCGCCCCCAGTATCGCTAAACATAGCAGCTGAATGGGGGAATGAAAAGAATAAGCGCATGGAAAAAAGCGCTTGATTAAAGGACAAAAAAAGGAGACCAAGGAAACATTAGAGTAATGGTCTCCAACTCCCAGAGAGGGAGAGCTTCGCCAGTCCACCTGTCCAAAGGACAGAAAAAAACACGCTGGGCTGGGGGCGAACCCCTCCCTTTAAGGGAGCTGGAGTTCTTCTATTGGTTATTCTTTGGGCTCATTAAAAATTCTGCCGGTCCTACCAGTCCACGGGGGGCTGTTAACCCCATCTGTGCTGCTGGTAGGACGTAAGGGAACAAGCCATCCCTTCTGAGAGCTGTCTGGTCACACCTGGACTCCTCGGGACACTCGGCGTCTTGATCGGAGGTGATATTAATCTAAACTGCAGACAGACTGACGGCCCCCACTGCTCCTGTGATCTCAGATCTCCAGCGTCACCTTTTCCCCCCATTTATTCCTCCTTCTTCCTCCTGGTTTATGGAGAATAGATATCTCCACTAGTGGACAATACACTTATAATGCCCCCCCAGGACTGGTTATGTTCCCAGTAACATTCTAACCCTTGGTTTCAGCTGGTGGAGGGGACTTCATGGTTTGGGGCCGTTTTGCTGCAGACATTTCTGTGACTGTCCTGCTCCTCTGAATGTGGCTGTAATAAGGAGGGATCCGACCTCCTCCTCCAGTCACATGTAGCAGGCTGTATCTTCTCTGCTTGTGGGGTGACTAGAGGATCTCAGACATGAAGGGCAGGAGAACGACTGGAAAGTGACTATGATAGACTCTCGTTATAAAAGTAAGGACCTGTTCACACCACGTCTGAGCCTCCAGCAGAACATATGTGCGGAGGGTTTCCTGATATCTCCCTCTGACAGAAGCTCCGACGTCAGGCTCTATACAGTCACACAGGGGCGGACATTGCCCATAAGCTCCATGTATGATCTACACTGTATACGCTGCGGAACACGGATTATACAGGACGTCTCTGATAGAGCAGTGTAGTCTACTATACCGGCCCGACGGAGGCCAGAAGGACACGCTCCCATCATGTGACTGGAGGTCTACGGATATGACTGACATATAAAGAACACGGAGCCTCTAATGTAATGTGAGAAGAAACTGTGGAGCTCCTCCATTACATGTCACTGCACACACGTGTATACACTGCACATGACGGCTCTTACCCTGTGATATAAGAGGCTGGTGCTCCTCCATTACATGTCACTGCACACACGTGTATACACTGCACATGACGGCTCTTACCCTGTGATATAAGAGGCTGGTGCTCCTCCATTACATGTCACTGCACACACGTGTATACACTGCACATGACGGCTCTTACCCTGTGATATAAGAGGCTGGTGCTCCTCCATTACATATCACTGCACACACGTGTATACACTGCACATGACAGCTCTTACCCTGTGATATAAGAGGCTGGTGCTCCTCCATTACATGTCACTGCACACACGTGTATACACTGCACATGACGGCTCTTACCCTGTGATATACGAGGCTGGTGCTCCTCCATTACATGTCACTGCACACACGTGTATACACTGCACATGACGGCTCTTACCTTGTGATATAAGAGGCTGGTGCTCCTCCATTACATGTCACTGCACACACGTGTATACACTGCACATGACGGCTCTTACCCTGTGATATAAGAGGCTGGTGCTCCTCCATTACATGTCACTGCACACACGTGCATACACTGCACATGACGGCTCTTACCTTGTGATATAAGAGGCTGGTGCTCCTCCATTACATGTCACTGCACACACGTGTACACACTGCACATGACGGGTCTTACCTTGTGATATAAGAGGCTGGTGCTCCTCCATCATGGCCTCCTTGTACAGATCCTTGTGTCCTTCCATATACTCCCACTCCTCCATGGAGAAATAGACAGTGACGTCCTGACACCTTAGAGGAACCTGACAACACAATGACACCGTCATCACCCAGACCCCTCCAGTGCTGTTACTGGAGAATTTCCCAGCATTCCCAGCAGTGTCACCTCTCCAGTCAGCAGCTCCATCATCTTGTGGGTGAGTTCTAGGATCTTCTGCTCATGTATCAGGGGGTGAGGCGGAGGCTCTGTGATGGGGTGAGGGGTCCTGCTCCGCCCTCCTGACTCCTGGAGATGGATGATGGGAGTCACACAGTCCCCCGGTGTCTTCTTCACTATTGTGTACTCCTGTGGATGGAGAGAGACACTTAGGGAATAAACCCTTCAGGGGCCATGTGCTCTCCTCCTGGGTACAACATAGAATGTGTCGGCAGATGAGAACCATGTGGCCCATCTAGTCTGCCCAATATACTGAATACTATGGAAGCCCCTGGCCCTATCTTATATGAAGGATGGCCTTATGCCTATCCCATGCATGCTTAACCTCCTCAACTGTATTTGCAGCTACCACTTCTGCAGGAAGGCTATTCCATGCATCCACTACTCTCTCAGTAAAGTAATACTTCCTGATATTACTTTAAACCTTTGCCCCTCTAATTTAATACTATGTCCTCTTGTAGCAGTTTTTCTTCTTTTAAATATTCTCTCCTCTTTTACCTTGTTGATTCCCTTTATGTATTTAGCAGTTTCTCTCATATCCCCTCTGTCTCGTCTTTCTTCCAAGCTCTACATGTTAAGGTCCTTTAATCTTTCCTGGTAAGTTTTATCCTGCAATCCATGTACCAGTTTAGTAGCTCTTCTCTGAACTCTCTCCAAAGTATCAATATCCTTCTGGAGATATGGTCTCCAGTACTGAGCACAATACTCCAGATGAGGTCTCACTATTGCTCTGTAGAGCGGCATGAGCGCCTCCCTCTGTCTACTAGTAATGCCTCTCTCTATACACCCAAGCATTCTGCTAGCATTTCCTGCTGCTCTGTGACATTGTCTGCCTACCTTTAAGTCTTCTAAAATAATGACCCCTAAATCCCTTTCCTCAGATACTGAGGTTAGGACTGTATCACTGATTTTATATTCTGCTCTTGGGTTTTTACGCCCCAGGGGCATTATCTTGCACTTATCAACATTACATTTTAGTTGCCAGATTTTTGTCCATTCCTCTAGTTTTCCTAAGTCCTTTTCCATTTGGTGCCTACTTACCTTCTCATGGCTCCTACAACATGACTATCGGTCACATGATACATCACTCACCATACTGGGGGCTGATCTTCAGGTTCTCCGTCACTTGGAAGGTCTGGAGGCCGTTCTCCAGGACCCTGGACTCTTCCTATCACTTCCTATGATGGATTCTCCTTCCCGATGTCTGACTTGTTACAGAATACAATAAAGAGGAGAGAAATCTAGAAAAGTTTACCTCTCCGCTCAGCAGGGAGATGATCTCCAAGGTGAGGTCTAATATTCTTCTGCTGATCTCCTTCCTGTCCATCCTTGGTGGTCATTCAGGAGAAGAGGAGAGAACTGGAGGAGCTGGAGGCTTCTAGTACTGCAGGCGCCTTTATGAGAAGAGGAGAAGAAATCATCCAGGGAACAAGACCAGATGTCACCACCAGGATCTGATGTGTATCTGCAGCACAAGAGCTGAAGGACCTGTGATTATGTCACCGTCATGTGATCAGTGCCAGGGGCGGAGCTAGCCAGGAGAGTCACTGATCACATGACGGTGACGTCACCGCAGGTCCTTCAGCTCTGGCAGTGCAGCAGATACTGGGCAGGTCCTGTAGTAGTCAGGGCTCTTGTTCTCTCTGGTATCAGCCATTCCTCCAGCCTGCAGGTAAGATGAGCTGTGAGGAGACAGTGTGATGGAGAGCTCAGACATGTCACCTCTGGAGATTCTCCTCCATTACACACAAGGAATCCTTCTCTGCTCCACAGCTAAGCTCCGCCCCCTGCACTGATCACATGACGGTGACGTCACCCAGGTCCTTCAGCTCTGGCAGTGCAGCAGATACTGGGCAGGTCCTGGTCGGTAGTCAGGGCTCTTGTTCTCTCTGGTATCAGCCATTCCTCCAGCCTGCAGGTAAGATGAGCTGTGAGGAGACAGTGTTCTGGTTCTGGTCAAGCTGCCAGTTCGGTTGATGTACTGCTCCAAATTAATTAGTGTTAAAGGGAACCTGTCACCGGGATTTTGGGTATAGAGCTGAGGACATGGGTTGTGTCTAAACTCCAGACACCAAACGGACCTGGTCCTTTTGCAGTATGGGAAATAGCCAGCTCTCTAGGAGCTGTCTAAACTCCATACACGGTACGGACCTTTTAGCCCCCTAGTGGACGGGTCCGGAACAGAGCTAGTGTTTAGCCAGCTCACATTGATTTGGCTAAACTCCATACACGGTGCGGACCTGGTCCTTACTCAGTATGGGGAATAGCCAACGCTATAGGAGCTGTCTAAACTCCATACACGGTACGGACCTCTCAGCCCCCTGGTGGTCAGGTACAGAACTATGATGGGATTTAGCTGATTCACAGTGAATTGGCTAAACTCCATACTCCGTAAGGACCTTCTCAACCCTTTGTGGTATGGGATCAATTACAATAATTTTGCCAAATAAAGTTGAACAGATGAGTGGTAGAAAATCAGTTTTTTATTTTTAATTATAAGGCCTCCTGCAGAAGACTGGATGGTTTTGCGGTCCGTTTTAAACGGATCCGTTTTTACATTTTTTTTGTTTCAGTACTGTCTCAGTTTCCGTTCCGTTTGGTTTCCGTTTTCTGAGGAACGGAAACAAGGCATATACAGTAATTACATTCTAAAATTCGGCTGGGCATAACATTTTCAATAGACGGTTCCGCAAAAAATGGAACAAATACGGAAAACATACGGATGCATTCTGTATCCGTTCATTTTACAGCCCCATTGACTTGAATGGAGCCACGGGACATGATTTGCAGGCAATAATATGACCTGTTTTATCTTTGAACTGAAATGAAAAACGGAAACTGAATGCATACGGAGTACATTCCGTTTTTTTGCGGACCCATTGAAATGAATGGTTCCATATATGGAATTGAAAAAGCTTTCTGCCAAACGGAAACAAAAAACATTTGTGTGCAGGAGGCCTGACTGTTTAATATCACCATAAAACATGAATCCATATCATGGACGCACTTCACCCCGAGTCCTGTGAGAACAGGGTCTGAGCTCAGATGATGCTGCAGAGGAATCACTGAGAAATGTCCGCCTTTCAGTGTACGAGAAAACTAAAGTATCGGCTCAAATTCTCTATTTATCAAGAGTTATCTGTGAAATGTTCCCATCAAAGTCTACATTCAGATTGCAATACTCTGGCGGTAACCTGGGATCTCACCATCATCATGGTCAAAGGAAAGCTCAGCATGTGGCCCCATCAGTTTTCCTTTAGGTGAGGTCCTCTTCAGGCCTGGAGTTTAGCCTGCTCACAGTGCACTGTCTATTTCCC
This sequence comes from Bufo gargarizans, assembly GCF_014858855.1. Taxonomy (NCBI): domain Eukaryota; kingdom Metazoa; phylum Chordata; class Amphibia; order Anura; family Bufonidae; genus Bufo; species Bufo gargarizans. The sequence goes on along the minus strand of NC_058080.1, from coordinate 750,792,615 downwards.
ATACACCAGACGGACCTTTTCTATGTGTTATATACAGAGAGGTTCTCCTGCTGGTGATGTCCTCTTCAGGTATGGAGTTTAGCCTGCTCACAGTGTAATGTCTATTTCCCATACACCAGACGGACCTTTTCTATGTGTTATATACAGAGGTTCTCCTGCTGGTGAGGTCCTCTTCAGACATGGAGTTTAGCCTGCTCACAGTGAACTGTCTATTTCCCATACACCAGATGGACCTTTTCTATGTGTTATATACAAAGAGGTTCTCCTGCTGGTGAGGTTATCTTCAGACATGGGGTTTAGCCTGCTCACAGTGAACTGTCTATTTCCCATACACCAGACGGACCTTTTCTATGTGTTATATACAGAGGTTCTCCTGCTGGTGAGGTTATCTTCAGACATGGGGTTTAGCCTGCTCACAGTGAACTGTCTATTTCCCATACACCAGACGGACCTTTTCTATGTGTTATATACAGAGAGGTTCTCCTGCTGGTGATGTCCTCTTCAGGTATGGAGTTTAGCCTGCTCACAGTGTAATGTCTATTTCCCATACACCAGACGGACCTTTTCTATGTGTTATATACAGAGGTTCTCCTGCTGGTGAGGTCCTCTTCAGACATGGAGTTTAGCCTGCTCACAGTGAACTGTCTATTTCCCATACACCAGATGGACCTTTTCTATGTGTTATATACAAAGAGGTTCTCCTGCTGGTGAGGTCCTCTTCAGACATGGAGTTTAGCCTGCTCACTGTGAACTGTCTATTTCCCATACACCAGATGGACCTTTTCTATGTGTTATATACAGAGAGGTTCTCCTGCTGGTGAGGTCCTCTTCAGACATGGAGTTTAGCCTGCTCACAGAGAACTGTCTATTTCCCATACACCAGACGGACCTTTTCTATGTGTTATATACAAAGAGGTTCTCCTGCTGGTGAGGTCCTCTTCAGACATGGAGTTTAGCCTGCTCACTGTGAACTGTCTATTTCCCATACACCAGACGGACCTTTTCTATGTGTTATATACAAAGAGGTTCTCCTGCTGGTGAGGTCCTCTTCAGGCCTGGAGTTTAGCCTGCTCACAGTGAACTGTCTATTTCCCATACACCAGACGGACCTTTTCTATGTGTTATATACAGAGAGGTTCTCCTGCTGGTGAGGTCCTCTTCAGGTATGGAGTTTAGCCTGCTCACTGTGAACTGTCTATTTCCCATACACCAGATGGACCTTTTCTATGTGTTATATACAGAGAGGTTCTCCTGCTGGTGAGGTCCTCTTCAGACATGGAGTTTAGCCTGCTCACAGAGAACTGTCTATTTCCCATACACCAGACGGACCTTTTCTATGTGTTATATACAAAGAGGTTCTCCTGCTGGTGAGGTCCTCTTCAGACATGGCGTTTAGCCTGCTCACTGTGAACTGTCTATTTCCCATACACCAGACGGACCTTTTCTATGTGTTATATATAGAGAGGTTCTCCTGCTGGTGAGGTCCTCTTCAGGTATGGAGTTTAGCCTGCTCACAGTGTAATGTCTATTTCCCATACACCAGACGGACCTTTTCTATGTGTTATATACAGAGAGGTTCTCCTGCTGGTGAGGTCCTCTTCAGACATGGAGTTTAGTCTGCTCACTGTGAACTGTCTATTTCCCATACACCAGACGGACCTTTTCTATGCGTTATATACAGAGAGGTTCTCCTGCTGGTGAGGTCCTCTTCAGACATGGCGTTTAGCCTGCTCACAGTGAACTGTCTATTTCCCATACACCAGATAGACCTTTTCTATGTGTTACCTACAGAGACATGGGTTTTAGCTGCCATTCAAACCGCTTCGGGTTCATGGTCTGACTGAAAATTGGAGTCTGGTAGAAAATGTCAGAATTCCAATATTGTCTAACGTTTGGCTTCTTTACTACGCCCATATGCAGCACGAGTCCCCAAAACTTAATCATCTCTGCTGCATCTACTGGGGTCCAACCTTGGGGTCTAGCGTATGGAGAACTCGGGTTCTGAGCAATGAATTGTTGGGCGTCTAAATTGGTTTCGGTCACCATTAGATTTACAAAATTTTCAGAGAAGATTTTGAAAAACTCTAGCTCAGCGAAGTCCGCACAATCTATCAGAATTCCTGAGTGGCCCACGAACTCCGGAATTTGGGGCTGATAATGGTCAGGGGGTGGGGTCCATGTGGGCTCACTCTGGGGGGCTGCCTCCGCTGCTACCCTGGGGCACCTTCTAAAGCAGGCATGCTCAACCTGCGGCCCTCCAGCTGTTGCAAAACTACAACTCCCAGCATGCCCAAACAGCCTACGTCAGGGCATTGTGGGAGTTGTAGTTTTACAACAGCTGGAGGGCCGCAGGTTGAGCATGCCTGGTCTAAAGGGTCCCTCATCAGCGGATGAGGATGAGGGGGTATCGGACTCTGTATCGGAGGCAAGCATGGCGTATGCCCCTTCAGCTGAATATAGTCGTTGGGATGGATGGGACAGTTTTATTTTATTGAGGTGTGAAACGTGTAAACCTTTATTTAGTGTGGGGAGTGTATGTAGTGTTTTCACACGTGAAGGGGCTTGTAATAAATTTGAAATTTAAATTTAGAAGAAAAGTTCTAAAAAAATAAAAACATTTTCAGCAAAAAAAAAATAAAAAATTACTTGCAGCGCAAACTGAGCAGACGCGATCAGTAACGGACACTACTGATTGGTGCTCAGTGGTTGCAAAATGCACGTACACAGATGGTGCGTTCGTGCTGAAATCTAAACTGACACTAACTGAAATTGAGAGAGATATCTATGTATCTATCTAACTAACTAACTTAAACTAACTACCACTAACTGCAGTTATTTTTTCACACACAAATGTGAAAAAGAAAAAAACCCTCAAATGTGCAAATGCTACTGAGCACACTACTGATTGTGCGTGCTGCAGAGCACCAAAGAGCGTATAAAACGTTACTACATTGGCTAAAATTTTTACTTATATCTATGTAGAAATATATAACTCTATATATATTTATATAAAGCCCTAACTACCAGTTCTTTTTTAACCCCCAAAAATTTTATATGAAAAAAAATTGCCCAAAAATCTGCACAAATAGTCCGCAGGTGCTGATCAGGCAGGTACACACTGAAAAGCACTTGGCGGTCATAGGTTGCAAACAGAAAAAGTGACGCAGAGCTGGAAAATGGTTAAAAAAATAAATAAATGCACGGACCAAATGGTGTCCTTAAAAAAAGGATGGGGGGGACTGCAAAAATTGTGCAGTTATTCCAGATGTTGTTGTTCTTTCTTCTTTTCAGCAGCAAAGGCGTTAAATTCGTAGTGGTGGTACAACACAAGTCCCAGCAAGCCACAGCAGCACAGAACCTCTCTGCGCGCAGTCACCGGCTAGAATGGCTGCAGGCAGAGACATCCTGCCTCTTCCTGTGCAGCTATAGCGCTGCCATGGGTTGGAGCGTTGTTTCAGCCAATCGCAGCGCTGGCAGGGGACCCAAAACACTGGTGTTCCCTGCCTCACCTCGGAGGTGACTGGTGCTGACCAGTTCAGCACCGGCCACTGTCCTCTGACCTCCTCCCAGCAGCTGCTGACAGCTTCCTGTGCTGCGATGTGACGACACATTGATCATCCAATCGCAGCGCTTGGAGCTGCAGGGCATAGCTGCCTGCCGGTAAGAGCAGCCATGGTGCAGCGATTCCACCCGATCTTCCCCCAGACCTCATGAAGTACATGTACGTCATGGGTCCTTAAGGGGTTAAAACAGCACCCAGCAGCTATGGTGCTCACGAGCGGCCACCATATTTAAATACCCACCCACCGAGGTACAATCCTGATCAAGTGGATTAAGGTGAGTTAAATTATTATTATTTTTAACCCCTCCAGCCCTATTATACTATGCATTCTGTATTCAGAATACTATTATTTTCCCTTATAACCATGGTATAAGGGAAAATAATAATGATCGGGTCTCCATCCCGATCGTCTCCTAGCAACCATGCGTGAAAATCACACCATATCCGCACTTGCTTGCGATTTTCACGCAGCCCCATTCACTTCTATGGGGAATGCGTTGCGTGGAAAACACACAATATAGAACATGCTGCGATTTTCACGCAACACACAAGTGATGTGTGAAAATCACTGTTCGTGTGCACAGCCCCATAGAAATGAATGGGTCAGGATTCAGTGAGTGAGGTGAACGTATTGCACCCGGGCGGAAATCTCACCCGTGTGAAAGGGGCCTTAAAAGGCCAAATCTGTGGATTCATTGTCATTGTCTGTCAGGTAGCCACACGGTGTGATGACAAAGGCAAAAAAACTCTCCCTTTTTGAACGTGGTCGGGTTGCTGAACTGCATAAGCTGGGGGGGACACAGGTGGGACACAGTAAGACAGTCATTTGGAATTATCATTTTTTATGATCCTGAGGGTTATGGAACAAAAAAAAGTCAAGTGTTAGACCCAAAAGCATTTCATCAGCACTGAGCCGGAGGATCCAATTGGCTGTCCGTCAAGACACTGGACGATCCTCGACCCAAATTAAGGCCCTTACTGGTGCTGACTGCAGCCCCATAACCATCAGACGGCATCTGAGACTGAAGGGCTTCAAAGACCTCGTCTCCTTGAACGCCACAGAACTGCTCGTTTGGACTTTGCAAGAGAGCACCAAACATGGGACATTCAAAGGTGGAAGAAAGTTTTATTCTCTGATGAGAAAAAATTTAACCTTGATGGTTTCCAACGTTACTGGCAGGACAAGCAGATCCCACCTGAGATGTTTTCTACGCGCCACAGTGGAGGGGGCGCCATAATGGTCTGGTGTGCTTTTTCCTTCAGTGGAACAATGGAGCTTCAGGAAGTGCAGGGGCGTCAAATGCAGGGCTGTGGAGTCAGAGGCAATTTTGGGTACCTGGAGTCGGAGTTGGCAAAAAATGAACCGACTCCAATCCCTACTAGATTTAAATTGGAATAAAAATTAAAAAAAAAGCAAGTTTAAATGTCCCAATTCACAAAAAGTTATAATTAATTACCATATTTTTCACCCTATAAGACACACCTAGGTTTTTGAGGAGGAAAATAAGAAAAGAAAATTTTTTAACCAAAAGGTGTGCTTTTGAACTAATGGTGGTCTGTGGGTGGCACTGTTATGGGGGCATCTGTGGGTGGCACTGTTATGGGGGATCATTGTGGGGGCATCTGTGGATGACACATATATAGCATCTTATCTTATGTGTCATCCACAGATCCCCCCATAACAGTGCCCCTGTGTAGTGAATGGGGGCCGGCATCTGTTTCTGTAATGGCAGCGGGGCCCGATGCCTGCTTCATTCATAAAGTGGGCAGAGCAGGCACGTGACGTAGTGAGCTACGCTACGAGCGCCCGCCCGGCCTCCTGACTGCCAAGAAGTTTTTAAGATGATTGGAATACTTTAACAATACCCACAAGTTAGATATGATTACCGTATACTACAGTTAGTAGGGCCCGGTGTAGTAGAATACAGTGACTGCCCCGGGCCCCGCTGCCATTACAGAAACAGATGCCAGCCCCCAGCCCCTCCTCCCTCTCAGCCTATTTACCGGACGGTTGTAGCATTCGCCCCATAAGACGCACTGCTATTTTCCCCCCACTTTTGCGATAAATACGGTACTTCTCTACTGTAAGAATAAAGGCCAATGCATGCAGTGCATCACGTTACCGCAAAACGGACACGTTAAGTGACCGTGAAGAAGCATGCTTTTCATATGCTTCACTATATGGCACGCAACGCACAGTTAAGGAGCGGCAATACTTATACTTTCCATTGTGTTGTGTTCCGCTGTTACAGGGAACTCAACGCCCATGGTTAACCTCCTAGCCTCTCATTGATAACTGATTAAGTAAATATGTTTTTTGCAGGACTAGACACTTGTATAAGGGAATGGATGGTCAATAGCTCAAGACTGAAGCTGTAAACCATTTGAAAAACTGCTGTCATTCAGCTAAGGCTATAAAAACTTGTAAACTCAGATTGTTAGCTTAAACTTTAAACATGACTATGGGATTCTACTAGGGAAATCATGTTTTACAATAAATGCCCCGTCCTGGATCCTCGCACTGCCCCATCTTCAGCAGAAGATCAGCACACAAAGGAGAAGGCAGCGGCTTCCTGGCCAGTAGTTCTGTGGTAATGACATTCGCATATTAAATACAAAGGAGTTGGAGTCGGAAGTACCAAAAACGGAGGAGTCGGACCATTTATCTACCGACTCCACAGCCCTGGTCAAACGGCCGCTGTCTATGTCCAGATGTTGCAGAGAGCATTCCTCATGACTGAGGGCCCTCGTCTGTATGGTGAGGACTGGGTTTTTCAACAGGGCAACGCTACAGTACACAATGCCCGCAGGACAAGGGACTTCTTCCAGGAGAATAACATCACTCTTTTGGCCCATCCTGCGTGTTCCCCTGATCTAAATCCAATTGAGAACCTTTGGGGATGGATGGCAAGGGAAGTTTACAAAAATGGAGAACAGTTCCAGACAGTAGATGGCCTTCGTGCTGCCGTCTTCACCACTTGGAGAAATGTTCCCACTCACCTCATGGAAACGCTTGCATCAAGCATGCCGAAACAATAACGGCGGAGCTACTCATTACTGAGTTTATGTTTGGAAGTTGGATTTCTGTTTTGGTTTTTTTTTTTTTTGGAGGTGTGGGCCTAAACTTTTGATCAGCTGAAAAACAGCCGGTTTCAGATTATTCGTTGTTTTCATTAAATTGAATGCTCAAAAAATGTTTGGTCTCACTCTCATTTCTTCTTGTTGCATGTTGAAGCTCTACTTGGAACCTTGTTAAGATCCAGCCAGGCTAAAAAGGATTTTTTGCCATTTTTCAAGTGATCTCAAACTTTTGATCAGGACTGTATATTTACGTTGGGTGGTCAGAAAGGGGTTAAACCATTGTACAGGGAGTCCCCCTTGTAGCAGTAAATGCTGTTCCTCACAGATCAGCAGGGCGGTGTAATGTGAGCGTCCGTTAGGCCATTGTCAGTGTCAAGCGCACTTTGTTTAAAACTTCGGATTAATACTGTACACTACAGTGATTAGACTACGTACAGTCTTAGAATGTATGGGCTCCGAGGAGCCGAAGTCAGTTATTCATGAAGTTGCACGAGACTCCATTGAATAACTCAGGTAGTTGATTTTTTAAGTGGAAAAGCACTTGAAACCGAACTCTGCTTCGGTCCCGTCTAGAACCTCTGAACCGAAGCAGAGTTCTGTTTAAAGTTTTATGCTGGGTTCACACCTGAGCGTTTTACAGAGCGTTCAAACGCGCTGTAAAACGCTCAACACATGAAAACCAATGCTTCCCTATGGCCCTGGTTCACACTTGAGCGTTTTACAGCATGTTTGAACGCGCTGTAAAACTCCCTACGCTCAAAAAAGTTCTTGAGCTTCTTTGGGGCGTTTTGTCGCGCGTTCCCGTACATAGACTTTCGGGAACGCGCGACAATGGGCGTTCGCTTGTCTCTGTATGCGCGATTGCAAACGCCGGTACAATCGCGCATACAGAGCGCTCCTTTCAGAACGCTCAGGTGTGAACCCAGGGTCAAAGTGTTTTTCCACTTTAAAAATCCACTACTCGAGTTATTCAATGGGGTCTCGCACAACTTTGTTAATAACTGACTTTGGCTCTTCGGAGCCCATACATTCTAAGACTGTACAGAGACCAATCACTGCAGAGTGTTACTCACAAGTTTTGAATGAAGCATCTGAAGCTTCACTCAACACTGACCATTACAGACGTCTGCACCCGTCTCTATGCACAGCTACAAGCGCCGAGAACACAGCAGAACTGCAATAAAAAATAATAAAAAGAGAAATGAACATAAATATATAGAATACCTTTTTTTGGGGTTCAACAATAAGTTTTTTTTAAACAGTAAAACCTGCAGCTTTCACTTCGACTTGTACAGTAGAAAATATATAAGAATAAATATCAGGTGCGGAGAAGATGGAAACCTGTTCTATTCAGTAACACATGTGACATACAACGTGGCCCCCCAGATAGCAGCCCGCAAACAAAATCACACAGCGCCCCCCCCCCCGCATCCAATATTATACGGCCCCCCCGCATCAAATATTACTCCCCCCCCCCCGCATACAATCCCGCACCGCAGCGCCCCCCCATCATACAATCCCGCACACCCCCCCCCATCATCATACAATCCCATCCCGCACCGCCCCCCCATCATACAATCTCGCACCGCACCGCCCCCCCATCATACAATCCCGCACCGCCCCCCCCATCATACAATCCCGCAACGCCCCACCCCCCCATCATACAATCACGCAACGCCCCACCCCCCCATCATACAATCCCGCAACGCCCCACCCCCCCATCATACAATCCCGCACCGCCCCCCCCATCATCATGCAATCCCATCCCGCACCGCCCCCCCCATCATGCAATCCCGCACCGCCCCCCCCATCATACAATCCCGCACCGCCCCCCCCATCATACAATCCCGCACGGCCCCCCCATCATACAATCCCGCACCGCCCCCCCCCCATCATCATACAATCCCGCACCGCCCCCCCCATCATCATACAATCCCATCCCGCACCGCACCCCCCCCATCATACAATCCCGCACCGCCCCCCCATCATACAATCCCGCACCGCCCCCCCATCATCATACAATCCCATCCCGCACCGCCCCCCCCAATCATACAATCCCGCACCGCCCCCCCATCATCATACAATCCCATCCCGCACCGCACCGCCCCCCCATCATCATACAATCCCATCCCGCACCGCCCCCCCCCAATCATACAATCCCGCACCGCCCCCCATCATCATACAATCCCGCACCGCCCCCCCATCATACAATCCCACACCGCCCCCCCCATCATACAATCCCGCAACGCCCCACCCCCCCATCATACAATCCCGCACCGCCCCCCCATCATACAATCCCCGCACCGCCCCCCCCCCATCATACAATCCCGCACCGCCCCCCCCATCATACAATCCCGCACCGCCCCCCCCCCCATCATACAATCCCGCACCGCCCCCCCCATCATACAATCCCGCCCGCCCCGCCCCCCCCATCATACAATCCCGCCCCGCCCCCATACATCTCGCACCGCACCGCCCCGCCCCCCCATCATACAATCCCGCACCGCACCGCCCCCCCCATCATACAATCCCGCACCGCAGCACCCCCATCATACAATCCCGCACCGCAGCGCCCCCATCATACAATCCTGCAGCGCCCCCATCATACAATCCCGCACCGCGCCCCCATCATACAATCCCGCACCGCCCCCCCATCATACAATCCCGCACCGCCCCCCCATCATACAATCCCGCACCGCCCCCCCATCATACAATCCCGCACCGCCCCCATCATACAATCCCGCACCGCCCCCCCCATCATACAATCCCGCACCGCCCCCCCCATCATACAATCCCGCACCGCCCCCCCCATCATACAATCCCGCACCGCCCCCCCCCATCATACAATCCCGCACCGCCCCCCCCATCATACAATCCCGCACCGCCCCCCCATCATACAATCCCGCACCGCCCCCCATCATACAATCCCGCACCGCCCCCCCCATCATACAATCCCGCACCGCCCCCCCCCATCATACAATCCCGCACCGCCCCCCCCCATCATACAATCCCGCACCGCCCCCCCCATCATACAATCCCGCACGCCCCCCCCAATCACCCCCCATCATACAATCCCGCACCGCCCCCCCATCATACAATCCCGCACCGCCCCCCCCATCATACAATCCCGCACCGCCCCCCCATCATACAATCCCGCACCGCAGCACCCCCATCATACAATCCCGCACCGCAGCGCCCCCATCATACAATCCCGCACCGCAGCGCCCCCATCATACAATCCCACACCATAGTCCCCCCCATCATACAATCCCACACCATAGTCCCCCCCATCATACAATCCCACACCATAGTACCCCCCATCATACAATCCCACACCATAGTCCCCCCCATCATACAATCCCACACCATAGTACCCCCCATCATACATTCCCACACCATAGTCCCCCCATCATACAATCCCACACCATAGTCCCCCCCATCATACAATCCCACACCATAGTACCCCCCATCATACATTCCCACACCATAGTTCCCCCCATCCCACATGGCAGCCCCTCCTCACACCTCCTAGAATTGTCAGGCCCCCTCCACAGGCTTCACATGTACCTCTCAGGCAGACACTCTCCCCTGTCAGTGCTAAAGACGCTGGTGCGCAGAGCGAGAGCAGCCATGCCTGACCAAGTTCCTGCTGTAATATAACTTCTGAAGCGCGCGCTGGCTGCCGACCCACGTGACCTAGAAATGTCACGTGATAGAGTGACGTCAGAAGGTCCGTTTGGTGTCTGGAGTTTAGACACTACCTGAGGACATGGGTTGGTAGATTGCCACTGGCACATCCACAATACCCAATCCCCATAGCTCTGTGTGCTTTTATTGTGTCAAAAAACCGATTTGATACATATGCAAATTAACCTGAGATGAGTCCTGTACGTGAGATGAGTCCGGGACAGGACTCATCTCAGGTTAATTTGCATATGTATCAAATTGGTTTTTTTACACAATAAAAGCTCACAGAGCTATGGGGACTGGATATTGCAGATGTGCTAGCGGCCATCTAGCAACCCATGTCCTCAGCTCTATACCCAAAATCCCGGTGACAGGTTCCCTTTAAGTATACGTATACTGAGAGATTAATGCTGAGACAACACACAGCTGGGTTATAACAGGATTTCTGGTTTATTGCGGAACAGTAAACAGTATATAGGACGGAAAGGAGTGGGGGTGTAGGGTGGCGTGTATCTTTTCTATTGGCTATAAACTCTGTATTTTCTGTCACATCGATGAAAAGAGGAAGTCCCCCCCCCCCCCTTGCTGGTGGGTGAAGCCGTTACTTCTTCTTTCTTTGAAACTGCTTGCTTGACCTGAACGGAAACCGTTTTGTGACACACGATAAAGCAAAGAGCAAGATTCTTGTTATAGGCATTGGCTGGGTACCTGACCGCCATTTTAACTACAGTATAGTTCTAGACAAGCAAGTATCCATTTTGTATCAATAGTCCATTACAACAGTGTGGTGGAGAGCTCAGACATGTCACCTGTGGAGATTCTCCTCCATTACACACAAGGAATCCTTCTCCGCCAGGGTTCCTGGTCGGTATTTTAGTGGCCCTGCCGGTGCTGGTATTTAGTTACAATAAGGCTTCCATTGCGGAGCGCTCATTAGTGCAGCTTTTACTCCCCCCCCCACACTTGTGTTAATAAAAAATAAAAAAAAGCACTCACCTCCTCCATTTGCTCTTGCCGATGTGAGCGCCCCCTGCTGACAGAAAGCCCAGGACAGGACCTGCACTCCAGCGTGATGACGTCTCACAGGTCCTGTCTGGAGCTTCCAGTCAGCCCCACATCGGCGCGAGCAAATGGAGGAGGTGAGTGCTTTTTTTTTTGCAGAGAAGGGGAGGGCGTTATTCTAACTGGGGGCATTATTGTTACTGAGGGGCACTAATGGAAGCATTACTATTATTGGGAGCCACAGTATAATAGCGACTGGATGCATCTTGGACTCCAATGTCGCTGCTGGGAACCATGTTGTACGCCACTTTTACAGACCGACAGAAAATGCCCCCCCCCCCCCCCCCAAAAAAAAAAAAAAAAGGAAGAGGAAAAATTATTAGGAAACATTCTTTCCTGTATTTTCAATTGTATATACAGTGTAAGTGCTGCCAAAAATTACAAGGAAGAGTCACTCCGATACAACCTGTATGTCACATAAGGGAGGGCCTCATTCACATGGTGCTACAATTGTTCAGATAGTGGGACTCCTACACTCATAAAGCCTATGTACTAAGTGAAAGGGCTGCCAAATATTACAAGGAACCGGCACTCCAATACACCCTTTCTTACACATAAAGGAGGGCATCATACACACCCTTGAAAAATTATCCTTGATGGCCTGCTGGTGACCCTCCAAAACATTCGGAGCGAGGGCATGCTGGTGACCCTATAACAAATTAGGGGTGAGTGCCTGCTGCTGAGCTGACCTAAAACATTATATGTGAGGGCCTGCTGTTCAGCTGAAGCTCAAAAACATTATATGTGAGGGCCTTCAGGTGAGCAGACTGCATAAAACATTATATGTGAGGGCCTTCAGGTAAGAAGATCGTATAAATCATTAGAGATGAGGGTCTACAGGTGAGCGGACCCTATAAAACATTGTAGTGAGGGCCTACAGGTGAGCAGACGGTATAAAACATTAGAGGTGAGAGAGGTGAGCAGACCGTATAAAACATTAGCGATGAGGGTCTACAGGTGAGCGGACCCTATAAAACATTGTAGTGAGGGCCTACAGGTGAGCAGACCATATAAAACATTAGAGGTGAGGGCCTATAGGTGATCAGACCATATAAAACATTGTAGTGAGGGCCTACAGGTGAGCAGACCATATAAAACATTAGAGGTGAGGGCCTATAGGTGAGCAGACCGTATAAAACATTAGAGGTGAGGGTCTATAGGTGAGCAGACCGTATAAAACATTAGAGGTGAGGGCCTGAAGGTGAGTAGACAATATAAAACATTGTAGTGAGAGCCTACAGATGAGCAGACCGTATAAAACATTAGAGGTGAGGGCCTATAGGTGAGCAGACCGTATAAAACATTGTAGTGAGGGCTTACAGGTGAGCAGACCGTATAAAACATTAGAGGTGAGGGCCTATAGGTGAGCAGACCATATAAAACATTGTAGTGAGGGCTTACCGGTGAGCAGACCTTATAAAACATTGTAGGTGAGGGCCTGAAGGTGAGCAGACCGTATAAAACATTAGAGGTGAGGGTCTATAGGTGAGCAGACCCTAAAAAACATTGTAGTGAGGGCCTATAGGTGAGCAGACCGTATAAAACATTGGAGGTGAGGGCCTGAAGGTGAGCAGACCGTATAAATCATTGGAGGTGAGGGCCTGAAGGTGAGCCGACCCTATAAAACATTGTAGTGAGGGCATATATACTGTATGAAAGAGGAGGAGAAGGAGGATGAGAAAACAAGATTCAAACATATACCCTTTTTTGAGGTGAAAAGGGTGCATCTGAATCTTGTGGATTGAGTACATTGTAAAGCATACATTTACATTGCTTGTTTGTTCCTCATTAGCTCAGCGTTCCTCTGGTGGAGTGGAGAAGTCAGGGGCAATCCAGGCCTTGATCATTTTTATCTGAGTCAACATGTCATTATGACCCTCTAAAAAATTATATTCGAAGGCTATATATGCGAGGGCATTATATGTGCCGAATAAGCAATGCATGTTGATATGACGGAAGAGGAGGAGGAAGAGGATGAGAAAAGGAAAATTCAACCATATACCCTTGTTTGTGGTGGAAGGGGTGCATGGGAATACAGTCTATTAACTACATTAAAAACAACACATGTAAAGTGCCTTTATGTTCGTCAGCATTCATCTGATGGAGTCGAGAAGTCCTGGTCAATCAAGGCCTTGTTCATTTTTATATGAGTCAAACTATCAGCATTTTCAGTTGACAGGCGGATACGCTTATCTGTTATTATGCCACCAGCAGCACAAAATACCCACTCAGACAAAACGCTGGCGGCAGGGCAGGCCAACACCTCCAAGGCGTAGAGCGCCAGTCCGTGCCACGTGTCCAGCTTGGACACCCAGTAGTTGTAAGGCACTGAGGGATCATTGAGGACGCTGACATGCTATCTGCTATGTATTCCTTCACCATCTTCCAAAACTTTTCCCTCCTTGGGACAGTAGGCCACACATCAGGGTGAGGTTGCTGGCGGGGTGTCATGAAAGTGTCCCATGCCTTGGAGAGTGTTGCCCTGCCTTTGTTGGTACTGCTGTGTGTTCCCATTGTCTGCCTTCCTCATTTGCCTAAGGAAGTACGGACTCTGCCGCCAGCGTTGTCAGATGGAAATGTTTGGAGAAATCTCTCAACAAGTACCTAATGGTATGGCTGGCCCCATTTTACTCGTCCTCTCCACCACAGGAATGAGAGATGAGAAGTTCTCTTTGTAGCGGGGGTCGAGGAGGGTGAACACCCAGTAACCATGTTATCTAAAATGCGTATAATGCGAGGGTCACTGGAAAGGCAGCCTAACATAAAGTCAGCCATGTGTGCCAGAGTACCAACAGGCAAGACGTCTATGTCGACATCAGGATGATTCTCCATCTCCTCATGCTGCCCATCCACATCGAACCGATGGAATTAAAGTTCCATGGGTACTACCCTCTGTAGCAGAGGCAACTGTCTGCAGCTCCTCCTGCTCCTCTTCATGGTCCAATTCTTGCTGAGAAGACGAACTGTGGGTGGTCTGGATTTTACCCTGTGAAATGTCTTCCCACATTTCCTCATCTGCCACATTCAGAGCGTCGTCCTTAATTGTGAGCAGCGATCGTTTGAGTAGACACAGCAGTGGGATGGTTACGCTGATTATAGCGTTATCTCCACTAATCATCTGTGTGGATTCATCAAAGTTTCTTAAAACCTCACAGAGGTCAGACATCAAGGCCCACTCCTCGCTTGTGAATAGTGGCAGTTGACTCGAGCGACGACCATGTTTCAGCTGGTATTCCACAACAGCCCTCACAAAGCCTGGCCAACATGTAGAACGTAGAGTTCCCGTGCGTGCTCACGTCACACAACAGTCGGTGAGCTGGAAGCCGCAAGAGCTGCTGCAGCGTTGACAGAGCGGCTGAAGCTGTGGATGACTTGCGGAAATGGGCACACGCGTGACACGCCTTCACTAGTAGCTCTGTCAAATTTGGGTATGTTTTAATAAACCGCTGAACCACTAAGTTTAAAGGGGTTCTGTTAAACTGATGATCTATCTTCTGGATAGATCATAAGCATCTGATAGGCGGGGATCCGACACCCGGGACCCCCGCCGATCAGCTGTTTGAGAAGGCAGCGGCGCTCCAGCAGTGCAGCAGCCTTCTCATTGTTTACCGCTGGCCCAGTGACGTCACGACTTGTATCAACTGGCCTGGGCGGAGCTAAGCTCCATTCAAGGGAACGGAGCTTAGCCACACCCAGGCCAATGATACTAGTCGTGATGTCACTGGGCCAGCGGTAAACAGTGAGAAGGCCGCGCCACTGCTGGAGTGCCGCTGCTGCGGTTGTTGGACCCCTGCCGATCAGATGCTGATGATCTATCCAGAAGATAGATCATCAGTTTAAACAAAGTGCAGAACCCCTTTAATACGTGCGCTAGGCATGGGATGTGTGTCAGGTTGCCGAGCTCCAAAGCCGTTGTCCGACACAACCATGCCTGGTTGTAGGTTGAGTGGCGAGGGCCACAGCTCAGTATGGTCTCTTATACACTGCCACAGCTCTGCAGTGGTGTGCTGTTTGTCCCCTAGGCAGATCAGCATCAGCATGGCCTGTTGACGTTTCCCCACAGCAGTGCTACACTGCTTCCAACTAGCGACTGATGGCTGACTGCTGCTGGAGGTGGAAGTGGAGGAGGAGGCGGCAGAGGAGTAGTGGGGGTTGGAGCCAGTAACATAGCTGCTGGCAGAGACCCTGATGGACGTAGGGCCTGCAATCCTGGGCGTGGGTAGCACCTGTGCCATTCCAGGGTACGACTCACTCCCGGCCTCCACAACATTCACCCAGTGTGTGACTGATGGCTGACTGCTGCTGGAGGTGGAAGTGGAGGAGGAGGCGGCAGAGAATGCGGTCAGGGAAATGTAGGGTGCCTGGCCACCAGCATTTGTCCATGTGTCCGTGGTTAAGTGGACCTTCCCAGTAACTGCGTTAGTCAGGGCATGGGTGATGTTCTGGGACACATGTTTGTGTAAGGCAGGCACGGCACACCGTGAAAAATAGTGGCGGCTGGGGACTGTGTACCGAGGGACGGCCGCCGACATCAGGCTGCGGAAGGCCTCAGTCTCCACAAACCTATATGGCAACATTTCAAGGGCCAGTAATTTTGAAAGTTGCGCATTTAGTGCTATGGACAGTGGGTGGGTGGTTATTTCTGCTTGCGTTCAAATGCCTGGGGTAAGGACAATTGTACGCTGCGCTGGGATAGGGAAGTGGATGTAGTTGCTGATGGTGCATACGAAGGTGCAGGGCAAGGGGCATCCGGCCCTGCGCCTTCGACAGGGGATTGGCTAGCTGTGCGTAACACAGGGGAAGAGGAGACAGTGGGGGTGGCCGCAGACTCAGATTGTGGACCCAGGCGTTTGGCCCACTGATCAGGGTGCTTGAATACTGTGAGGAATATGGATTAATATTTACTGTCAGCCATGTCCTCACACCCCCCATTTGCTGACAGGATTTCCCTGCTTCAAAGCCCCAGCCCTGATTGTAATTTTATGCACCTCTTGGCATGACTCAGTTGGCCAGGAAGACACCCCTCAGGGGGTCCAAGCTTCAAGGAGAAGTTCACACCTCTGTGCAGCAGTTGGGAGCCACCTGAATCTGCAGGAAAACCCCCCAGCAGGGGGTATCTGCTTTGGCCTGGATCAATGAGATTTCCTAGACATATTGGCACCTACCTCTCATAAGGAATTATGAATCACCTGGCCACCGCAGACGCAAACCGGATACATATTTGTGTCCCGGTGGCCACGAGGTACGGTCCCATGGTCTTTGTTTACTCGTACCCAGTCGGGGTAGGGAGATACCCATATCTCCCCATAGAAGCCACCTACCGGTACCAGGTTTGGGCTCTAATTGTAGCCTGAACCCAGGCAGGTCCATTAGTCCCAGAACCATCTCCCTGTGACCCTCTGGTCTGGAGCTATGACCCCTAAAGTGTTTTGTGGGTCATTCACTGTCAGCCCAGAAGAGGGGGAGTTGACCCCTCCCTGAGGCAGGGAGGGGACGGACCAGCTGCAGGTTAAAAGCCTGGTGCCAGCAAGTAGGGGGCGTCTTTTTCTGAAGAGGGGTCGCATGCTACACATGTGTTTAGAGGGACCCAGGAAATAGCAGGAGAACACAGCCCCTCGGGTGGCCTCCTGCTCAGGACATCGCCAAGGAACTCTCATCATACTTGGTAACTTACTTTCACACTGCTTAATCCTATTGTAACCATATACCCTGTAATCTGTAACCTCAGACCACTGTATATATATTGTCTGTGTATAGTGTGTTATATCTAGTGCGCTCTTATAGCGATTAAATCTATAATTTAATCTTGTGCTATCTTGTATCTCGATCACGAATCCCCACGTCCGTGTTTTGGCCTAGTTATAAGCTACCGCGGGTTGGTTTCTGACCCTATATAATCCCGTTAGCGGACCGGGCTTATATCAAACGAGAAACTGGTGGCAGTTACCCGGGCTGAGTGTGGGCTGTTTTCACTGCGGCAGTGAAAAGGCCCTTCCAGCTTGTTGCCTCTCTGTGCCCGCGTGGACAGGAGGTGTGTGTGTAAACTATACCAGCCTGACCTTACGTGCTCCTCTGGAGGGCGTAACTTCACGTTTTTGGTAAACCCCGTGATCATACCAGGTCTCGTGAGCTCGACGTGGTTGACGTCAGCGGACACGAGGGGTGGTATTCATCACATATTGGTGGCAGCAAAGTGGGATCGAGATACTAGTGTGTGTGAGTGTGAGACCCATACTCCCAGACACTAAAGACGACCAGCAGTAGCTCTTGCTGCTGGAGTCTTAAGATCAGCTCAACACTAGACTGTCTGAGGGCAGATACAATAAGGTGTGTGTGCATCAGGTTGCAGTGGTGTCAGTGACCACCCGTTGCAATGACGGCCAGTATCACAAGGAGCAAATCGAAGGAGATGGCCGATGCTTTAAATGGGGGCGGAGAGGAGGTGGAAGGCGAGGGGGAGCACAACCAAAGCTCCCCAAGGAGCCAGTCGCCAGAGGTGAGGTCCGCGGCGGGCCTCGCTCCACCTGCCCCTCCCCCCAGCCAAGCTGGCTCAGCTGCTCTCCTACAAGCTGCCATGGACCGTCTCCAGGCTGGAGACCAGGCAGCCTCTGAGCTCCTACTGGCGGCTGCAGAGCGTCGCGAGCAAGCAGAGGCTGCAGAGCGTCGCGAGCGAGCAGAGACTGCAGAGCGTCGCGAGCAAGCAGAGGCTGCAGAGCGTCGCGAGCGGGCCGAGCGTGAGCACCAGCTACAGATGCTCCAGCTAAAGCTCCAATTCCAGCAGCCATCCCCAGCCCAATGTGAGTCTCCAGAGGTCCGGATTCCCAAACTGCGGGCGGAGGACTTTCCCCTACTGGACAAAGATGGGGACCTGGACACCTTTTTGTTGGCATTTGAGACAGCCTGCCATCAATACCAGCTGCCAGAGGACCAGTGGGTCAGATTCCTCACGCCACGGCTCAGGGGAAAAGCCCTTGAAATCTTCGGGTACCTGCCCAGCGAGACCATCCTGAGCTATGAGGACATCAAACAGGCTCTGGTCAGGCAGTATAACTTAACCCCTGAGTCGTACCGGAAAAGGCTCAGGAATTTGCACCGGGGTTCTACCCAGAGCTGGGCCGATCACATGCGGGCCTTGCTGAGAGCGGTCGACCAATGGACCACAGGATTGGAGCTCTCCACCGTCCAGCAGCTGAAGGAGCTCATCGCCACAGAACAGTTCTTGTGGAACTGCCCAGAGGATCTCCAGCAGTACCTCCGTGACCGGAAGCCAAAGGGGGCCTCCGCAACCGCAGCCCTGGCCGATGAATACACCAACAACAGGACTTCAGAGGCCCGGAAACCTGTCGGCTGGAGAGGGGGTAAGACGCACGCTGCACCTGCTACCCCTGCCCCTAGGCCCAAGTGGGCACCGGCCCCTGCTGCACTTTCCACGTCGGTGGGGGAACCCCGACTTTGTCACCTGTGTAAGCAGCCAGGACACTTCAAAGCCATGTGTCCCCAGCGCCCGAGGGATCCGTCCCAGTCATCAACCCGGAAACCGTCCACGGTGTTGTGTGTGGGTGGGGGTGGTGGGAGGTCCCTTGACAATGTTCAACCGGTCACCGTGGGCCAGGCCGTGGCCATGGGACTTAGAGACACCGGCGCTGAAATGACACTGGTACGGCCTGAACTGGTGACACCCTATGATTTACTGCCCGGGAGATCCCTCACTGTCTCCGGGATTGGAGGAGTGGAACCGGCGCTGCCCGTCGCCAAGGTCTATCTGGACTGGGGCGCCGGTCGAGGGGTAAGGGAGGTGGGGGTATCCGCAAATATCCCCGCCAGTGTTTTGCTGGGGACGGACCTGGGGCGGCTTGTGTCTAAGTACGTGGCCGCTGACACCCCAAGGTCCGATTCCCCAGAAGGTGATGTGATGTCCCCCCCTGATAATACTGTGAATGTACCTATTATGCATGTTGATGGGGATGTGGGGGATGTAATGTGTGCCTCTCCCCTCAGTGGGGAGGGGGTCATTCCTGTCAGCTGGGCGGAAGCCCCAGGGTGTAGCCAGCAAGCCTGCTGGACCCTGTTGTCCTCCAGTGTGGTGACTGGGGGGACAAGCAGGGGGCAGACAGCTGCAGGGGGGGAGGATGCAAATGAGGTCAGGGCTGTCCCAGGAGAAGTAGGACTGCCAGGTGAACTCTCAGTGCAGTGTTCCTCCCCCACTGGGATGTCAGAGGGCCAGGTTAGTCCGTCTGGACTGGCGACTTGGTCAGGAGCCGAGGGAAAGCAGGCACTACCAGCAGTGGCAGCGGCCATAGCTGCTGTCACGCGCAGTGTGAGTGCTGGGGCCCTAGGGGCCCCTCAGGGGTCTGATGGCTTTCCCCCTTCCGACCAAGTGGCTGCCGAGTCAGAGGGAGGCCAGGAGACAGGTCCCAGGGACCTGACAGGGGACGTGGCAGTCTCGTCTATTCTGGCCATGTCCAGTCAGGAGTTTCAGGCAGCGTTAGCGGCTGACGCCAGCCTGAACGCTCTCAAGGAGCAAGCGGAACAGCCCCCCTCGGACTCAGACCTCGAGCGGATGGTCTGGGACCAAGGACGGCTGTACCGGGTCACGGTCCAGCCGGGCTCACAGGAGGCGTGGCCTAGGGACCAACAGCTAGTGGTACCCTATCAGTTCAGGAAGGAGTTGTTGCAGGTGGCGCATGAGATTCCGATGGCTGGACACCTAGGGATCGCTAAGACAAGGGCCAGATTAGCCCAGCATTTCTACTGGCCAAAGATGGGGGCTGATGTGGTTGCCTACTGCCGTTCATGTGACACCTGCCAGCGGGTGGGGAAGGCGGGGAGACGCCCCAAAGCCCCACTGGTAACGCTGCCCATAATTGAAGAGCCTTTCAGGAGGGTGGCTGTGGATCTAATTGGACCGCTGTCCATTCCCAGCAGCTCCGGGAAACGCTTCATATTGACGGTAGTAGACTATGCCACCCGGTACCCGGAGGCGGTAGCCTTGTCATCCATTCGGGCCGACAAGGTGGCTACTGCTTTGCTGGAGATTTTCTCCAGAGTGGGCTTTCCCCAGGAAATGCTCACCGACCGGGGGACCCAGTTCATGTCGCAATTGATGGAGTCCCTCTGTAAGCAAACACAGGTGCAACATCTGGTGACCAGCCCGTACCACCCACAGACAAACGGCCTGTGTGAACGATTTAATGGCACCTTAAAGCAGATGCTTAGGATGTTGGTCGACTCCCACGGGCGTGACTGGGAGCGGTACCTCCCACATCTGCTGTTTGCTTACCGAGAGGTCCCACAGGCCTCCACGGGGTTCTCCCCCTTCGAGCTCCTGTACGGGCGACGTGTGCGGGGGCCCCTGGCTCTGGTGAAAGAGGCCTGGGAGGGAGAGGTAGTCACCCCTGGAGTGTCGGTCGTCGAATATGTCATGCGCTTCCGGAACAAGATGCAGGCCTTGTCGCAGCTGGTGCACGATAATATGGAGCGGGCCCAGGCCGACCAGAAGCGATGGTATGACCAGAACGCTTGTGAGAGGACCTACCAGGTGGGTCAGAAGGTATGGGTACTGGTCCCCGTACCTCAGGACAAGCTTCAGGCGGCCTGGGAAGGCCCGTACCTCGTGCATCAGCGCCTCAATGCCGTGACGTACCTGGTCACCCTGGACCACGCCCGAGGAAGGCGTAAGGCCTTCCACGTGAACATGATGAAGGCCCATCATGAGAGGGGGGAATGTGCCCTCCCTGTCTGCAACCTCCCCGAGGAGGGGGAAGAGGAAACCCTCCTGGACATGCTCACCCAGGTGAAGGCGGGTGGGTCCATCGAGGATGTGGAGGTGGGCCAACAGCTCTTGACGGACCAACGGTCCCAGCTGTGGGCCACCCTTCACCCCTTCCGGGAATTGTTCAGCAACAAGCCCGGAAGGACAGAGCTGGCTGTCCATCACGTGGACACTAGGGATCACCCCCCAATCCGGCGTTCAGCATATCGGGTTTCCTTGGAGGTGCAGCAGCACATGCGCCAGGAGATTGACGAGATGCTGAAGCTGGGGGTCATCCAGGCATCCAACAGCGCTTGGGCCTCGCCTGTGGTCCTCGTCCCAAAGAAGGACCGGACCACCCGGTTCTGCGTGGACTACAGGGGACTCAACGCTGTCTCGGTCACCGATGCGTACCCTATGCCACGCATCGATGACCTGCTCGATCAGTTGGCCGGGGCCCAGTACCTGACCATCATGGATCTGAGCCGGGGGTACTGGCAGATTCCCCTGACCCCGGAGGCGCGGGAACGCTCTGCCTTCATCACCCCCTTTGGATTGTACGAATCCACAGTGATGCCGTTCGGCATGAAGAATGCCCCTGCCACTTTTCAGCGGATGGTCAACACGCTGCTTAAGGGACTCGAAAGGTACGCGGCCGCGTACCTGGATGACATTGCCGTCTTCAGTCCCACCTGGGAGGATCACCTGCAGCACCTGATGCAGGTGCTGGGGCGGATCCACCAGGCAGGCTTGACCATCAAGCCGGAAAAGTGCCAGCTGGGCATGAGCGAGGTCCACTACCTGGGGCACCGGGTAGGCGGGGGGACCCTTAAGCCAGAGCCCGGGAAAGTGGATGCTATCGCATCCTGGCCCACCCCCAGGACCAAGAAACAGGTGATGTCCTTCCTGGGCACCGCAGGGTACTATAGGAGGTTCGTTCCCCACTATAGTAGCCTGGCGAAGCCCTTGACGGATCTCACCAAGAAGAAGCTGCCCTCCGCAGTCGATTGGACGAACGACTGCGAGACGGCCTTCCGAGCGCTGAAGGCCGCCCTCTCGAGCTTCCCTGTACTCCAGGCGGCCGACTTTACGCTGCCGTTTATAGTGCAGACTGACGCCAGTGATTTCGGCCTCGGTGCCGTACTCAGCCAGGTTGACACTACGGGCCAGGAACACCCTGTTCTGTACCTGAGTCGGAAGCTCCTGCCGAGGGAGGTGGCGTACTCCACAATGGAGAAGGAGTGCCTGGCAATTGTCTGGGCACTGCAACGGTTGCAGCCGTATTTATACGGGCGCCGCTTCACGGTGGAGACCGACCACAACCCCCTCAGTTGGTTAAACACCGTATCCGGGACGAATGGGAGGCTGCTACGCTGGAGCCTAGCTCTCCAGCAGTATCACTTGACCATTCGCCACAAAAGGGGCCGTGACCACGGGAACGCCGATGGGCTATCCCGACAAGGAGAGGGGGCGGATGGGCGCACGGGGGAGCACAGGAATGTGCTGCCCCCTGGCGCCCTCTAAAAGGGGGAGGTGTGAGGAATATGGATTAATATTTACTGTCAGCCATGTCCTCACACCCCCCATTTGCTGACAGGATTTCCCTGCTTCAAAGCCCCAGCCCTGATTGTAATTTTATGCACCTCTTGGCATGACTCAGTTGGCCAGGAAGACACCCCTCAGGGGGTCCAAGCTTCAAGGAGAAGTTCACACCTCTGTGCAGCAGTTGGGAGCCACCTGAATCTGCAGGAAAACCCCCCAGCAGGGGGTATCTGCTTTGGCCTGGATCAATGAGATTTCCTAGACATATTGGCACCTACCTCTCATAAGGAATTATGAATCACCTGGCCACCGCAGACGCAAACCGGATACATATTTGTGTCCCGGTGGCCACGAGGTACGGTCCCATGGTCTTTGTTTACTCGTACCCAGTCGGGGTAGGGAGATACCCATATCTCCCCATAGAAGCCACCTACCGGTACCAGGTTTGGGCTCTAATTGTAGCCTGAACCCAGGCAGGTCCATTAGTCCCAGAACCATCTCCCTGTGACCCTCTGGTCTGGAGCTATGACCCCTAAAGTGTTTTGTGGGTCATTCACTGTCAGCCCAGAAGAGGGGGAGTTGACCCCTCCCTGAGGCAGGGAGGGGACGGACCAGCTGCAGGTTAAAAGCCTGGTGCCAGCAAGTAGGGGGCGTCTTTTTCTGAAGAGGGGTCGCATGCTACACATGTGTTTAGAGGGACCCAGGAAATAGCAGGAGAACACAGCCCCTCGGGTGGCCTCCTGCTCAGGACATCGCCAAGGAACTCTCATCATACTTGGTAACTTACTTTCACACTGCTTAATCCTATTGTAACCATATACCCTGTAATCTGTAACCTCAGACCACTGTATATATATTGTCTGTGTATAGTGTGTTATATCTAGTGCGCTCTTATAGCGATTAAATCTATAATTTAATCTTGTGCTATCTTGTATCTCGATCACGAATCCCCACGTCCGTGTTTTGGCCTAGTTATAAGCTACCGCGGGTTGGTTTCTGACCCTATATAATCCCGTTAGCGGACCGGGCTTATATCAAACGAGAAACTGGTGGCAGTTACCCGGGCTGAGTGTGGGCTGTTTTCACTGCGGCAGTGAAAAGGCCCTTCCAGCTTGTTGCCTCTCTGTGCCCGCGTGGACAGGAGGTGTGTGTGTAAACTATACCAGCCTGACCTTACGTGCTCCTCTGGAGGGCGTAACTTCACGTTTTTGGTAAACCCCGTGATCATACCAGGTCTCGTGAGCTCGACGTGGTTGACGTCAGCGGACACGAGGGGTGGTATTCATCACAAATACCATGTAGCGGATCATGCTGGTGGTGGTGAGGTTGCTGGTGTTCGCGCCCCGACTCATTTTGGTATGGCACAGGTTGCAAACTACCACTCTTTTGTCGTCTGCACTTTCCGCCAAAAAACGCCATACTGCGGACCACCTACCTCTTGGCAAGGGAGATTTTTTACGCATGTGGGTGCTCCGTGTAATGGTTGCAGGCCTGTTTGGTGTGGGCCGACTTCTCCCTTTTGCCACACCACTGCCTCTTACAACTTGTTGCGGTGCTGCAGATCCCCCCTCGTCTGTATTGCTTTCCTCGCTCGGCTTTTCACCTTCCCAAGTTGAGTCAGTAACCTCCATCGTCCAACACCACCTCTTCCACTTCCCCATCCTCCTGACTTGACCTAACCACAACATCAGTGATTGACAACTGTGTCTCATCCTCATCCACCTCGTGAACAAATAATTGATGTTTACCACCCTTATCTTCTTGACCCTGTGATAGGTCAAGAGGTTTTGAATCAGGGCACAAGATCTGTGCCTCTTCAAGCGTGCTTGGCAAGAGGGCCAAATCTAGTAATGGCGATGAAAATAGGTCCTCGGAATGTCCGAGTGTGGTATCAACGATTTGTCCGACTCCTGACTCTACATGGTGGGAGGAAAGAGGATCAGAGTGAGGATTCTGTGGACCAGACTCTTTACTAATGAGACTGGTCTTGGTGGAAGAGAGGGTGTAAGATTTATCTTCTGCCATCCAACCGACCACCTGGTCGCACTAATCCGACTTAGACAGTGTAGTCCTTCGACGCCCAGTTAACTGTGAAATGAAACTGGGTATGGTGGATTTTTTATTTTATTTTTCCAGTTTCACCGGCAGCTGGCAGTTTCATTGCGCCCAGGGCCACGGCCTCTGCCTGAACCGTCGGCAACACGCCCACTTCCCCGTCCCTTAGTGCTCGCCTTCTTCATATTAAAAGGTTTATTCAATAGATGTTGGACAACAAATTAAAATTTGCCCCCAGCAAAATAATTCTCTGCAGGAATACTGTATATACGGGTGCGGCCTAAACGCACACACAGATGTGTCTAAAACTAGTTAAATTTGTCCCAAATAAAATGTATTCTCTGCTGGAATACTGTATATAATGTTTGTGGATTGACCGCGCACACAGATGTGCCCAAGAGTAGGTAAATGTGTCCCAAATACAAATAATTCTCTGCTGGAATACTGTATATACGGTTGCGGATTGAACGCACACACAGATGTGCCACAAATTAGGTTAATTTCCCCAGAAAAATAAATTCTCTGATGGCGCGGTGTATATCTCACTAGCAGGCACACTCTAGTGAATAAGCCCCTTTTTATAATGTCTGCTAAACACACTGCGTTCTGATGGCGTACTCTAGATCTCACTAATATCAAATCTTTCTGTCTTTTAAAAGCTTTTGGGTACTTTAAAAAAGCGATTTTCCAGCCCTACACTATGTGTCCCTTCCTGAAGACGCCTGTCCCTGATACGGCTGAATTTAACCCCTGGTTGAAAAAAAAAAAATGGTGCTGCACTACTGTCAGACACACACTGTAGTCCTTAAGAGAACTGTTAGGTCTTTCAATAGTTTATTTGGAGTTAAATCTGTGGATTTCCAGCAAAACGCTATCTGTCCCTGCCTACTGTCTGCTCTCCTTAACGTTGAATGATTTGAGCGCGGGACATCGGCTCCTATATAAACTGGTATCACGTGTTCCGGCCAGCCAATCGGTGTAAGGCTAATAGCTAACATGGCTATGGCATTAAACTGAAGGGAATTACTTACCTGAACATTGATTGGATGCTTAGGAGGCGCCAAATGTGCGGGGAGGAGACTCGAGCAATGCGATGAGCACACGTGGTATTCGGCCGAGTACCGCCATGTGCCGACCATAGCGATGCTCGAGCCGAACTGGTACTCGGCCGAGCATGCTCGCTCATCACTAGTGGCAACCCTATTCTCCGCTCTTCAGTTTAGTATGATAGGGGGAGTAGTAGTGGGGATAGTGTCATCATTCACTGGCCCCTGACTGTCTTGATGAGGGGCCCCTGCATCCAGGATGAAAATGAATGGAGCGGGGGCTCGGCGTGAGCTCAGCTCTCTCCAGTCTCTTCTCTAGGAGTTGTGGACACAGCTGAGCACAGCCCAGAGGTGGGACCTGCATCTATCAGACATTTATCTCCTGTGGAGCCACCAGAAATCTCCATGTTGGGGCCCCTGGAATCCATGTGGTTGGGGCTCTGAGAAGTGGGGCCCCTCCAGGCTCAGGAAGTGTGGTTCTGGAGGTGACATCTGGTCTTGTCCCCTGGATGATTTCCTCTCCTCTTCTCATAAAGGCGCCTGCAGTACTAGAAGCCTCCAGTTCTCTCCTCTTCTCCTGAATGACCACCAAGGATGGACAGGAAGGAGATCAGCAGAAGAATATTAGACCTCACCTTGGAGATCATCTCCCTGCTGAGCGGAGAGGTAAACTTTTCTAGATTTCTCTCCTTTTTATTGTATTCTGTAACAAGTCAGACATCGGGAAGGAGAATCCATCATAGGAAGTGATAGGAAGAGTCCAGGGTCCTGGAGAACAGCCTCCAGACCTTCCAAGTGATGGAGAACCTGAAGATCAGCCCCCAATATGGTGAGTGATGTATCATGTGACCAGTGACCAATAGTCATGTTGTAGGAGCCATAAGAAGGTAAGTAGGCACGTTGTACCCAAGAGGAAAGGGCCGGAGGAGAGCACATGGCCCCTGAAGGGTTTATTCCCTAAGTGTCTCTCTCCATCCACAGGAGTACACAATAGTGAAGAAGACATCGGGGGACTGTGTGACTCCCATCATCCATCTCCAGGAGTCAGGAGGGCGGAGCAGGACCCCTCACCCCATCACAGAGCCTCCCCCTCACCCCCTGATACATGAGCAGAAGATCCTAGAACTCACCCACAAGATGATGGAGCTGCTGACTGGAGAGGTGACACTGCTGGGAATGCTGGGAAATTCTCCAGTAACAGCACTAGAGGGGTCTGGGTGATGACGGTGTCATTGTGTTGTCAGGTTCCTATAAGGTGTCAGGATGTCACTGTCTATTTCTCCATGGAGGAGTGGAAGTATATAGAAGGCCACAAGGATCTGTACGAGGAGACCATGATGGAGGAGCACCAGCCTCTTATATCACAAGGTAAGAGCCGTCATGTGCAGTGTATACACGTGTGTGCAGTGACATGTAATGGAGGAGCACCAGCCTCTTATATCACAAGGTAAGAGCCGTCATGTGCAGTGTATACACGTGTGTGCAGTGACATGTAATGGAGAAGCACCAGCCTCTTATATCACAAGGTAAGAGCCGTCATGTGCAGTGTGTACACGTGTGTGCAGTGACATGTAATGGAGGAGCACCAGCCTCTTATATCACAAGGTAAGAGCCGTCATGTGCAGTGTATACACGTGTGTGCAGTGACATGTAATGGAGGAGCACCAGCCTCTTATATCACAAGGTAAGACCCGTCATGTGCAGTGTATACACGTGTGTGCAGTGACATGTAATGGAGGAGCACCAGCCTCTTATATCACAAGGTAAGAGCCGTCATGTGCAGTGTATACACGTGTGTGCAGTGACATGTAATGGAGAAGCACCAGCCTCTTATATCACAAGGTAAGACCCGTCATGTGCAGTGTATACACGTGTGTGCAGTGACATGTAATGGAGGAGCACCGGCCTCTTATATCACAAGGTAAGAGCCGTCATGTGCAGTGTATACACGTGTGTGCAGTGACATGTAATGGAGAAGCACCAGCCTCTTATATCACAAGGTAAGAGCCGTCATGTGCAGTGTATACACGTGTGTGCAGTGAAATGTAATGTAGGAGCACCAGCCTCTTATATCACAAGGTAAGAGCCGTCATGTGCAGTGTATACACGTGTGTGCAGTGACATGTAATGGAGGAGCACCAGCCTCTTATATCACAAGGTAAGAGCCGTCATGTGCAGTGTATACACGTGTGTGCAGTGACATGTAATGGAGGAGCTCCACAGTTTCTTCTCACATTACATTAGAGGCTCCGTGTTCTTTATATGTCGGTCATATCCATAGAGCTCCAGTCACATGATGGGAGCGTGTCCTTCTGGCCTCCGTCGGTCCGGTATAGTAGACTACACTGCTCTATCAGAGGCGTCCTGTATAATCCGTGTTCCGCAGCGTATACAGTGTAGATCATACATGGAGCTTATGGGCAATGTCCGCCCCTGTGTGACTGTATTGAGCCTGACGTCGGAGCTTCTGTCAGAGGGAGATATCAGGAAACCCTCCGCACATATGTTCTGCTGGAGGCTCAGACGTGGTGTGAACAGGTCCTTACTTTTTTAAGGAGAGTCCATCATAGTCACTTTCCAGTCGTTCTCCTGCCCTTCATGTCTGGGATCCTCTAGTCACTCCACAAGCAGAGAAGATACAGCCTGCTGCATGTGACTGGAGGAGGAGGTCGGACCCCCCCCCCCCCCTTATTACAGCCACATTCAGAGGAGCGGGACAGTGACAGAAATGTCTGCAGCAGAACGGCCGCAAACCATGAAGTCCTCTCCACCAGCCGAAACCAAGGGTTAGAATGTTACTGGGAACAAAACCAGTCCTGGGGGGCATTATAAGTGTATTGTCCACTAGTGGAGATATCTATTCTCCATAAACCAGGAGGAATAAATGGGGGGAAAAGGTGACGCTGGAGATCTGAGATCACAGGAGCAGTGGGGGCCGTCAGTCTGTCTGCAGTTTAGATTAATATCACCTCCGATCAAGACGCCGAGTGTCCCGAGGAGTCCAGGTGTGACCAGACAGCTCTCAGAAGGGATGGCTTGTTCTCACTGGGGCATATATATTACATAGAGTAATGGGACGTCCTAAAAGAGCTCCCTGAAGGATTAGATCCACCCGCCGGTCCTCAGCTACACCTGTTACTTGTAAGGGACAGGAATCTGGTAGGAAAACTGCACCACCAATGTGACGTCCCTGTCCTAGGAAGAGGCCTCAGCGCTCACCGGAGTGCCACTGTCTCTTCACACAGCTGATCGGTGGAGGTGCCGGCTTTGGACTCTCACCAACCTAATATTGATGAGCTAACCTGAGGATAGGCTATCAGTACCAAAATCTTGGACAACCCATTTAATGGAGACAAAAAGGAGAGAAAAGAAGAAAGGAGAATACAACATGTAATCTAATTCCAGTAATGATTGCAGAAATCCCAAAATGGGCAATAAAAATCGGAACGTTACCTCAGAAAGAGGGAAAGTATTCAACCCCCATGCTGAGGAGGAAAGCCGAGGAAATGACAGATGAAATAACACCGCACCAAGGAGAGACACCGGGTCACCGGCCACATCCTGAGCTCCGGCAGGAGTAATGGGCTGCTTGTAAGGAGGAAGAAAGATAAGAGAAAATGGGAGCAAAACAGCAGCAAATCTTATACCCGCTATAGAGAGAAACAGCAGGGGGACCGCGGGGCCCTGGTCTGCACCAACAGAGGAAGCAGAGCTGTGCCCGGCACAGAGGACATGTGACCCCATATAATATAAACCAAACTGCGACATAACAGCAACAGAGAAATAGCAATGAAGTATTAATAATCCATAAAGATCCACAGTCACCGGCCAATCAGGGGAGAAGGATTCCAACAGCATCTGAATCCAGGATCCAGACTGAACTTCTCTAGAAGATCAAGTAGGAGAATGGCAGGAGATAGTCTGCAGGGCTGATGTGTTGTCTATGCAGATTGTGGTGGTGGTGGTGGAGGAGGAAGCTGATCCCACACGAGAGGGAACAGTAATTTTAAATACAGCTGAAAATTTAGGAAGATCTTCAGAAGTTTGGAAAATTGCGGCATGACCCTCCTTATTACACTTGTCCTTGTTGATAAGTGATATGATTTAATCCTGCTTCAGGACTCTTTCACACGACCGTTTGGCTTTTTCTGTGTTTTCTGGTTTGTTTTTTACAAATCCGTTGTTCCGTTTTTTGTTTCCGTTTCTGTTCCATTTTTCCATATGGCATATACAGTATACAGTAATTAAATCGAAAAAATTTTGCTGGGCATAAAATTTTCAATAGATGGTTACGCAAAAACGGAATGAACACAGAAGACATAAGGATGCATTTCCGTATGTGTTCCGTTTTTTTTGCGGACCCATTGACTTGAATGAAGCCATGGAACGTGATTTTCAATGCAATAATAGGACATGTTCTATCTTTCAACGGAACGGAAATACAGAAGTAGAATACTTACGGAGTACATTCCGTTTTTCTTGCCGAATCATTGAAAGGAATGGTTCCGTATACGGACCGTAAAAAACGGCCCGTAAACGGGGGAAAAAAACGGTCGTGTAAAAGAGGCCTAAGGAAGGTGATTTGCTTCTGATACTTTCTTCTGCAATATCTTCAGGTTGAGAGGTTCTTCCCTGAGGTGCCACAGCCCTGGAGCTCGGACTATTCTGACTGGTGTATCAGGTGGTAAATCGAGGATTTGATTGAATGAAGCCTGAAGGGCATCGTGGACATTTTCAGAGTCAGTTGGTTCAGGGAGAACTCTAACCCCTAAGTTATAGTGATGGCCTCTGTTATCTGTGTCCTCTTGGGTCTTCTGATGCCACAGCCTGAGTTTGTTCTAATAGAAATCAAATATATTTTGGTCGTCCTCTAGTTCAGTACGGCCTGTGATAGCTTTCAGATTGGCAGATATTTCTGACCTCTGAGATAAGGGACTGAAAATCCCATTTGGTTGGAATAGATTTCGAATGTTGTACCCAAGTGTATGATCGGGGTCCGCAGGGATCCCTTCACTAGAATTATGGGGGATGGAAATGACCAAGATATCTGCAGGCTATCAAATAAACTGGTATATGGAGGGCTCCTGATGGAGAAGGCAGAGCTTGAGGACCATCAGGAGTGATGTGCCGATCACCCACCTTGTCCTGGGCAGCAAAGACCAGCCTGTCTCTGGGTGCCTGTTGGCAGCTGCTGCTCTAATGGTGAATGAGGGACGATCTGGCTGGAAGCCAAAGACAGCAGCGGTGAGGAGTCCATGTGTCCCAGAGGGAGCTGCTGTTGAGGAGCATCTAATGGGTCTCTTGTAAGGGAAGCATCAGTCAGAAGAAACAAGGGGGATTCTGGGGCCTTACTCTGAGGAGGCTGTGGGAGTTGCAGCACCGACAGGGAGATCCGAAACACGTGCCATCTTGCCAAGATGGAGCTCTGAAATGAAGAGCGCATGAGACGGGTAACGGTTCAGAGTAATAAGTGAAGTGGGAGTTTGAGAGGCAGTAATGGCATTAGGCTTCTGGTGCTTCTTTTTGCCCATCATAGTTGGGTTTAAGGATGATGGCTGGAGGAGAGGAGACTGGGAGTAGTTGTTTTACTTCTTCCATGTACTTTGACTAGCTGATTAACTTGGGTACATGTACTTTGGGTTCTTGCTCTAGAGAATTACCTGATAAGCAGGGTGTCATTGAGCTAGGAGAATACCCTGACACCTTCCTGGTTGGTAGAGTACTGCAGGGCCCTGACACTTAACGCTGTATCCTAATTCTTCAAACATGGCCAAAAGTAGTCTTGGCTTTTATAGACCAGATGTGTCTTCAGTCTTGTGGTCTGCTAGGTGCTGGGACCTCAGCACAGGTGGTGAGGAGCAGAATATTGTTATTTCCCCCTGATAACTAAACCTAGAAGTGAAGGAGCTGAGAGAAGAGTCTGATCTATAGACAGATCTACAGGAGGCCATGTATTCAGTCACTGTGTGCTTGTGTCTCCACAGATGGATCCAGGAGGAGAAAACCACTAGAGAGATGTCCCCGTCCTCTGTATTCCCAGGACTGTCCAGAGAAGGTCCCAGAGAATCCTCAGGTAGATGGAGCTGAGCCCTATACACATCTATATAGGGGGGTCCTGCAGTCATAGAGGGGTCATAGATTGTGGGGGTCTCTCATGTGGATCTGTTATATTTCACAATTGTCCGCTGTATTGTACTGAATTGTTACAGATGACAAATCGGGGGGAAGATCTGACTGATATTAAAGTGGAGGATGAAGAAGAGAGGATGATGAGCGATCCCCCGTGTAAGAGTGAGGTGGAGGAGGACATACCAGGAGATGTCATCACAGGTATGGAATCATGAATGGAGAAAGTGACCTCAGATTCTGTCCTTGGTGCCTTCAGGGCAGAAGGAGAATCTGATCACCGGCTGCTGCTCTTTGATTGGAGATGTCCCCATCACAGCATGAAGTGTTCTCCTTATCCAGCTGACGGGGATCTCTGATCAGATTCTTCTCTGATCCCGGCTGTTCCTGCAGGACATGACGGTCAGTTACATCCACACACCCACTGGGGATAATGCGGATGCAGATTTTATGTCTGTGCTGTCATGATGAACTACATGTACGGCATTGTGCAGGAGTTACATGCCGCCAGTGACCTACATGTACATGTGCAGATACCAGAGGCGCAGTCTAATAGGCTGCCGGTCAGTGGACTACTGCCAGACTATAATGCTGTGGAAAACTGTGTAATCCAGAGCATTATACAAGGGATCAGAGGATCACAGCTTCTAGTCTCTAGGAGGGCGAAAACATAAATGTAAGATTCTGTTTAATGAGCCAAAATTGTGAGAACGAAAACGCAAAAAGAAGTATTAGGTCATCAAAGGGGTGTTCCAGTTGTGCACAGGGGAAAGGTATTAGATCAGTGGGTGTTGTACTGCTGCAACTCCCAGGATCAGGAGAACAGGGCCTCCTTACCCCTCCTCCCCCCAAATAACCCGGGTGGCAGGTCGAGCATGTGCATGCAGCCAATAGCAGGACACGACAGTGACTTGCCCCCTTGCATACGTCGTGGCCTGCTATTGGCTGCACCACCCCGCTGGTGCTTTTCCATCCATCACTAGAATCTCCAAAACACTGCTCCATATCCCTGGGGATCTGCATTTGATCCAGGCCCCCTAGAACATAAGAAACTTCTGTCTTAAAGGGAATCTGTCACTAGCAATTTACCAAATTTTTTTTCTCATGAATCCATGTTTAACAGAGTACCTTTTTTCCACCTGTCTTGTTCTTTTGATTGTGAGTCTTGTAGTTTCTTCAAAAAATTGATTCTTATGATATGTAAATGAAGCTGTAAGGAGCCCAGAGGGGCGTTATTCTTATTCCACGGTGCCCAGGAACGCCCCTCTGAAGTGCCGTGCCCGGCTAAATTTGAAAAGTAATAACGCCTCCAAGTTCATCTAAATCGCCCAGAGGTGCGGCTAAGTGCTCAACATCACCCCCCCCCCCCCCCCAGCGCCCGCGCTCTGCCTCCTCTTGCCGGTATCCCAAATCCCGCGCATGCGCAGTGCCGGCGATTGCCTGCGCTATGATAAGATGACTGACGGCACTGCGCCTGCGCAGGATTTGGGATGCCGGTGATAGGAGGATCAGGGTGTTTGCCGCAGAGCGCGGCGCTGGGGGGGGGGGAGGGTGATGTTAAGCACTTAGCCGCGCCTCTGGGCGATTTAGATGAACTTGGAGGCGTTGTTACTTCAGAGGGGCGTTGCTGGGCACCGTGGAATAAGAATAACGCCCCTCTGGGCTCCTTACAGCTTCATTTACATATCATAAGAATCGCTTTTTTGAAGAAACTACAAGACTCACAATCAAAAGAACAAGACAGGTGGAAAAAAGGTACTCTGTTAAACATGGATTCATGAGGAAAAAAAATGTGTATATTGCTAGTGACAGATTCCCTTTAAGTGCTACATCCAAATGAAATAGAGACTGTTTGCCTCCAGTGCTTTACATTTTGGGCATCACAACTTTATTCCTGGAGGAATTTTGCAAGTTTCTAGCTGCTTGACTTCATAACCCATGTCTCTTTGGTATGGAAATATTCTATGCTGTCCTCATTGAGGTCCTGTCCTCATGGAGCGTCATGTGACCAGACACTTGGCCTCCTCCATTCAGCTGCACTAAACTCTCCACAGTAGATGTCAGGTGCCGGGTATTTGAATAGAGGAGACTCAGTGATGTGTATTGGAATGGAGGAGGCTGAGGGAAGTGTCTGATCATAAATGACTCCCATTATCTTTTTAAATGTAGACTGTAGTCATGATTCATGATGGGATTGTCTATAAAAATATTAAAATATGTCACTAGATTTCATAATACACACTGCATGTAATATTAAACTGATTTCTTACACCTGATGAGGCCGGTGTACTTACTTTTAAATTCCATGTCAGAATACTATTAAAATTATATTAAACTGATCATCAGCTCATTAGCAATGACTCCAGCTACAAAACTGGACTTGACCCGGGACCCACGCTGATCAGCTGATTGGGGAGGCACTTCTCACAGCTTACCAAGCACAGAGCTGTACATAGTATAATGGCTGTGCTTGGTATCGCAGCTCAGCACTATTTACTTTTATGGGGCTGAGCTGCCCCTAGGCCACGTGACTGATGAACATGTCGTCACTGGCCTAGGAAAAGCAGGGAATTGGTGGGGGTTCCTGGCGTCGGACCCCCATCGATCAGATACTAATGACCTATCCAGAGCATAGCTCATCATTAAAACCCCTTTAAGCTCTAGGTGGGGATTGTGACATGGAGCCTTCTAGTGAGTACAACAACATCATCAGGTCTAAGATCTTTTTTATAATGAATGTAGCTTGTGATGAGGAATGTGGTGATGGATCCTTTTTAGTGAACTTCTACTATTAAAGTGATGGCCAATTGGTGTTAACTAGAGATGGCCAGTTCGCAGTGTTCGCCCGCGAACACATGTGATCTGCTATCTTAACTTACCTGTGCCTCGCCGGACTTCTCAGTTAAGATGGCAGATTGCATGTGTTCGCGGGGCGAACACTGCGAACTGGCCATCACTGGTGTTAACGTGCAAAATGTGTTAAAATTGCCAGACATGGTGGGGCTTTTGAAATTTTTGAGTTTTATCAAATCGTGATGTACTGTATGTAATAAGTTCTGACTGGGTGTAGACCAGAATACTGGACTTTGTCAAAAAGTTATAGGAAACTTTATAAGGCTGGAATCGCACATGCAGTTTTTTTTTTTTTTTTTAGCAAAAGTGGATTCAGAATGAATGGATTTTACAGTACCTCTCATTTCTTTTAGATCCAGGTTTAACTTAATTTTTTAGGTTTGTCTACTCTTTTAGGGAAAACCCCACAATTATCATTTTTTATCTTAACAGAAAATCCCAGCAAGAATTCTATGGGGAATTTCATGGTATTACCGGATTATAAAGCAGAAGCTGAAGATATCATGCAGCATCCTTCAGGAGAAAGCTTGAATGTGCTTCTAGGACTTCATAGTACAGATCTCTCGTATAATGACCCTAATCATGAGGAACCTTCTCCTAGCCAGTCACAAATGGTTACTACAAGTACAGGTCAGAAAGGGCTTCAGCGTAGGAAACGGTTCCGAAAAAGCTCAGGTCTTTCTACAGACAGAAGAATTCACACAGGAGAGAAATCATTTTCATGTCCAGAATGTGGGAAATGTTTTACACAGAAATCAAGTCTTGGTAGACATAAGAAAATTCACACAGGAGAGAAGCCATATTCCTGTTCAGAATGTGGGGAATGTTTTA
Source organism: Bufo gargarizans (assembly GCF_014858855.1). Taxonomy (NCBI): domain Eukaryota; kingdom Metazoa; phylum Chordata; class Amphibia; order Anura; family Bufonidae; genus Bufo; species Bufo gargarizans. The sequence goes on along the minus strand of NC_058080.1, from coordinate 750,757,019 downwards.
TAGTTAAATCACGTCTTAGTATACATAAGAGAATTCACACGGCAGCAAAACCATATTCATGTTCAGAATGTGGGAAAAGTTTTAGAGATAAATCATATCTTAGTGTACATGAGAGAGTTCACACCGGAGCAAAACCATATTCATGTTCAGAATGTGGGAAATGTTTTACACAGAAATCAAATCTACTTAAGCATCATAGACTTCACATGGAAGCAAAACCATTTTCAAATGTTTTGACATAACAGGTTATGACCTGATCTTAAATAGATAATGAGAGAGTTTATTTTTTGGTTGGAGTTATCCTGGCTCTCCCAGATGACTAAATTCTATTTTTCTGAGGTCAACTGTGACGAGATCCATGGAGGAAAAGTAGTGTGGATATAAGGAAGAGAAGAAGAGCCTTGTTTACTTCCAGAGCAGTGAAGATGAACTGTCCCCATGAACGTTGCTTCTTTTCACTATATTCACACCTCCACCCACATTGCGGGAGAGTCCAGAGTGACATGGGGAGAAGTAACGACGCTGTCACAACCAGACAGCTGAGAAGCTCTGACAGAGGCCTTTCAGAACCTCCTCCTTGAATTTCTGTGTTGTGGTATTCAGCTCCTCCTCTCGTCAGCCTCTCTCAGCTGTCATGTCTTAATTACTTCCTGGAGTGTGTGTGCACGCTGATCTGTCCTCCTGTTTGCTTCAAAGCTAAGTGTACTTTTATATGTTAATATCTGTTTGCTGGATCCCAGATGACCCTGACTCCCTCCGTGTCTTGTGTAGGGAGCCGGTGGTCGTGTCCCCTCACTATAGTAGGGTGCTCAGGGCTTTATAGTCAAGGTTCGTGGATATGCAAACCTCCACCATTAGGATCTTTGCATAGGCTGAGCAGCCAGGGAAAGTGCCAGGTCTTCTGCAGGGGTCTCCCTTGGTTCCTTAGTTTTTGGATCCAGCGAGTCGTTTATACATGTTGCTTTGCCTTGTTACCTGTACACATTCCGTGACAGACGCTCCATGTAATAGTTTTATAATGTATGTGGACATATTAATATTTCATCTTCATACAAACAGTTTTTACAGATAAAATAAACACTTCTATTTGCTCCACGACAGCGTCACCATTGTCACTGACAGACATTGTGTTCTTGGCTCGTATTATACTTTCTACTAGTGATGTGATCTTTATTGGTCCTACAGACTAACCCTCCTGTGCGGAGACAGTGATATTGGTGGCATGATGACTATATCTGTCACAGACGTACTGAGACATACGAACGTCCTCGCGACAGTGAGTGGCAGGAGATCTTTTAGACTGGCAAGACATGGTTTGATTTGACATGTTTACCTTGTGGATCAATAGGCGTCTGTGTTGTTTCTGGTACTGTCACGGATGCGGTGTGAGTGGGAAACTCCTCACGAGCACAGGAAAAAAGGTAACAGGAACTAGGCCTGGAAATTAGGGTAAAGGAGAAGGTCACCTCCTAGCGCAACCCTGATCCAAGTCCTGACTAATTATCCGTATGAACAAACCTCGATAGTAGGAAAGTTCATACACAGGAACCTAGAACCCTAGCTCACCCTGTAGGTCCCTGGTAATAGTGTCAGGACTTGAGACGACCTATTCCTCTACCAGAAGGATAAAAAAAAAAAAAGTCTCCCTCAGGCCTAGATACAAAAGACAGGGAAATATAATAAACAAAATACAAATAGGGAAGATGACACTTAAATTCAAGTGGAGCAAAGGCAGCACCAGGACCTCAACAGAGATACAAGAACCAGTAAGCCTAAAGTCCAGGAATAGAAGCTATAAACCGCACCCCAAAGAGGAAAAGGCAGCGATAAATAGGAAAGGCTAAATGACCACACAAACAACACCTGAAGCAAGGGGTGTGGCTATTACCAAAACAACAGACACAAATGATCCGCAAGGAACTAGTCAGATCAACATGTTGCCAGTCTTTCTGATCTATTGGCACTTTTCACGGGAACATTCGTGACAGATACTGGCCACACCCTTAACTTCCAGGTGTTGCTATTGTGGTCATTTAACTTCTTTGTAACGGCACCCCGGGCATAGAAGGGGTTAAACGCTGTTTATGAGAGATTCCCTTTCCAGATGCAAAGGCAGCTACTAAAGACACCAATCTCCCGAACTGGAAACCATATGAATGCTGCATACAGCCGAATAGGAAAAAACATATGAAAGGTTTACACTCCTAGCAGTCGAAATGGCAGCATACAATCCCCCCAAGAACGAGACCAAGCTCTGTGTTGAGGGTAAAGCAGTGAACAGCCAGAGCTGTGTGTTTATTGTTCTTATATACACATTCTTACACATTAGTACCACCCACAGGGTTTTGTAAAACAACCAGTAAACACGTACAATACACTCAGACACTCCCACACAAAATCCTCCCCTCCCAGGACCATCCAGCTCCTCTCCCTCTGGCTTGTTATGTTCGGCTGTCCAGGGCAGGTACTGTGCCCCATACCACCAGAGCGCCTGGTAGGCATCTTCCAGCCACATCTCCTGCCATACTAAGTGTTTCAGTTCCTTTACCCATTTCTCCAGGGGCTGCTCTCCCAGGAAGTGCATCCGCAGGGCTACTTGCTTCCGCAACCGCTGGTCTTCTTTGGGGAACCTCCCGACCTTCTGGTACTCCTCCATACCCAGCGCCTGGTACCAAATGCCTTTCCTTATTGCATCTCGGTCATCCATGACACCCTCATCGTACTCCACTGCTGGTTCCATTCTGGTGCTGTCAGGGTTGTTGTACTAGGACATGCGTTGCCCTCAAATTGTAAAATCAATGGAATGGTGTCTCCTGTAGCTGTCCTTCTGGCTGTGGGAATGATCCCGCCGCTTGCCGCCAATTGTAACGGCACCTCGGGCATAAAAGGGGTTAAACGCTGTTTATGAGATATTCCCTTTCCAGATGCAAAGGCTGCTTCTAATGACACCAATCTCCCGAACTGGAAACCATATGAATGCTGCATACAGCCGAATAGGAAAAACCATATGAAAGGTTTACACTCCTAGCAGTCGAACTGGCAACATTCAATCCCCCCAAGAACGAGAGCAAGCTCTGTGTTGAGGGTAAAGCAGTGAACAGCAAGAGCTGTGTGTTTATTGTTCTTATATACACATTCTTACACATTAGTACCACCCACAGGGTTTTGTAAAACAACCAGTAAACACATACAATACACTCCCACACAAAATCCTCCCCTCTGCCTGTGATACAATTACCTTACACAATAGGTTAATGTAATTATCACAGGCAGGAGAATACACAGTTTTACACAATATCTTCTGTCCTGGAGACAATTGGGAAGTAATCCAATTTATCTCCAAGGGCAGAGGCAAAACTTCATTAGCCACATGGTAGCAAAAGACAATAAAAGACATAAGAATATTTAACTATGCAGCTATTGCATAAAACATAGACATTTAACATATCCAAAAATGGCACGAATTAGACCAGGGGTTCAAAAGTTAGTGAAAGTATTTTTAAAACCTACTGCCAGCATGGCTTTCCGGCCCAAACTAGTTCTAGAGTCCTTTATCCTGGAGACAATTGGGAAGTAATTCAATTATCTCTCAGGATAGAGGCAAGACTCCATTGAGCACATGTTACTAGCAAGACACAAAAATACATAACTCCTATTATACTAAACAGAACCCCCACATTCAACCCATCCGCAGATGGCTTGGATCTGAGCACTCAATATATCCGAACCGCGCTCAGATGCCACAAACCCAGTCAAATCGCCATGGGGTTTAAGTTTAGCATGGGCTGATGAGAGGGCCCATAATCCTGGGGCAAGAGGCTGGCAACCAGGCTTCTCCAGCACCCAGTGGCGAGGTTGGTTTCGCCACACCCTATTTATAGTTTCTCCCACATTGTTGTGCGGTTTATAGCTTCAGTTGGACCTGTGGATAGCTGGTGTTTGGATCTTGGCTGAGTTCCTACTGCTGCCATATACTTCTTGGAAGTTAAGTGTTACATTTCCCTTTTGTATTTCATTTTGACTTTTCTGTGTGTTGCATTTCCTTGTTGTTTTGTAGTAGGCCTCAGGGAGACTCCCATTTATCCTTCCTTTTGGAGGAACAGGTTGTCTCGTTCCTGTCATTAGTACCAAGGTCCTTTAGGGTTAGATAGGACTTTAGTTACTCCTGTGTATGAACTCGCCTACCTTTGGGGTCTGGTCATACTGGTAGTCAGTCAGGGCTTTGGGGAGGGTTTTCACTAGGAGGTGTCCATCTTACTTCCCTAGTTTTCAGGCCATATTTCCTTTCCCTCCTATGTTCGGTGTGGGGTTTCCTTCCCCCATTAGAGCGTGATTAACCCCTTATGTACATTCCTGCAGTTTAATGGTACACCTATCTAGATACTGGAGTTTAGTGATATATCGGTGGTGGGAATCGCTTGTGATGTCACATCTGTTAACCCCTTCCCGACCAGAGCCGTACTAGCACGGCACTTACCGGTTCTTGAAAGATGGCGCCCACTTCTACAGCAGTCACCCGCGGCTCATGTCTGCGACTGGCGATAATGCCAGTTGCTGACATTTAACACTTCAGATGCAGTGATCAAACCTGACTGCAGAATCTCAGTGCGTGCAAACTCAGAAGTGTGCGCTTCCGCATATGCTCCGGCTCCCCTGTGTGGCGATTGGAGGCGTCCATGTCATCGAGAATGACAGGAGGCTGCTGCATAGTGTTTCCTATGGAGACGTTGTCTGTGGCAGGGCTCCATAGGAAACTGGTACATTTCTCATAGACTCCACTGCTAATATATTGGAGTCTATAATAGGATTGTTTCGGGTATAGAATTTTCGATACCCATTTGATACTTTTGTCCCGGTATCGTATTTGACTTTTATCGATACTAGGCTGTAGGGCTGCACGATATGGGAATTTTGTGCAATTGCGATTAGGGCCCTAAAAATTGCGATAACGATATGCAATGCGATATTTTAAGGGAATTGTGCTAGAGGTCTATTTGCACTGTTATGGAGGGGATCTGTGGATGACACTGTTATGGAGGGGATCTGTGGATGACACTGTTATGGAGGGGATCTGTGGATGACACTGTTATGGAGGTGGTCTGTGGATGACACTGTTATGGAGGTGGTCTGTGGATGACACTGTTATGGAGGGGATCTGTGGATGACACACTGTTATGGAGGGGATCTGTGGATGACACACTGTTATGGAGGGGATCTGTGGATGACACACTGTTATGGAGGGGATCTGTGGATGACACACTGTTATGGAGGGGATCTGTGGATGACACACTGTTATGGAGGGGATCTGTGGATGACACACTGTTATGGAGGGGATCTGTGGATGACACACTGTTATGGGGGATGTGTGGATTTCACACTGTTATGGGGGATGTGTGGATTTCACACTGTTATGGGGGATGTGTGGATGACGCACTGTTATGGGGGATGTGTGGATGACGCACTGTTATGGGGGATCTGTGGATGACGCACTGTTATGGGGGATCTCTGGATGGCACTGGTATGGGGGATCTCTGGATGGCACTGGTATGGGGGATCTCTGGATGGCACTGGTATGGGGGATCTCTGGATGGCACTGGTATGGGGAATCTCTGGATGGCACTGTTATGGGGATCTGTGGATGGCACTGTTATGGGGATCTGTGGATGGCACTCTTATGGGGGATCTCTGGGTGGCACTGTTATGGGGATCTCTGGATGACACTGTTATCGGGGATCTGTGGATGACACACTGTTATGGGGGATATCTGGATGGCACTGTGATGGGGGCATCTGTGGATGACACAGATATAGCATCTTATGCTATGTGCCATCCACAGATCACCCCCCATAATAGTGTCCCTGCAGTGTGATGGGGCTGGGGGCCAGCATCTGTATTAGGAATGACAGTGGGGACCGGTGCAGTCCCTGTATTCTAATGCACCGGCCCCGCTCACTGTTGTATAATATCATCTAACATGGAGGCATTGTTAAAATATAATAATCCTGTATAATCTAGCTGTATTACTTACAGCTAAGTTTCGTAGAAGGGAGGAGGCAGGGCGGATGGGCGGCGCGTTACTCACTACATCAAGCGCCGCCTGCTTCATTCATAAACTGGGCGGCGCCAGTGAATGACATGCCGCCCGCCCGTCCGGCCTGCCTCCTCCCTCCTCTCCTCTACGCAACTTATCTGTAAGTAATACAGCTGGATTATACAGGATTATTATATTTTAACAATGCCTCCATGTTAGATAATATTATACAACAGTGAGTGGGGCCGGTGCATTAGAATACAGGGACTGCACCGCTCCCCGCTGTCATTCCTAATACAGATGCCGGCCCCCGGCCCCTCCTCCCTCTGCGTATAGGTAATCGCAGCATTTTTGGGTCTGCCAAATCGCCATATTGCAATTGTCGATTATCGCTATACTATTGCTTTGGCAATATATTGTGCAGGCCTACTAGGCTGTGCTACTGCACAGCCCAGTATCAGAGAACATGGATCACGCTGCTGACAGCGCGGCCATGTTCCCTCAGCAGCACGGGGAGAAGGAAGCAGTCTCTCCCTCCCCCTGTGCTGCTGCTGCCGCTGTCACCAATGGGAACGAAGAGTAGGGCGCACTGCGCCACCAATGATAACTAACGTTTAATACATTTCAAATACAGCCGGCGGCCTCTATGGCAGGGCGCTGCAATCTGCGGCAAATAAACTCCTCAGGTGGCGCACAGGAGGGGTTAACTACTGCTAATCGCATCTCCTTGTCAGAGGTCGGGTGCCGTCAATGTGTTTCTGCTGCCGGCTGTATTTGTATTAATTGTTAATTATCATTGGTGGCGCAGTGTGCCCCCACCCCCCAGTATTAAAGTCCCCTCACATCCTCTCATTGGCGGCAGTGGCAGCTTCTGATTGGAGCCCCAGCAGTGTAATCCTGGGGCTCCGATCGGTTACCATGGCAGCCAGGACGCTACTGAAGCCCTGGCTGCCATAGTCAGCTCCATGCTGCTGTGTGCACTATGCACAGAGCAGCAGGGAGAGTGTGACGTCTTATTCACCCTGATAGAGCTCTATTAGGGTGAATAGGACAAGGGATGCATTTTTTTTTTTTTTTTTTTTTGCGTTCTATCGAATGGTATAGAGTATCGCCATACTATTTTATGGTATCGAAACCGAATCAAAATTTTGGTATCGAAACATCCCTAGTCTATAAGAATAGCAATCTAATGATTGCTTGCTATAATTCCCTATAAAAAGAAGTGTAAAAAAAAAAATGTACGTTTTTAAAAATAAGAAAATTTAAAAAGTATAAAAATTCCAATTACCTATGTTATGGATCATTAAGACAAAATGGATACTTGCTTGTTGAGGACTATGTTTAGCTAAGATGGCGGCCAGACATTCAGCCAACGTCTATAAATTAGAATCTTACTTTGTGGTTTATCATGTGCGTCTTTGTGGTTTCCGATCAGCCCACACAAGCAGTCACAAGGAAAGAAGAAGTAACGGCCTCACCCACCAGCAAGGGGGGAAGTTCCTCTTGTCATCAATGTTACAGAAAATATAGAGTTTATAGCCAATAGAAAATATATACGCCACCTTACACCCCCCCCCCCCCCACTCCTTCCTGTCCTAAAACCTATGTATTGTCTGCTGTTCCAAAAATAAAGCAGAGATCCTGTTTTAACTCCGAGCTGTGTGTTGTCTCAGTTTGATCTCTCCGTGCACGTACATTAATTAATTTGGAGCAGTACATCAACCGAACTGGCAGCTTGGCCAGAACCAGAACAATTTGACGCCCAATCGTGGGGCTCGAGGATTGGACCCTCTGTTCCCGTACCCCCAGAGATCAGACGAGGAGAGGCGCACTAACGGACACCGGGATCGCAACCCGTGATATGAGGTAAGAAAATTGAGTCATCTTGCCTATAAAGTGTCCCCTGGTGTAGCCTCTTGGTGTTCGTCTGAGGGAGGGGTGCGGCAGCAGTCTGGGACGTCCTCGAGGGCATGAAAGTAAGAACCCCATATGTTTTCTTAAAGTCTTGATGTACTGTGTTGTGCTTATAAGTTGTGAAGACCCTGTTGACAAGTATCACTGACTGAGACACGGAGTTCTCCTATGTGCCTGTATCGGAGCTCAGCCCGGCGTCTGACTCAAATCTCCATAAAGGGGACGATCACAGATGGGTGGAGAGCGGTTCGCGGTAGCCCAGAGTGTGCTGACCGGGACTCAAAGGTCTTCACGTCCAGTGATTACTCTATGCAGAGGTCTTTAGGCAGCTTCAGTAGGTACGAGAGATAATGGGAAATGAGGTAAGTGTCCCGAAGGGTTACTGTTCACCTGAACAGTACGTGGCGGACAGGAGAGGCAAACGTTTCATAAAAGGATTAACTAAGTTGGAGAAGAGTTATAGTGTCTGTAAAGGAGGCATCCTATGTAGTGCCATCTGGCAAGTGTTGTTAAACGAGAAGAGGGGGAAGTTAGAGGATGATAAATTGACAGACATGGTCCGTGTGTGGTTGGACTGTAGTAAAGAATTTGAACAGACCGGGGGGGAACTAAATTTTGATGAGAAAAGACAGAGATATTTCTGTAAACCTGGTGTTGCATTGATACATGACTTGCCACCACCCTATAATGGCGCCGGGAAGAAAGCAGGTGGGTGGACCTGCAAAACATGTGGTCAACAGAATCCCTCCTCCCGTGATACGTGCCTTCCCTGTGGGGTTCCCCACCCACAAAACCACACCTTGGTAACTACTCCCCGGCACGTCCCATCACTTCCCGTGTTAGCTACAGCGCCATCTTGTCCCCAGCCAACGCCCATGAACGGACCTTTAATATCATTCGGTCCGGACCCCCCCGTCACTCCTATGTCACCCTTGCCCCTTCCTACTACCTTGTACCCCATGGTTAACCCGGACGGTACATTCATGCTACCCCACTCACCTGCCACCCTTACTCCTATAATGGTGGGGGGGCAACCTGATGAAGCAGAACAGGGGGATGCAGGCGGTGCTGCAGAATCCACTATGGGCATGCAGAACGCACCGGGTAATATGCAGACTCCTTTACGGGGTACCCCGACAGACTACGGTGATCCGCCAACTTTATCCCTGGCACCACAGTGGACTGTACCCATGACCGTGCGCCCATCACAACGTTCACAAGATCAAATACTGCAGGGTCAGATTACAGAGTTACAAAAGAACTTACAGAAAATTGAGCAGGGAAACCTTGAGACACTGAAAGTAGCCCTAGCTCTTAACCGGCCACAGGGACCACCAAAATATGTGTCTTTCACCCCACAGCAGTTATTCACCATAGTGAATTTACTGCCTAACCCTGAGACCCATCCCATGCCCTTTTTCAGGAAACTGTCCCAAGTGCACCAAACCTATGGGTGCACATGGTCAGATCTGCAAAGTATAGTGGAAAACAAGACAGGTGAACCCACCACCTTATGTCTGTTATGGGTGCGGCAAGCCCGGACACATGAAACGGCACTGCCGTAGCAAACATCTGTGGCCAACCAATCAACGGCTACAGGGGGGCACTCAGCCCCCTTCATCGCAATAGGATGCTGGCAAACCAGTGCAGGGAGGGGACATTCCATATATGACAGTCTCTACCCCTCCTACCGGTCCCACCCCTCGAGTGACTCTCGAGGTGGCAGGGAAGGAACTTTCATTTCTTGTGGACACTGCTGCAGCCCGCAGTGTATTATGTGAGACTGCCGTACCTCATTCTTGGCTCACTGACATTCAACTACCCTGTTCTGGACTAGAGGGGGTTGTGCAACATAACCCCGTGACCAAGCCACTCTCAGTAATTTCCCCTAGAACCTCCCGGACTAAAAAACCCCAACTCCACCTCCCTGCAGGAGTCATGTCGCAGTTTGTTGTCAGCCAAACATGCCCCTTCAATCTGTTAGGCTCTGATTTTCTTCAGAAAATCCAGGCTAACATACAGTTCAAAGAGGATGGAACGGTCAACCTCGGTACAGCCCTACACCCGGAGGATACTTGCCTCCTTATGGCATTAACCACACTTCAGGACGCTGACTCATAAGAACAAGGGGATTCGCTGCAAACCATTTTGCACCTCATCCCCGATACTCTCTGGACCAAAGGACCCCAGGATATCGGACGCCTCAATGTCCCACCGGTCACTGTGACCCTGAAGGATCCCAAGGTTCTGCCATACAAAGCGCAATATCCGCTTTCTATCTCACAACAGGATGCTATTACCCTCCAGGTGCAGGCCCTCCTGCAGAATGGGGCAATCAAGATCACTACCTCTCCCTGTAACTCACTCCTTTACCCAGTTCGGAAGAAAAGGGAGAAAGGAGAGCCTCCAATGTACCGCATGGTGCAGGACCTCCGAGCTGTCAATGAGGCTACTGTTCTTGAGACACCTATTGTCCCCAATCCGCACACACTCCTTGCTGGCATTCCACCCACTGCCACTACTTTCACTGTCATTGATCTGGCCAATGCATTCTTTTCTATTCCCTTACATGAGAAATGTCAGTTTCTTTTTGCTTTCACACATGCAGGCAAACAGTACACCTGGACTGTTATGCCTCAAGGGGCTCAAAACAGCCCTTCCTGCTTCAGCAAGGCTATGTCCTCTGTTCTGCAACCCTGGCAAGCAGATCACCCGGATGTGGAACTCCTCCAATATGTGGATGACCTTCTCCTCACTTCTCCAGTTCCTAGCCTCTGCTGGATGTCGAGTCTCACAAGCCAAACTACAACTGTGTCTCCCCAAAGTGGTCTTCCTAGGTCATTGCATCTCTCAAGGTCACAAGCACCTAACTGAGGCGAGGAAGAAGGCTATCTCTGACATCCAACTCCCGGACACTCCTCATCAGCTACAAACCTTTCTGGGACTCATCTCCTACTGCAGGCCTTGGATCTCTGATGCTTCTGTCCTCATGCAGCCCTTATATGACTGTATACCTCGCAATGCTGCTACTCCTTTCCAGATGACAATGGAGGCCGGAGAAGCTTTTCAGTCATTGAAGGCCGCCATTGCATCTGCCCCTGCGCTTGGCATCCCCAACTACAACCTTCCTTTCCGGCTGTATGTCATGGAACGCCAAGGTCACGCTACTGGAGTCCTCACTCAAACTCATGGTGGCCGCAATCGACCCTTGGGTTACTATTCTAAGCGTCTTGACCCGGTAGCCAGAGCCGCCCCTTTTTGCGTCAGAGCTATCCATGCTGCCAGCTCTCTTCTAGACGTCACATCTGACGTTGTGCTGGGCCATCCCCTCACTATTCTGGCTCCCCATGACATTTCTGCCATCCTCCAGCAGACTCAACCTAAACACCTCACTGCACAGCGCCACCTCCGGCTTCAGTGTAGTCTGCTCCTGCCAGATAATGTCACCATTCAGAGATGCCACATCCTCAATCCTGCTGCACTCCTTCCTCTTCCAAGGGGGGAGTATACTGCAGATGGAGATTCTGAAGATTTTATTGATCTACATGCTGAAGAGGATCTTCAGGAAGAAGAACTATGGACCTCAACCGATTCTCTTTACAAGGAACAAGATCATGATTGCATCACAATGATGGAAGCTGAAGTAGGGACACCACCATCAGTCCAAGACACTCCTCTGACAAACCCTCATTGGATTCTCTTTGTGGACGGCTCAAGGTACGCCGATGACAAGGGGAAGTTCCATACAGGCATGGCAGTCACAAGTGAGCATGAAGTGCTGTGTGCAAGACAATTGCGCCCAGACCAGTCAGCACAAGAAGCTGAACTCATTGCCCTCACTGAAGCCTGCCTCATGGCAAAAGATTTTACCGCCAATATCTACACAGATTCTAGATATGCCTTTGGAGTGGTTAATGACTTTGGACTAATATGGAAGGCCCGGGATTACATCACAGCTGCAGGAACCCCGATTAAGAATGCTGCAGCAGTAGCGGCCCTAATGGCAGCAGTACTCCTGCCTACCAAAGTGGCAGTGATCAAAGTAAAGGCCCATACTCGAGCTGACACCCCTGAGGCCAGAGGAAACGCCCTACCTGACCAAGCAGCCAAGGAAGCAGCAGTGAAAGAGGAAGGAGTCCAGTCAGACCAGATTATGGTAACACAGGAAGATCTAGGACAAGAAGAAATCACATGGGACCTACTGAAACAAATGCAGAAACAGGCCACTCCCAGGGAAAAGGAAATCTGGCTGAAAGAATCAGCCCTCGAAGAAGAATCTGGACTCTGAACACAAGGAAAGAGAGTGTGCCTACCCAAAGCTCTTTATCCCCTAATAGCCTCAGTGGCCCATGGGCCCACCCACCAATCCAAAACCATCATGAAAGAACTAATTGACAAAATATGGGTGGCCCCAGGGATAACCCCTGTCCTGGTAAGACATACTCAAGCGTGTCTCATCTGTGCAGAGTGTAACCCCGGCAGAACCGAGCCCACGCCCCGAAAATGTCTCCCAAAAGCCTTATATCCCTTTCAGAGGATACAAATCGACCATATCCAGATGCCAATGTGCCAAGGGTTTCAATATGTGCTGGTAGTGATAGACTTGTTCTCTGGGTGGCCAGAAGCCTACCCCGTCCGAAACCAGACAGCAACCACTACTGCTAAAAAACTGATGCAGGAGCTTGTCTGTAGGTTCGGAGTACCTGAGGTCATTGAGAGTGATCAGGGCCCAGCATTCACTGCTAGTCTAACCCAAGAGGTCTGGAAGATGGTAGGATCACACCTAGTGTATCATACCCCATACAGGCCCCAAAGCAGCGGCAAAGTCGAAAGATTGAACGGGGTGTTGAAATCTAAAATGCTGAAGATGACCAGGGAGACAGGGCTTGATTGGGTTCAGTGTTTGCCTATAACCCTCTTTTCAGTTAGGCATACACCAAGGCCCCCACACAAACTAACCCCATATGAGATCTTATTTGGGACAGGGCCAAGAATGGGACAGTATTTCCCTCAACAGTTACAAATGCATTATGAATCTGTTGCAAAATATGTAATAGCCTTGAGCAAGCAATTGTCTAATATACATGCACAAGTTTTCTCTTCCATTCCAGATCCTAACTCCCTAGAGGGAAGCCACACTCTCAAACCTGGAGAGTGGGTGGTGGTCAAGAAACACGTCAGAAGCACCCTCGAACCAAGATACGAGGGACCTTACCAGGTGTTGCCGAGCACCCCAACCTCTGTGAAACTCGAAGGGAGACCCACCTGGATCCACGCTTCACATTGTAAAAGAGTGAAGGCTTGTTCATCGTCCCAGGAACCATAAGCCATGAGGATTCACATACTGATCATGACTTTGACAGTAGGCATATCCGCAGTATTCACGCCACTGGGTGATGAGTGGGACAATTCACTGATACGGCACCATCAAATTTTAGTCCAGGGGTTGAAGGAGACTGAAACTCTGAGAGATTGTTGGATCTGTACCCACAGTCCCGTGAGTTCAACCAGTATGCCTTATTTTGCAATACCCCTGGACCTTTCTGAACTGATTGACCTGTCTAATTCTACCATCTTTCTCACTAGCATACACCAAGTTAAATCCAGTACAAACAAGGACAGGGAAGTAGCCTTACCTGTCGCAGGGTGGGCAGATGCCCCATGGCTCATGATAAACAGATCAGGACCCTCGGTAGATTATAGCTCTACACCTTGGCAAGAGGGACACTGGGCTAATGTCACATGTTTTCCTAGCTGGACACACTGTTATTGTCTCCAAGTACAAACCAAAGGCATGACATTTAGTCCACACATACACTCAGGTTGCAATGATTCAAAAACAGACAGCCACGTGCAGTGTATTGGTGTAGATGCTGTGAACGGAAAGGATCTGCCCTGTAACAACCGTACTGTACAGGATCTCCTGACAGGTATATTAGCTAACGACACCGAAAGTCAGTCAAAAGGATATGAGTTGGCGAAAGGGATAAAATTAGCCAAACTAATTACCCGATTATTCAATGGCACAGCAGTGGCAGTTCCAGACGACATATACTTAGTTTGTGGACACAAAGCATACAAATGGTTATCCGAAACTGTCACAGGACTGTGCACCATCGCCAGGCTTACTCCTGCTACCTTTATAGTACCACACTCTGAAATTGACATAAATGCAGTACCTAAACACACCTTGTATCGTAGGGCCAAAGATAACACACCCAGACCAAATGGCAAGCCACATGTAGTAGAGATGAGCATTACCAACAAAATTGTTAGTTCCATCTTCATATATCCCATGATAGCGCAGATGTGGGATCATCTGGTAGTAGCAACAGACTACCTGGATGACCAAATATGGGAAGTGATGAGACTTATGAATACCTCAAACATTGTGCAAAACCAGTTAATCATTGTCACCGACCAGCACACATTAGTTCTAGATTATGTTACAGCTAAAGATGGAGGTATGTGCCAGATTGTGGGACCCTCTTGTTGCCATTACATAGACCCGCAGGGTAATTTGCAAGTTAAGGTGGGTATAGAGAAAATGGCGGATTTAAGGGATAAATGGCTGGACGCACATAAAGCTGATAAAGATACATGGTGGTCTGATACCTTCTCTTCCCTTAACCCCAATAACTGGTTCAAAGGTATTGGGGTTGGCTCATGGGAATTGTCCAAGTAATATTGCAGGTAGCCCTAATAATATTGGTGATATATGTAGTGATTAAGCTCGTTCTTATTTGTGTGACCCGCTTTTCAAAAAGAATGAAGAAAACTGATGAACGACCTATCACAATGATGCCTGGCTGAGATAGGGTGAGATGAATCCCAGGGTATTACCACAAGTCCGAGCAACCGGGAGCCTACCTATAAGGGGTAGGTTGTCGCCATTGTGGGTGAAGAGGATACGAATGGTATGCCCAAGGGATTCGCTAGGAGAAGGGAAAGTCTACAATCAAGTTTCCAAGGGGGGACTGTTATGGATCATTAAGACAAAATGGATACTTGCTTGTTGAGGACTATGTTTAGCTAAGATGGCGGCCAGACATTCAGCCAACGTCTATAAATTAGAATCTTACTTTGTGGTTTATCATGTGCGTCTTTGTGGTTTCCGATCAGCCCACACAAGCAGTCACAAGGAAAGAAGAAGTAACGGCCTCACCCACCAGCAAGGGGGGAAGTTCCTCTTGTCATCAATGTTACAGAAAATATAGAGTTTATAGCCAATAGAAAAGAACGGTTCTTGGAAGGCAGGGAGCGGAAAACAAATGCAAAAACAAAAAAAACCTCTGGTGTAGAAAGGGTTAATTAACCCCTGAGTGAGTTCAGTGACCGAGTGATGCTCTTATACGTGTTTCATATGTGTCCTCCCTCCTTTATTACCTGCAGAGCATGAATGGAGACGTGTGGATGAATTATTAGTATTTTTTATATTCACATCAGCATTTCTCTTTCAGTTACAGCCTTCCGTACAAATGCGGTCAGCGGGAGCAGGCAGTTCCAAGAACAGCCGCCGGGGGCCTTCATCGGGCTGTTCTCGGAACTGCCTGCTCCCGCTGACCGCATTTGTTTTCAGACCGGCTTGCGCACAGGCACAGGTAAGGGCTTACCTGTGCCTTGCCGGACTTGTGAGAAAAGATGGCAGCCCGCATGTGTTCGCGGGCGAACAATGCGAATTGCCTATCACTGGCTATAATGTGTCTGACGGACGGAACCAGAAAGCGTCTCTTTATAATAAAGGTCTATATAGGCCTCGTGTACACGACTGTGCCGTTTTTTGCAGTCGGCGGATCCGCAAAAAACGGAAGCCACCCGTGTGCCTTCTGCAATTTGTGGAATGGAACGGGCGGCCCTTTGTAGAAATGCCTATTCTTGTCCTCAAAACAGACAAGAATAGGACATGCTATATTTTTTTTTTGAGGGGCCACGGAACAGTGCAATGGATGCTGTCCGCATCTTTTGCAGCCGCATTGAAGTTAATAGGTTCGCACCCGAGCCGCAAAAATTGCGGACCACAAAAATGGTCGTGTGCATGAGGCCATAACCTGGGATTTCGATTGTGATATAGAATGGTTATGATTAGTGTCGAGCGAATCGAAGTCAAACAAATTGACCTCGTTCTGAATTTCAGGAAAAATTTGATTCACTGCAAAGCCAAATTTCTTTGCGCTTTGTGGTAACGGATCAATTTCCCCTGAAATGGCGGTAAAAACAACAAATCACATACTTTTCTCATTATTTGCACGCAAAGAGGCCGCTGCAGCCATCCATAGTAAACCGTTAGTAATAGGGGGTTCAGGAAGAGTTCCAATGGATAAGTAGGCACTTGAGATTTGTCAGTATATTGTAGCGCTGTCCATATACTGTGCACAATAATGTTGTTAGTAGTAGTAATAGAGGGTACAGCAAAAATTCCAATGGATTTGTAGACACTTAGGGTTTATCGATGTAATCGTGTAATTAAATAAGGCCACTGGAAATCCCGATCTCCTGTAGGGTGAGTAGATGTAGCAGCACTCACCTGCTCTCTTCCTACAGCATGCGTAGGGTTTCTCTCTGCACATACACGTCCTATAGATGCCGGGCTGGCTGCGCCTTGTAGTACTACACCTCCTCCACAGGCGCAGGGCTGGCGGGTCTGTGGTAGTGGATGAAAAGCTGTACTGGCCGCAGTGAGCCGATGGTTCCAGTGGAAAGCTTGCTTTGTGTTGTGGGCATGTCCCTGGTGTCACCCGCTGTGTGTATCTTGTCGCGGAAATGTAGCAAAGTGTCTACAGTGGAAGATAAATCGGTGGGGTTCCTGTCAGAAAGGCGGCGAGCCCCCTCTTCAGGAGCCAAAATCTACATCGCCATGAACCTCCATTCTGCTCTATTTATGGGTCAAAGGTTCTAATAAAATCTGGACCGGACTTAGAATCAAACCCTAGAAAAAACTGGACTGGATCCAACACACAGCAAACAACCCACAACCAGAAAAGAAACCTATCTATACATAATTAACCCTTAGGCCCCTTTCACACGGGCGAGTATTCCGTGCGGATGCGATGCGTGAGTTGAACGTATTGCACCCGCACTGAATACCGACCCATTTATTTCTATGGGGCTGTGCAGATGAGCGGTGATTTTCACGCATCACTTGTGCGTTGAGTGAAAATCGCAGCATGCTCTATATTGTGCAATTTTCACGTAACGCAGGCCCCATAGAAGTGAATGGGGTGCGTGAAAATCACATAGCATCCGCAAGCAAGTACGGCTGCGGTGCGATTTTCACGCACGGTTGCTAGGAGACGATTGGGATGGAGACCCGGTCATTATTATTTTCCCTTATAACATGGTTATAAGGGAAAATAATAGCATTCTGAATACAGAATGCATAGTACAATAGCGCTGGAGGGGTTAAAAAAAAATAAAAATGATTTAACTCACCTTAGTCCACTTGATCGCGGCCCGGCCTCTCCTTCTGTCTCCTTTGTTGAATAGGACCTGTGGTGAGCATTAATTACAGGACCTGTGGTGACGTCACTCCGGTCATCACATGGTACGTCACATGATCTTTTACCATGGAGACGTACCATGTGATGACCGGAGTGACGTCATCACAGGTCCTGTTCATGTAATTAATGCTCACCACAGGTCCTATTCAACAAAGGAGACAGAAGGAGATGCCGGGCTTCGCGATCAAGTGGACTAAGATGAGTTAAATTATTATAATTTTTTTTAACCCCTCCAGCGCTAGTTTACTATGCATTCTGTATTCAGAATTCTATTATTTTCCCTTATAACCATGTTATAAGGGGAAATAATACAATCTACAGAACACCGATCCCAAGGCCGAACTTCTGTGAAGAAGTCCGGGTTTGGGTACCAAACATGCGCGATTTTTTTCACGCGAGTGCAAAATGCATTACAATGTTTTGCACTCGCGCAGAAAAATTGCGGGTGTTCCCGTAACGCACCCGCACATTTTCCCGCAACACCCATGTGAAAGGGGCCTTAAAGTAACCAATGGGATCAGGTATGTAATAATCTACAGACTATAGTCCCAGTACGGATGCCCTATCAGTAACAGAAAGAAATACAGTGTAGATAAAAAATAACAATGTAATAAACATAGAGTGGCAAGATGATGTGCAGCACTATGGGGCCCCAGGGGCGTCTGTGTGCTGGAAAACAGCCTGACACCGATGGCCGCGGGGTCCCCCAGACACTGCACTGTAAGAGTGATCTTACACCAAGCCGAAAATCTCCTATTCTACATTTAAAACTTTTGGGGTCAATGTCTGAAAGTTGTAAATCCTCTTGGGCTCGGCCCTCTACATCTTCTCAATGTAGTCACCTCCTCGGCAGTCGTTTTTAATGGATTTTATGGCTGCAGAGTTAACCTTGCGAGGGTCAATCTGATGATAGTTCTGTAATGTCCTGACAAGGTGCGGCTGTCAAATCCTGCATAAATACTGGGAATATGTTTAATAGATCTCAAGGTCCTCCCCATGGATTTTTTTTTGCATTCACATCCCACTACATAAATAACCCCCTCACTGGGACAAGTAAGGCTTTCCCTAACTTTATACTCAAAATGATTCACTGTCCATTTAAGGATGGCTGGGATGGAAGCTTCACAGTAGGGGTCTCTGCATGGCTGGGATAGAGGCTTCACAGTAGGGGTCTCTGGTTGGCTGGGATGGAGGCTTCACAGTATTGGTCTCTGGAGGGCTGTGATGAAGGCTTCACAGTAGGACATCCTGGATGGCTGGGATGGAGGCTTCACAGTAGGGCACTCTGGATGGCTGGGATGGAGGCTTCACACTAGTGGTCTCTGGAGGGCTGTGATGAAGGCTTCACAGTAGGGCTCTCTGGATGGCTGGGATGGAGGCTTCACAGTAGGACTCTCTGGATGGCTGGGATGGAGGCTTCACATTAGTGGTCTCTGGAGGGCTGTGATGAAGGCTTCACAGTAGGGCTCTCTGGATGGCTGGGATGGAGGCTTCACAGTAGGACTCTCTGGGTGGCTGGGATGGAGGCTTCACATTAGTGGTCTCTGGAGGGCTGTGATGAAGGCTTCACAGAAGGGCTACAAAAAGGAAACTTGATCCAGCACTTGTGGGATAATTGCTCCAACTTTATTGTTGGAAATCAATCACATACAGTGGACCCCTCGGCACACTGACACCCCTTTATTTAACGCGTTTCTGTTATGATTAAGACCGAGGAGTGGTCAAAACATGAAAACTAAATGGGTGTCAGTGTGCAGAGGTGTCCATTGTATGTGATTGATTTCCACCAATAATGTTGGAGCAACTATCCCACAAGTGCTTAATCAACTTTCCTTTTTGTTGCAAATACAAGACCAACTTGGGTGGATCCGTGCGCTGGGAATTTAACACATAGGGTGAGCTAGATTTCACAGTAGGGCTCTCTGGATGGCTGGGATGGAGGTTTCACTGTAGGACTCTCTGGATGGCGGTGATGGAGGCTTCACAGTAGGGGTCTCTGGATGGCTGGGATAGAGGCTTCACAGTAGTGGTCTCTGGAAGGCTGCGATGAAGGCTTCACAGTAGGGCTCTCTGGGTGGCTGGGATGGAGGCTTCACAGTAGGGGTCTCTGGAGGGCTTTGATGGAGGCTTCACAGTAGGGCTCTCTGGATGGCTGGGATGGAGGCTTCACAGTAGGACTCTCTGGATTGCTGGGATGGAGCCTTCACAGTAGGGGTCTCTGGCTGACTGTGATGGAGAGTTCACAGTAGGGGTCTCTGCATGGCTGGGATGGAGGCTTCACATTAGTGGTCTCTGGAGGGCTGTGATGAGGGCTTCACAGTAGGGCTCTCTGGATGGCTGGGATAAAGGCATCACAATACAGGTCTCTGGATTGCTGGGATGGAGGCTTCACAGTAGTGGTCTCTGGATGGCTGGGATGGAGGCTTCACAGTAGGGGTCTCTGGGTATGGAGGCTTCACACTAGTGGTCTCTGGAGGGCTGTGATGAAGGCTTCACAGTAGGGCTCTCTGGATGGCTGGGATGGAGGCTTTACAGTAGGGGTCTCTTTAGGGCTGGGATGGAGGCTTCACAGTAGTGGTCTCTAGAGGGCTTTGATGAAGGCTTCACAGTAGTGCTCTCTGGATTGCTGGGATGGAGACTTCAAAGTAGGGGTCTCTGGATGGCTGGGATGGAGGCATCACAGTAGGGCTCTCTAGATTGCTGGTTTGGAGGCTTTTGTATACACGATCGGGGGTCTTTCTGGTAGTTCTGTGTTACAGAAGTTTTTCTTTACCAAGTCAGGATCTAAATTTGAATCAGGGGCTTATTTATTTTTTTCTAGCGAGGAGACAGCACAGACAGTGTCATACAAGTTATGTCTGACATACAACTAGGATGCAGACTCTTTATACCAGGAGTGCACAACCTTTTCTGGTTGGGGGCCACATTGTCAGCCTGAACCAATTCCAAGGGCCGAAAGTAAAACTTAAAGGGGTATTACCAACTGAAATAATGTATTTTTGGCATATTGAACATACAGTATATACTATAAATGTCTAATTACCGTTCTAGGACTCCCATCTAATAGGAGATTACATGAAAGATACATGTAAGAAGCCTTAAGACATAGACCTACGTGTTTGAGGGCCGCACAGAATGGTATCGAGGGCCGCATGTGGCCCCCGGGCCGCAGGTTGTGCACCCCTGCTTTATACCTTCCAGTCGGCGTCTCCTTAATCAGTCTTATATTATTTCCATATTTAGGCAGAAACCATCGCTTACAATATCATGAAATTCACAGACGGTTGAGGTTAGCTTAAAAACTTCTCTTTCTAGGTGTCGCTGAAAAAGTTTCTGAGAACTTCCCTTAATGCTTTCCTCGGTGCCCCCTGTACAATGTTTTAACCCTTTATAACATAATTTAACCATCATTTTTCCAACATTTCCCTCCTGTTTTAAATTTGTTTGCCATTCTCTTCAAAAACATCCTTGCATTCCTCTTTGTTTTCACAAAAGCTTGTCACACAGAGGAGACATCATCACCATAATCTTCTTCTTTCACTTCTTGATTCATGTATGAGAGACAGACGTGTCTATAAGTCTCTGGATAAGTCCTCTTATGCATGGTGTGCAACAACATCCACAGACAGTGAGTACGCTGGCGACAATGGCGACAGACAGTTATGCTGATGTCACCGAACAAGCCACGATCATCATCATCCCGTGTTCTCGACCAGTTCCTGGGATAGCTCTGTCAATCCTTCCAGGGCCTGCTGCCGTCAGGTGCTGTATTATTTGGGATAAAGGTACAGCAGTATTCTCCTATTATTTTGCAGCCCCCTCCCCTCTCAGCTAATAACATATCAAGGGCCATTCTGATTCGCCATAAGACAGGTGGGGCCTTGCTGTTCCACTATTCCTTTTATTGTATCTCTGGTGTAATTAACAAACTTCTGCTGATTGTATTAGATTTATTTAATCCAATCTACATTCTTGTCGATTGTTGCCCACCATATGATAGACTCCCACCCTGCTGTGATCTGAATTCTTGCTTTGAACTCATTGGGCACTCCACGAGGAACTCCTATCTTATCTATATAGATGTTAGGGTCAAAGGCTCTCTGGGGGGCTTCTCTCTCCCCCCTATGGTGTTTACCAGTCGTCTCTAGCCATTTCCCTGTTGAGAGCAAGTGGAGAGGCATCACCAACTGGATCAAGGCACACTCTCCTCTGGAATCGTGGATCAACCGAGCTCTTATTCTCCCGTCACTACATAACCACCAAATGTCAGCCCTCAGGGTAGCTGCTATTACTTGATTTTCACTACAGTAATTATCTTGGAGCTCCCTGTAGTTATGACCAATTCCTGGGAGCACAAAGCAAGTATAGTTAGCTGGGTAGCCAATTACCAGGGGTGCGATGTCCGGCTTCTTGATGGAGGGAAACAACAGAGATAATGTTTTGCACTTTCCCTCGTCGGCTGCAGGACTATAAGTTCTGTTGTATAACTTGATTACACATCGTAGTCCTTCACTATCTTCAGTCTCCATTAAGGTAAAAGGTACAGTACCTAGCTGGAGCATGCCCGTGGCATGGGTAAGGTACCTAGCTGGGGCCTTGCCTTGGCATGAGTACAGTACCTAGCTGTGGCATGGGTATGATACCTAGCTGGGGCCTGGCCTTGGCATGAGTACAGTACCTAGGTGGGGCCTGGCTGTGGCACATGCTATGCTGTATACTTGAGCCATTCCAGCTACTCATTCCTTTCTTTGTATCCTGCCTCTAAGGCTAGTCTATCTTCATAGGTGAGATTAGTAAATGGAACCATTGGCACTATAGTTTATATAATGGCCCTCCTGGTATTTCCACCTTTATTGGTTCCTTATTTACCTCTTTCTCCTTAATCTCAATAAAGAAATGTCCTATGGGGTCGGCACCAGATACATAAGCATCAATGACAAACAATCGCCGGTCACTCTTTTGAGGGTTCTTTAGAGTTATCAAGAGTTTCTTGCAATTGATTCGCTCAGTCCACTCCGAGCTAGCTTTCTGTATCACTTTCAACCTTTCCTGTAAATAAATTGCGTCTTGTGTTCAGTGTAATTTATACCCAAAATCCTCTCCAGTGTTCCAAATTACTAAATCCCAGGTCGAACATTTACGGTTGCCTGGGGTATTAGTAGGTATAAAACATATATATTTATCAGGCCATGTTAATCTAGCTGCTTGGTCCGTATTCAGACACTTATCTTGCATCAGGGAGCAGAAGTCTATTTCCCCCATAAAACGTTATATTCATTGGGTTATAGTCAAGGCCAGTGTTCTACCAATCTGTTGGCTTCCACAAAGTAGACCATTCTTCGTCCACCTGTCCTGACTGAAGTTCCTCTAAAGAATCATATTAAAACCCACCCCACCAGACAAGTCTTCGCTAACGGAAGACCTCCCTTTGCAGGTGGACTTCTGACAACTGAATCAGATCTTATTCTGTCTCTTCCTTCTTAACTGGTTTACAGTGGGACAGGTGAATGCAAGAGGTACGTTTTTAAATTTTAACAGCTGTAGGGGTTGGTAATAGGACTTGATAATGAGATTCCCTTGCGCATTGTTTTTGGAACAAATTAGACGCAAATTTTTTAGTAATTAGTAAAACCATAGGCTGTGAAGACTGGATATTATCTCTACCATCCCTCCTGTTGAGACATGACTTGTTCCATGGCTCAATATACCTGTAAACATTGCTGGGTACTATGTATTTCCCTTGGGGACATACATATACTGTGCATCATCTTTTTGAGTGCACCTTTATTTACCCATTTTTGTTAGTTCCCTTTTGGGTGAGGACTGTTGCATATCTTTTAGTATTTTGAGATCTATGAGCTCAGGCTCAGGTTGTGATGTCAGTACCTATGTTAGGGACGCTTGTTTGGCTGCAGCGTCAGCTTTATCCTTTCCTATAGAAATGTGATCGTACTTCCTAGTATGTGCAGCACATTTACAGATAGTGACCTTACTTGGTAATTGTATAGCATCTAGTAGTTGTAAGATCAAGTCTTTATGATTTATAGTTTCCCAGTGATCATTCCCCTATTTCTCCACTGTTGGGCAAACAGATGAATCGTAGAGAAGGCATACTGGCCATCTGTGTATAGTCACTATTCTGCCTTCTGCCCGTCTGCATGCCTCTGTTAGAGCTATTAACACTTGTACTGCTTCTGCTGAGAGATGTCTCGGGAGCGATTTAGCTACAAGTACTTTTCTTGTGTTATTACAGCATAACCTACTGCGTTCGTCCCAGTACATTTGTCCTATGAGGAGTTTGACTTGTTTTTACCTGAAGACCTTCTCCTCATCCCTTTTGTCAGGCCCTGTGGTATATCGGCTGTAGGGATTGTGGTGATCAGCCCCTGGATCTGCTTTTTCAGTTGCTTCTTTTTCCAAGACCTCTGTTACCGATGAGGGTTTAACTGTAGGAGCCACATCTGGGTGGATTACTGTTTTAGATGCCCCGGAATCACACAAAAATTGTGTTTCCTTTCCGTCTATTCTTAAACCTTAGGTTTTCCTCATTTTAAAACATTATTTCCATTTGTCCTAAATTTAGCACTTCCTCTTCTCTCTCCTGGTAACTTACTTGTTCTTCCTTCTTGACCAGTCATGGTGACACGTCTTCCTCATTTTCAGGTTCTGACCTGTCCTTTCTCTGTTTGCAATCTCTCACCCAATGTCCTGTCTTTCCACACACATAACGACCTCCATTATTCCTTCTTACTCCATCTCTACCTCCTTCGCTATTGTTACTACCACATAGAAATTGCTGAACTTTCATCAACAACGAAAGTTTCTCCCTTTGTAACTTTTTTTATTCTAAGTGTAGTTCAGCATGTCTGGCATAGTCCAGAGTAGGGGGGAGTTTACTAGAGCGATAGTCAATCATGTGTTTAGTCAGGGCTGGCCTTTGGGGGTGTGAGACCAGTGCAACCGCACAGGGCACAATACCCTGCACTCCGGAAGGGGCTGCCAGATGGTCCCCCTTAACCAGGCACCTGGTCACTGGAACAATTCTTCTGGCTTCTGGGTGCCTAGCTGAATTCCATAGTGAAGCAGAGAGCGGTCAGCTCCCTGCTTCACTATGAAGCAGCCTGTGCTCTCCAGCAGCAGGCACAATGTAGTGACACATCGCGCCTGCTAAGCTCTGTGCAAAGAGCTCACAGGACAGGAATCTGCCCGCGTGCTCTCCAACTCAGCAGACGCGATGACGTCATCACATCGTGCCTGCTGCTGGATTGTTAGATTTTTTTTTTTATTACTAGATTGGGGCACTAAGGTGGCAAAACTACTGCATGGGGCATTAAAGGGGGTAAAACTACTGGATGGGGGAACTAAGGAGGCAAAACTACTGGATGGGGCACTAAAGGGAGCAAAACAACTCGATGGGGACAATAAGGGGGCAAAACTACTGGATGGGGCACTAAGGATCAGCATTACTGGACTGGGACACTGAGGGGGCAGAACTACTGGATGTGGCACAAGGGTCAGCATTACTCGATTGGGGCATTAAGGGGCAGAACTACTGGATGGGGCACTAAGGGGGCAAAACTACTGGAGGATGGGGCACTAAAGGGGCAGGACTACTGGATGGGCACTAAGGGTCAGCATTACTGGTTTAAGGGCACTAAGGGTCAGCATTACTGGATTGGGGCATTAAGGGAACAGAATTACTGGATTGGGGGCACTAAGGGTCCGTATTACTGGATTTGGGGCACTAACGGGGCAGCACTAAGGGATGGGGGAAGTGAGGGGGCAAAAATACTGGATGGGGCTACTAAGATGCAGAACTACTGAATTGGGGGTACTAATGGGGCAGAACGAATGTATTGGGGGCACTAAGAGGGCAGCACTATTGGATGGGCGCTATAAGGGGTCAGAACTTTTGGATTAGGGCCACTAAGAAGGAAACACTACTGGATGGAGCACTAAGGGGGCAGCACTATTGGATGGGGCACTAACAGTGCAGAACCACTGGATTGGGGCATAGAGGGGACAGCTGTATCAGATGGGAGCACCAAGTGGGCATCATTACTCGAGGGCACTAAGGGGTAATTTTACTGAGTAGGGACACTAAGGAGGCATTTTACTCTTTGTGAACACTTAAAGGGTTTAACTACTGTATTGGAGCACTAATGGTGCATAACTACTATGAGGTGACACTATGGGGACATAACTAGTGCATGGGGGCACTATGTAGGCATAATTACTGTGTGTGGTCACTAAGGGCATGTAAATACTGTGTGCGGCCACTTTGGTAAATAATTGATTTGTGGGGCACTACTTGTTCAGGGACACAAAGGGGGCATTCTACTCTGAGGGGTCACTTAAGGGGCATTCTGCTATGTGAGGGCACTAAAATTGCATTCTTACTATTAGGGGGCACTAAGGGGGCATAACTACTGTGAAAGGGCAGGCACATGCCGCAGCTGCAACATTCTGCAGATGTCTGTATGGCCTCTTCTAAATGGGCTTGAATCTGCCGAACGCTGAAGGTGGCGCAATGATTTTGCACTGCTTACATTACAAAAAAGTTCCAAATGGCGAGGCAGGTAGTTCCCTGCTGCACTATTTTGAGACTTTTTTTTCTGATGCCGGTGGTAACGTCCCGCAGATCCAGGCCTGTGCAGAAGTGGTTAAAGCATGAGGCACACTATAGGGGGAACAGAAAATAAGGCACGCTATAGGAGGGCGCAGAACATGAGGCACCAAAGAGGAAGAGGCACTATATAAAGGGGACATAGATCCTGGCATTATATAAAGGGGACACTATATACAGTGGGCTCAACACATGTGGCACTATATACAGGGGACACGTTCTCCTGCTATGTCCTCCGGTATGTTTGGTCACTGGGTTATAGTAGGCGGAGACTTAGGAGACTTGGTTATAGTTCTCCTGGGCGTCTTCTTCTCCCAGGCTGTAGCACTGGCTAATCGCAGCGCAGAACTCACAGCCTGGGAGGTTTTTATCCACATGCTACGCACTGATCTATTGTTGCTTCTCTTTCTCGGGGTAATTAGCAGTATACAGCGCTGTGGCCATGTGGTGCCACTCTAAATTACAGCAGGTACCCACTTGTAAAAGCAACCTTGACATGGCGAGTGGGCTTACGCAGTTTGATCAAAACCTTTACAAATGCCTCGTGTACAGTGCGCTGATTATAGTGACATATACTACTAATTACGCTGAGAAGCAGCAACAGATCAATGCAGAGCACGTGGATGTGAGGTCCATGCTTTTTACTTCTTGCCGGTGGAATCTGTAATGAAGGTTTCCAGCCCCTTTTTGGAGCCATTACACCAAGAATTCAGGATGTTTTATGGTGAAGAAGGGTCACACCAAGTATCAAGAAGATGTGCACTGGTGGGGAGAAGGAGCTATGTGAGCGGATGCATGTAGGTTATATGCTCTGTTTCCCCCCCTCCCCCCCCCCCATACAGCAGGAAGATACAGGATTGTCCTGCACCTACCTTGGGAATGTTTGCCCTGCATTGAAGAGAGTCCTGGCGAGACACTTGGCAGCAGGAGGCTTGGACGCCACTGCAATGAGCTGCAGCTGGAGAGGTTTTTCCTCTTGACCAGGACAACAGGTCTGGATGACATGCCAGCAGGAGGACTGTGACAGCATCACAGCGAGCAACAGTGGCAGAAGTTCTTACCAGTTGACTAGGACAACCAGGCCGGAGTTGAGGTGAGATGCCAGCCCAGAGAGTAGAGCAGTGGGAAGTGTAGTCCCCAATGAGATATGAGCAGCCGGTATCCGGCATTACACGCACTTCTCTGCTTCCTATTTGCCAACAGCTAAAACACCCTGCGGATCTAATCCCTGATGTCTGGCCTGTTGTGGACCATTGGGGGACAATACTGTGGCTATAACATTTATAGGCAGGGGAGTTTGCAATATAAACCCACCTTAGTAACATAACATAGTAACATAGTACATAAGGCCAAAAAAAGACATTTGTCCATCCAGTTCGGCCTGTCATCCTGCAAGTTGATCCAGAGGAAGGCAAAAAAAAAAACCTGTGAGGTAGAAGCCAATTTTCCTCACTTTAGGGGAATAAAAAATTCCTTCCCAACTCCAATCAGGCACTTTGATGTGAACTTTACAGACCTGGAGGTCACAGAGTATTTAAAGTGCCAGTCACCCCCTGTGACTTTATTGAATACGCCAAGAAAGACATTGAGGGAATAGGAGTTACTGTGGGGTAATATGACGTGGCAAATAGGTATGGCCCCTAGCTCACCAAGTCTTTTGTGCTGTCCACATCGAGGTCGCTGAGTCTCCTCAGGTGTGTTCGAATGGAGGAGGCCGAGTGATGTGTCTGGTCACATGACCCTCCATCAGAAGCCATTTTATCGACAGGACCTCCATGAGGGGAGCACAGAATATTTCCTTACCAAGAGGACATGGGAATAAAGTTGTGATGCCCAAAATATAAAGCACTGGAGGCAGATAGTCTCCATTTCTTGTGGATGTGGCCCTTAAGACAGAAGGATCCAATGCAGATCCCATGGATCTGGAGCAGTGTTTTGGGGACTCTAGTGATGGATGGAAAAACACCAGCGAAGGGGGAGTGAAGCCAATAGCAGGATGCGACAGATGCACGGGGGAAAGAAAGGCTGCTCACAGGGTCAGCCCTGCAGAAGAGACCGCAGGTAAATGTAGATAAAAAAGGTGGGAGGAGGGGTAGGGTGTGTGTACACTCCCAGTCCCTCTCCAAGTAGACCCTGGAAAAAGCGGCAATCAAAATAGCAGTTGGTAGAAAAGAAAGGAGGGTGGGTGGTAGGCTAGGTCACAGATGGTGGCAGAATGGGTTGTGGACATTAAAGGGCAATGAAAAACCATAAAAAACAATAAAAAGCAATAAGAGGCTATAGAAGAAAATTACTCAACAAATATTAAATCAGCAATAGTAAAGCCGTTAAAAAATGGTGTGTATTTAAAAAATGAGTGGGAGACAGGAAGGGGGGGTGACATAAAATTAAAAGTATTGGAATTAAAAATAAAATGTGGTGTGCTTAACATCTTTTTGTGTTGCACTGAATAAACTCAAAGTCGCCGCCTGGGTGGCGAATGGATGTACAGGTGAATACACTTCGGTGTAAGTCTGCACAATAAGATGTTACTCACTTCACGGGGGGGGGTTTACTCGGATAAGCATAGTACACCGGTAGACCAATAACCCCCCAGGCAGGTTCGCCTCTAGATGGTGAAAGATGAAGGCAGCCACAGTCAGGAAGCTTCTGTTCAAATTTCTTTTATTAGTGTTTAAAAAGCTGGCTCAACGCGTTTCGGGACAAATTCATTTTGATCATTAACCTGTACCGGGGGATGGCCTGCCTGCGATGGAATTACGGGCGAAACATATTTCTTAAGCAATGATTTGTGAAATACATTGTGAATACGGAACAAATCTGGAAGCTTCAACCTAAAAGATACGGGATTAATAACATCGAGGATCTTATATGGTCCAATAAAACGTGGTGCAAACTTCTTGGATGACACCTTTAGCAACAAATTTTTGGTGGACAGTCAAACCTTTTCTCTGACCTGAAAGTCCACCCCTCTGGAACGCTTCCTATTAGCCTTAATTTTCTGATCCTCCTGAGCTTTTTCCAGGTTCAGTTGAACCCGAGCCCAGACTGTGCACAGTTCTCACGCTATCAGCTTCAGGGTTAGGTGAAGGAACAGATGAACCAGAATTAAATAGAGGGTGGAAACCAAAATTACAGAAAAATTGAGACACCACAGTGGAAGAGTTCACACGGTTAATAATGGCGAACTCCGCCAAAGGGAAGTTTTTTACCCATAACTGCTGGTTATTAAAGATGTAAGATCTTAGAAATTGTTCAACAGCCTGATTAAGCTGTTTGTTTTCTCCATTGGTCTCGGGATGAAAAGCTGACGAAAAGGACAAAGATCTCTCACATCTCTGACAAAAAGCTCTCCAAACTTTGGAGACAAGCTGGACACCCATATCAGACACAATGTTTTCAGGAACTCCATGCAATCGTACCACTTGTTCCACAAACACAAAAGCCAGAGTCTTGGCATTTGGGAGATTGGCTAGAGGAACGAAGTGTACCATTTTACTGAATCTATCGACCACTACCCAAACCACTGACTTACCCTCAGAGGATGGCAAGTCAGTAATGAAATCCATAGAAATGTGTGACCAGGGATTACAAGGAATGGGTAGTGGTCGTAACTCACCAGCAGGATGCGTTCTTGGAGTCTTGGATTTGGCACATACCTCGCAAGCAAAGACATAAGACCTGACGTCCCTAGATAACGTGGACCACCAATAAGACCTGGACACGAGTTCTCTGGTGCCCTCAATACCAGGATGCACACAAAAAACTGAATCATGGCATTCACCAAGCAGCCTGAGGTGGAAATGCCCAGGAACAAAAAAAAATTATCTGTAGGTGTGCCGGAGCTAGATGTTGCTCTGCCTCAATATGAGACGCAAGATCCATGGATAATGCTGCCAAAATTATGTTAGCTGTTAAGATGGGTTCAGGAGGAATGTCAGGGGGTTGAAATGCACAAAAGCTTCGAGACAAGGCATCAGCCTTCACATTTTTACTTCCTGGCCTAAAAGTAATAGAGAAGTTAAAGCGCGTGAAGAATAATGCCCACCTGGCTTGACGAGGATTTAGCCTTTTCGCAGACTCAAGAAACAACAGATTTTTATGGTCAGTGACAATAGTGATACAATGTTAGGCCCCCTGTAAAAAAAAAAAATTCTCCACTCCTCAAAAGCCCATTTGATGGCTAACAATTCCCGATTACCAATATCATAGTTCCTCCTAGTGGGAGAGAATTTCCGTGAGAAAAACGCATCTACTGACTCAAGACACGGCGAGTCGGGGGGTAATGAAAATGCCCATTCCTGGGGGTCACCCTGTAACAGGGATATTATGTTTCCCACTCGCTGTGGCCCGAGGCCAGAAGAATGGGGTCTGAAATATAGTTTGCAACTCTCCTTAAAGGTTTGAAAACTTTAGCGGTCCCCCGAGAACCACTCAGGAAGTTTAACATGGGATTCCATCTGTAAGGCGGACGGAGGAGAGAGAGTGAGGTTACAGCCAGCTTCTTGAACTTGTAACCTCTCTCCTCAACAACCTAGGCCAGGTTCAGGACATGATCCGTAAGATTTTGCAGGGGATCCATAGTGGTAAAGTGGCCTGTGAATCTGTCACAAAGAGGGGGAGGAGATGGTGTCCCTGCCTACTTGCACTATCAGTCCTAGGTAACGGAGCACAACTGGGCGGCGTTCCCTAGCCTTGGTAAGTGCGGAGGGACAAACAAGACAAACAAACTAAGAATTGTCAGTAAGCCGAGTCAGAACCTGGAGGTAACTACAGTACAAGAGGATAAGCAAAGACGGGTCAAAAACAAGCCAAAGACAAAACCAGAAGAAGCGGAGCAGACACAAGGAGCAAGTAAGGACGGAGGCGATCAACGAGTGGGGAGTCAAAAGCCATGGAATCATACAAAGGAACACTGAATAGGACCTTATTCACAGGCAACCTGTGGCTAGAAGGTTGCCTGTATATATAGTGGGGAAGAGGCGTTGTGTGACATGGCCAGCGCCACATGACTCCGAGTGCCGAGTGCTCAGCAAGGCTCTCGGACTCCTTACAGTTGCCATGGGAGTGGAGGACGCTGAACACATCCTTGCTCCGTACTATCCGCAAGGCGCCGGCAGCACTGAGGAGGGGAAATGTGAAGCTGGCGCCTCGTGACAGTTTTATTCTCTTTTCTTCTTTGCTTTCCTTTTTGTCTCCATTAACCCCTTAAGGACCGAGGACGTACCGGTACGCCCTATTTCCCGAGTCCTTAAGGACCGAGGACGTACCGGTACGTCCTGACTTAAAATCTGAATTCCGGCGCCGCGGGGGTTAATCGGAACGGGATTTCGGCTGAAATCATTCAGCCGGCATCCCGTAACAACGCAGGGGGGGTCATTTGACCCCCCCGTGTCGGCGATCGCAGCAAACCGCAGGTCAATTCAGACCTGCGGTTTGCTGCGCTTTTTGCAGTTTCTGATCCCCGCGGTCCCTGACCGCGGGGATCAGAAACTTCAGAGTGCCTAAAATCAAGATTTCACCTTCCCCCTGCACCCCTGCACGATTTGATGGCGGCGGGTGGTGCAGGGGGGGTGTCGCAGGCTGTGGGGGCGTTGCGGGAGGCGGGCGGTGCGGCAGGCGGGATCGCGATACCCCGCCCGCCTCCCCTTGAATAATCGTTGGTTTCTAGTGGATATACCAGGGTGCCAGCACATTGCTGGCACCCTGGTATAAACGGCTGACATCGTTGATGCGATGTCAGCCGTTTAACCCTTTCCATACAGCGGTCCGTATGGACCGCTGTATGGAAAAGGTTAACAGTGCAGGGAGCTCCCTCCCTCTCCCATCGGGGGGCTGCTGTGCCTTTGCAGCCCCCCGATGGGAGAGGGAGAGAGCCCCCAGGCATCCCCCCGAGAGCCCCGTCCTTACCCTTCCCCGTCTGCGAAGTTGTGGCAGACGGGGAAGGTTCCCATGGCAACAGGACGCCTGCTCAGGCGTCCTGCTGTCCATGGTGCTGAACAGATCTGTGCTGAAAGCATAGATCTGTTCAGTGTAAGTAAAATACAGTGCAGAACCCTATATAGGTTCTGTACTGTATTATACAGACATCAGACCCACTGGATCTTCAAGAACCAAGTGGGTCTGGGTCAAAAAAATAAAAAAAAAAGTGAAAAAAGTTAAGATAAAAAAAAAAACATTTATCACTGAATAAAAATTAAAAAAATAAAATACACTACACATATTAGGTATCGCCGCGTCCGTAACGACCTGATCTATAAAACGGTCATGTTACTTTCCCCGCACGGTGAACGCCATAAAAATAAAAAAATAAAAACTATGAGAAAATTGAAATTTTGCCCACCTTACTTCCCAAAAAAGGTAATAAAAGTGATCAAAAAAGTCGCATGTACGCCAAAATAGTACCAATCAAACCGTCATCTCATCCCGCAAAAAATGAGACCCTATTCAAGATAATCGCCCAAAAACTGAAAAAACTATGGCTCTTAGACTATGGAAACACTAAAACATGATTTTTTTTTGTTTCAAAAATAAAATCATTGTGTAAAACTTACATAAATAAAAATAAAGTATACATATTAGGTATCGCCACGTCCGTATCGACCGGCTCTATAAAAATATCACATGACCTAACCCCTCAGATGACCACCGTAAAAAAAAAAAAAAAAAAACGGTGTAAAAAAAGCTATTTTTTGCCATCTTACGTCACAAAAAGTGTAATAGCAAGCGATCAAAAAGTCATATGCACCCCAAAATAGTGCCAATCAAACCGTCATCTCATCCCGCAAAAAATGAGACCCTACTCAAGATAATCGCCCAAAAACTGAAAAAACTATGGCTCTTAGACTATGGAAACACTAAAACATGATTTTTTTTTGTTTCAAAAATAAAATCATTGTGTAAAACTTACATAAATAAAAATAAAGTATACATATTAGGTATCGCCACGTCCGTATCGACCGGCTCTATAAAAATATCACATGACCTAACCCCTCAGATGACCACCGTAAAAAAAAAAAAAAAAAAAAACAGTGTAAAAAAAGCTATTTTTTGCCATCTTACGTCACAAAAAGTGTAATAGCAAGCGATCAAAAAGTCATATGCACCCCAAAATAGTGCCAATCAAACCGTCATCTCATCCCGCAAAAAATTAGACCCTACTCAAGATAATCGCCCAAAAACTGAAAAAACTATGGCTCTTAGACTATGGAGACACTAAACAATTTTTTGGTTTTAAAAAAAAGTTATTGTATAAAACTTACATAAATAAAAAAAAATTGTATACATATTAGGTATCGCCGCGTCCGTGACAACCTGCTCTATAAAATTACCACATGATCTAACCTGTCAGATGAATGTTGTAAATAACAAAAAAAAAAACACGTGCCAAAAAAGCTATTTCTTGTTACCTTGCCTCACAAAAAGTGTAATATAGAGCAATAAAAAATCATATGTACCCTAAACTAGTACCAACAATACTGCCACCCTATTCCGTACTTTCTAAAATGGGGTCACTTTTTTGGAGTTTCTACTCTAGGGGTGCATCAGGGGGGCTTCAAATGGGACATGGTGTCAAAAAAACAGTCCAGCAAAATCTGCCTTCCAAAAACCGTATGGCATTCCTTTCCTTCTGCGCCCTGCCGTGTGCCCGTACAGCAGTTTACGACCACATATGGGGTGTTTCTGTAAACTACCGAATCAGGGCCATAAATAATGAGTTTTGTTTGGCTGTTAACCCTTGCTTTGTAACTGGAAATAAAAATGGAAAATCTGCCAAAAAAGTGAAATTTTGAAATTGTATCTCTATTTTCCATTAAATCTTGTGCAACACCTAAAGGGTTAACGAAGTTTGTAAAATCAGTTTTGAATACCTTGAGGGGTGTAGTTTCTTAGATGGGGTCACTTTTATGGAGTTTCTACTCTAGGGGTGCATCAGGGGGCTTCAAATGGGACATGGTGTCAAAAAAACTGTCCAGCAAAATCTGGCTTCCAAAAACCATACGGCGCACCTTTCACTCTACGCCCCGCTGTGTGGCCGTACAGTAGTTTACGGCCACATATGGGGTGTTTCTGTAAACGGCAGAGTCAGGGCAATAAAGATACAGTCTTGTTTGGCTGTTAACCCTTGCTTTGTTAGTGGAAAAAATTGGTTAAAATGGAAAATTAGGCAAAAAAATTAAATTCTCAAATTTCATTCCCATCTGCCAATAACTCTTGTGCAACACCTAAAGGGTTAACGAAGTTTGTAAAATCAGTTTTGAATACCTTGAGGGGTGTAGTTTCTTAGATGGGGTCACTTTTATGGAGTTTCTACTCTAGGGGTGCATCAGGGGGCTTCAAATGGGACATGGTGTCAAAAACCCAGTCCAGCAAAATCTGGCTTCCAAAAACCATACGGCGCACCTTTCACTCTACGCCCCGCTGTGTGGCCGTACAGTAGTTTACGGCCACATATGGGGTGTTTCTGTAAACGGCAGAGTCAGGGCAATAAAGATACAGTCTTGTTTGGCTGTTAACCCTTGCTTTGTTAGTGGAAAAAATTGGTTAAAATGGAAAATTAGGCAAAAAAATTAAATTCTCAAATTTCATTCCCATCTGCCAATAACTCTTGTGCAACACCTAAAGGGTTAACGAAGTTTGTAAAATCAGTTTTGAATACCTTGAGGGGTGTAGTTTCTTAGATGGGGTCACTTTTATGGAGTTTCTACTCTAGGGGTGCATCAGGGGGCTTCAAATGGGACATGGTGTCAAAAACCCAGTCCAGCAAAATCTGGCTTCCAAAAACCATACGGCGCACCTTTCACTCTACGCCCCGCTGTGTGGCCGTACAGTAGTTTACGGCCACATATGGGGTGTTTCTGTGAACAGCAGAGTCAGGGCAATAAAGGTACAGTCTTGTTTGGCTGTTAACCCTTGCTTTGTTAGTGGAAAAAATGGGTTAAAATGGAAAATTAGACAAAAAAATGAAATTCTCAAATTTCATTCCCATCTGCCAATAACTCTTGTGCAACACCTAAAGGGTTAACGAAGTTTGTAAAATCAGTTTTGAATACCTTGAGGGGTGTAGTTTCTTAGATGGGGTCACTTTTATGGAGTTTCTACTCTAGGGGTGCATCAGGGGGCTTCAAATGGGACATGGTGTCAAAAAACCAGTCCAGCAAAATCTGGCTTCCAAAAACCATACGGCGCACCTTTCACTCTACGCCCCGCTGTGTGGCCGTACAGTAGTTTACGGCCACATATGGGGTGTTTCTGTGAACAGCAGAGTCAGGGCAATAAAGGTACAGTCTTGTTTGGCTGTTAACCCTTGCTTTGTTAGTGGAAAAAATGGGTTAAAATGGAAAATTAGGCAAAAAAATGAAATTCTCAAATTTCATTCCCATCTGCCAATAACTCTTGTGCAACACCTAAAGGGTTAACGAAGTTTGTGAAATCAGTTTTGAATACCTTGAGGGGTGTAGTTTCTTAGATGGGGTCACTTTTATGGAGTTTCTACTCTAGGGGTGCATCAGGGGGCTTCAAATGGGACATGGTGTCAAAAAAACTGTCCAGCAAAATCTGGCTTCCAAAAACCATACGGCGCACCTTTCACTCTACGCCCCGCTGTGTGGCCGTACAGTAGTTTACAGACACATATTGGGTGTTTCTGTAAACAGCAGAGTCAGGGCAATAAAGATACAGTCTTGTTTGGCTGTTAACCCTTGCTTTGTTAGTGGAAAAAATGGGTTAAAATGGAAAATTAGGCAAAAAAAAAAAAAACTCTTGTGCAACACCTAAAGGGTTAACGGAGTTTGTAAAATCAGTTTTGAATACCTTGAGGGGTGTAGTTTATAGAATGGGGTCATTTTTGGGTGGTTTCTATTATGTAAGCCTCGCAAAGTGACTTCAGAGCTGTAGTGGTCCCTAAAAATTGGGTTTTTGTAAATTTCTGAAAAATTTCAAGATTTGCTTCTAAACTTCTAAGCCTTGTAACATCCCCAAAAAATAAAATATCATTCCCAAAATAATTCAAACATGAAGTAGACATATGGGGAATGTTAAGTCATCACAATTTTTGGGGGTATTACTATGTGTTACAGAAGTAGAGAAACTGAAACTTTGAAATTTGCTAATTTTTCAAAATTTTTGGTAAATTAGGTATTTTATTATGCAAAAAAATTCATTTTTTTGACTTTATTTTACCAGTGTCATGAAGTACAATATGTGACGAAAAAACAATCTCAGAATGGCCTGGATAAGTCAAAGTGTTTTAAAGTTATCAGCACTTAAAGTGACACTGGTCAGATTTGCAAAAAATGGCCTGGTCCTTAAGGTGAAAATGAGCCCGGTCCTTAAGGGGTTAAATGGGTTGTCCAAGATTTTGGCACTGATAGCCTATCCTCTGGTTAGCTCATCAATATTAGATGGATGAGAGTCCAAAGCCCGCGCCCCCCCCACCGATCAGCTGTGTGAAGAGACTGCGGCACTCCGGTGAGCGCTGAGGCCTCTTCCTAGGACAGGGACGTCACATTGGTGGTGCTGTTTTCCTACCAGATTCCTGTCCCTTACAAGTAACAGGTGTAGCCGGGGACCACCGGGTAGATCTAATCCTCCAGGGAGCTCTTTTAGGACGTCCCATTACTCTATGTAATATATACGCCCCAGTGAGAACAAGCCATCCCTTCTGAGAGCTGTCTGGTCACACCTGGACTCTTCTGGACACTCGGCGTCTTGATCAGAGGTGATATTAATCTCCCTTTCTCTGAAACTGCTAAGACCTTCGAACCGCGTCTGGTGACTCCCCTCTAAACCTGCAAGACATTCTACCTTGGAAGCGCTTCCAAATAATGAATAATTGGTAATACCCGAATCTTTTGGATCGAAAAGACAGCCCCGCGAAAATTCACAAACTGAATTCGGCAAAGACACGTGAGACACTAGACGAGTGACGTCACACCCACGGGGAACGCCAAAGACCGGGAAACAGACATCACAGAGCACAGCAAGGACGCTCCAACAGCCGGGACACCTACACTTCACAAAGAAGGTAAACCACAGTCAGGGTGCAGCCCTTCTCAGTGTGTGGGACGCCACACCAGGTGCAGCATCCGACTGACACATTACCTATATCTTTTTACCTTTTTTTTATTATTATATATTTTTTTGTACTGTGATTGACATCAGTGTCCGGCCAGCAAACCTTAAACAGGGAAACACCGCATCTTCTCCCCTGTAATATATATTTTTATATATTCCATATTTTATAAGACTTTTTGCGAACTGCATACAAATGGATACAATGAACTATTGAACCAATTGAAGGTGGAAACCACCATTGGACAACCACTGCATTGTCCCATTCCCACATCCACCACCTTTGCACTTTTGCTACTGTGCATCCCAACCTCTGCAAATTGCAATTTTAATTTTTATTATTTTTTATTCTTTATTTTTCATTTTTATCCTATTCTCATAAAAATAAATATGCATTTTTAGTACCATACCTGTG
Source organism: Bufo gargarizans (assembly GCF_014858855.1). Classification (NCBI taxonomy): domain Eukaryota; kingdom Metazoa; phylum Chordata; class Amphibia; order Anura; family Bufonidae; genus Bufo; species Bufo gargarizans. The sequence goes on along the minus strand of NC_058080.1, from coordinate 750,719,463 downwards.
TTCATTGCTCTTTTAGTATTACCGCTAGATGTAGAGAGCCGGTTTTTACCATACTTTTCTCTTTCTCTGAAACTGCAGACAGACTGACGGCCCCCACTGCTCTTGTGATCTCAGATCTCCAGTGTCACCTTTTCCCCCCCATTTATTCCTCCTTTTTCCTCCTGGTTTATGGAGAATAGATATCTCCACTAGTGTGCAATACACTTATAATGAGTTCTAGGATCTTCTGCTCATGTATTAGGGGGTGAGGGGGAGGCTCTGTGATGGGGTGAGGGGTTCTGCTCTGCCCTCCTGACTCCTGGAGATGGATGATGGGAGTCACAGTCCCCCGATGTCTTCTTCACTATTGTGTACTCCTGTGGATGGAGAGAGACACTTAGGGAATAAACCCTTCAGGGGCCATGTGCTCTCCTCCGGCCCTCTCCTCCTGGTACAACGTGCCTACTTACCTTCTCATGGCTCCTACAACATGACTATTGGTCACTGGTCACATGACACATCACTCACCATACTGGGGGCTGATCTTCAGGTTCTCCGTCACTTGGAAGGTCTGGAGGTCATTCTACAGGACCCTGAACTCTTTCCATCACTTTCTATGATGGATTCTCCTTCCCAATGTCTGACATGTTACAGAATACATTCTGCTAGTGTAACGGTCACGTCCACACACACACAGGGGGAAGGATAGTGACCACCCTCACCCCTGCCTACTTGCCTCACGAGTCCTGATGACAGGGGAAAACTGGACGGCGGTCCCTTACTTAGGATATGTGCAGGGAAGACAGACAAGACAAAATACGGAACGTGAACGGATCGGGTCAGAACCGCAGTACAAAGGGTTAAGCAAAGAATGGTCAAGAGAAACCGGGGTAAAATACCAGGAGAGTAGAGAAGTACCAGAGGAGTCCGCAAAGAGTAGTCAGGTGGGAGCCAAGGTCACAATACCAGGAGGGATGCGCAGTACAGGAGGAGCAGACAAAGGATCGTCAGGGAACAGGATCAGGTGAGTATTCAGTAGTCCAACAAATAGCCAGGAACCTAGAATTAACAGGCAACCTGTGGCCAGCAGGCTGCCTGTATTTATAGTGGGGAGTGAGGGTCACGTGACGTGGCCAGCATCACAGGACCGACAGACAGACAATTTGAGCACCGAGTGATCAGCTCCCAGCTAGCAAAGCCGCCCTGGGAACGAGGCCAAACACAGATCCTCGCTGGCGAAGCTAAGCAGCAGGTCTGCGGCTGATGGGAGACCGAGTGCACCTTCGGCGCCCTGTGACAGCTGGTCTCCTTCCTGTCCATCCTTGGTGGTTGTTCAGGAGAAGAGGAGAGAACTGGAGGAGCTGGAGGAGAGGAAATCATCCAGGGAACAAGACCAGATGTCACCACCAGGATCTGATGTGTATCTGCAGCACAAGAGCTGAAGGACCTGTGATGATGTTACTGTCATGTGACCATTGAAGGGGTGGAGCTTGGCAGGGTGAGGTACTGATCACATGACGGTGACGTCACCCCAGGTCCTTCAGCTCTGGCAGTGCAGCAGATACTGGGCAGGTCCTGGTCGGTAGTCAGGGCTCTTGTTCTCTCTGGTATCAGCCATTCCTCCAGCCTGCAGGTAAGATGAGCTGTGAGGAGACAGTGTGGTGGAGAGCTCAGACATGTCACCTCTGGAGATTCTCCTCCATTACACACAAGGAATCTGAAAGGAAGGGGTTAACAACCCTGCATCTGCACCTGGTTATACATAGTGAGGTTGGCAGCTCCTTTAGTTAATATTTTTCTTATGCCTGGTATAGCGCAAAGCATAACAATAGCCAGTAGGACAATCACTACGAGGATGGTGATGCACACTTGTGCCAAGGCCTGTTTCCAGTTTCCAACCCAGTCAAAATATTTGTCCCAGGGATTGGAAATGCCTGAGTTCCGTTTCAGCTCCTCAGATAATTCTGTGAGTTTGGTGATGGCTCGGGTTATTTTACCATCAGGGCCCGTATTATTGGGGACAAAGGTACAACAGGAAGTGGGGTCTGTGAGAACTTTGCAGACCCCTCCTATCTCAGCCAATATCATATCAAGGGCCATTCTGTTTTGGAATGTCATGATGGAGTCGGCCTGTAATTGCTCAGCTACACCCTGAAGGGCGTCTCTGGTATCGTTCACAAACCTCTGCTGATTGTAGAAAATGTAATTGATCCAATCGACATTTTTGTTCACAGTAATATTAGGAAGGATGGACTCAAAGCCAGCTGCCACTTGGTCCCTGGCCTTGAATTCATCAGGGACCCCTCTTGGGACACCTATGGCATCTATATACACATGGGGATCAAAGCTACCCGGGATAGGTGCTGATCTCTTGGGACGTACTGATATGGCTCTGATTCTGGATCTGACCCAATTAGTCAGGGAAGGTTGATGCACTGCTCCGAATGGTATGAAATGATTGGCATACGTACGCCACCCACGAGAGAGATCACACACAGACTGTCACAGAGAAGTCAATGCTAGATGTTCCGTTTATTATTCAGATTACATGATTTTTTATAGCAGAAAAAGGGGAACTTTATGACTCGGCTAATTTGATGATCTAATTGTCACATTACTAAGTCCCATGATAACGTGTCACATTATCACTCCATACTTTAGCAAAAGTCAGCATTATGTCAGCAATTTCAATATCATAAAGTGATTAGTAAGGGATTATTAAGGGAGCTGGCTGCTGCTTCAGGGGCCATTTTGTTAAGCAAACTGTTAGATATAATACAAGCAAGTATACATTTGATACTAGATATATGATTCCACAACAGTCCCCCCTTGTAGACTTGATTGTAGACTTTCCCTAAACCTAGCGAATCCCCTGGCATACCATTCGTATCCTCTTCACCCACAGTGGCGACAACTTATCCCTTGTGAATAAGTTCCCGATTGAGCGGACTTCTGGTAATACCCTGTGATTCATTTGTCCCTAATTCTCATCATCTCTTGGATCTTCAGGCCTGGGTAGAGGAGCTTCATCAGCGGGAGTTGGAGAAGGCGGGGGTGTCGGGAATGCAGGGATCACATCCACATCTATTGCGGTGCTAGCCATTTGTTCATAGAGAAGTAGTATGGGTTCTTCAGCAGGCTTCTTTCTGTTGGTGATGCGGTTAATGCAGGAAACAACAACTTTGATAAATATGTAGATTACCATCAATATTAGGGCTATCTGTAATATTCCCTGAATTATTCCCATCGTCCATCCACTAATTCCCTTGAACCAGTTACTGGGATTAAGGAATGAGAAAGTGTCAGACCACCATGTTGACTCATCTGCACTGTGAGCCTCTAGCCATTCATCACGTATCTCACTCATCTTTTCCAAACCAGCTTTTACCTGTAGATTACCTTGTGGATCGATATAATGGCAGCATGCAGTACCTACTACCTGACACATACCTCCATCCTTTGCAGTCAAATAGTCTAATACTAAAGTGTGTTGATTAGTGACTATGATGAGCTGATTCTGGACAACATTAGATGTATTCATCAGTTTCATAATTTCCCAAATCTGATCATCCAAGTAGTCGGTAGCCATTACTAGTTTGTCATATGTTTGTGTAAGCATAGGATAGATTAATAGAGTGCTAAAGAACTTGTCGGCACCACTCATTTCTACAAGATGGGGTTTTCCATTTGGTCTAGGAATGTTATCTGCTGCTCTTTTATATAAGGTGTGTTTGGGGATAGCATTGACATTTAATTTTCCATGAGGCAGTGTAAAAGTGGCTGGTGTGAGCCTAGCAATTGTACATAAACCTTTGAAATCCGAAGGGAGCCATTTATATGCCCTGTGTCCACATACTAGGTATATATTTTTTGGGACCGAAACCACTGTACTATTGAACAAACGAGTGATTAAGTGGGCTAATTTGATACCTTCTGCTAGTTTTTGAACCCTTTTCTTGACCCTTTTCTTCTTTTCTTGACCCTCTGTGGTTTTACTAGTTATCCCTATTGTCAAGTCCCTTACACTGCGCCGGGCGCAGGCCAGATCACCACTTGCTTCAGCATATATACCAATGCACTGTACTGGACTGTCTGGGTTGGAATCATTACAGCCTGATCTGTTATGGGAACTGAAAACCATACCATGGGTTTGTACCTGTAGGCAGTAACAGTGGGTCCAATTTGGGAAGCAGGATACATTGCTCCACATATAGTCATTCCAGGGCATATTGCTATTCTGAGCTGAGGGTCCTGTTCTGTTTATCATTAGCCATGGGGACCCATCCCATGCTACTACTATTAGGGAAGCTTTTCTGTTGGCATTTTTGGTATTAACCTCATTTATGCTAGAAAGGAAAACAGCTGATCCTGCCAAATCTTTTATCTCTTGGAAGGTTAGGGGCACAGCTAAATAAGGCATAGCTCTAGCATTTACTGGGCCATGTGTACATATCCAACAATCTTTTAGTGAAGAGGTGGTGGTGTCAGAATCACCTTCCTTCAGGCTTTTATACAACACTTGATGATGTTTGACAAACTTATTGTCCCACCCGTCATCATCCATTTCTGCCGGGGGAGGAATGTATGCACTGGTGAGTGTCACCAGTGCTAGCAGATAAAAGAAAATCATTTTGTTATTTCTGAATCTGGCGGGTTCCTTATCCTTTTGCAGTGAGAGGCGTGGATCCAGGTGGATCTCCCTTCGAGCTTTACAGAAGTTGGAGTGGTCAGTAGTACTTGGTAAGGCCCCTCGAAGCGTGGTTCTAGGGTACTTCTGACGTGTTTCTTGACCACTACCCACTCTCCTGGTTTCAGAGTGTGGCTGCCTTCTAGGGAGTCAGGATCTGGAATGGAAGAAAAGACTTGTACATGGATGTTAGACAACTGTTTGCTCAAAGCTATCACATACTTTGCAACAGATTCATAATGCATTTGCAACTGTTGAGGGAAGTACAGCCCCATCCGGGGTCCCGACCCAAACAATATCTCATGTGGAGTCAGCTTATGGGGAGGTTTGGGAGTGTGTCTGACTGCAAAGAGTGCTATTGGTAAACACTGAACCCAATTGAGCCCTGTCTCCCTAGTCATTTTCAGCATTTTTGACTTTAATACCCCATTCAGTCTCTCGACTTTGCCGCTACTTTGGGGTCTGTAAGGGGTGTGGAATGCCAGGTGTGACCCTACCATCTTCCAGACCTCTTGGGTTAGGTTAGCAGTGAATGCTGGGCCCTGATCACTCTCAATGACCTCAGGTACCCCGTACCTACAGACAGTTTCCTGTATCAATTTTTTAGCAGTAGTTGTTGCTGTCTGATTCCTGACGGGGTAGGCTTCTGGCCACCCAGAGAACATGTCTACCACTACTAACACGTATTGAAACCCTTGGCACATTGGCATCTGGATATGATCAATCTGGATCCTCTGGAAGGGGTATAAGGCTTTTGGGAGACATTTTTTTGGCGTGGGCTCAGTCCTACCTGGATTGCATTGGGCACAGATTAAACATGACTGGACATATTTCACTAGTACAGGAGTGATTCCTGGGGCTACCCATATTTTATCGATGAGTTCTTTCATTATTGTCTTAGATTGATGAGTGGGCCCATGGGCCACAGAGGCTATTACAGGATAGAGTGCTCTAGGCAAGCACACTTTCTTCCCTTGTGTCCAAAGTCCGGATTCTTCTTCCAGGGCTGACTCCTTTAGCCAGGTTTCCTTTTCTGAGCGGGTGGCTTGCTTCTGCATCTGTTTCAGTAGATCCCATGATATTTCTTGTTGCTTGACATCCGGTTGTGCTAACATGATTTTATCTGGCTGTGCTCTTTCCTCTTCCATTGCTGCCTGTTTGGCTGCTTGGTCAGCCAATGCATTTCCTTTGGCTTCTGGTGTGTCAGCACGGGTATGTGCCTTTACTTTGATTACTGCTACTTTGGTGGGCAGGAGTACTGCAGTCATCAAAGCCTCCACTGCTAAAGCATGTTTAATTGGGGTTCCTGCTGCTGTAATGTAATCTCTGGCCTTCCATATTATTCCGAAATCATGAACTACTCCAAAAGCATATCTGGAGTCTGTGTAGATGTTAGCAGTGGAGTCTTTTGCTATGAGGCAGGCCTCAGTAAGGGCTATGAGTTCAGCCTCTTGTGCTGACTGGTCTGGGCGCAATTGCCTTGCACACAGTACTTCATACTCACTAGTAACTGCCATGCCTGTATGGAATTTCCCTTTGTCATCGGCATACCTTGAACCGTCTACAAAGAGTGTCCAGTGTGGGTTTTGCAAAGGAGTATCCTGTATTGATGGTGGAGTTCCTACTTCAGCTTCCATCATTGTAATGCAATCATGTTCTTGTTCTTTGTAAAGAGAGTCGGTTGAGGCCCATAGTTCTTCTTCCTGAAGATCTTCTTCAGCACGTAGATCAATAAAATCTTCAGAATCTCCATCTGCAGTATACTCCCCCCTTGGGAGAGGAAGGAGTGCAGCAGGATTGAGGATGTGGCATCTCTGGATGGTGACATTATCTGGCAGAAGCAGACTACACTGGAGCCTGAGGTGGCGTTGTGCAGTGAGGTGTTTAGGTTGTGTTTGTTGCAGGATAGCTGAGATGTCATGGGGAGCCATGATGGTGAGTAGGTGTCCCAGGACGATGTCAGCGGTAGCGTTTAGGAGAGAACTAGCAGCATGAACGGCCCTGACACAGGAAGGGGTGGCTCTGGCTACAGGGTCTAGACGTTTTGAGAAGTAGCCTAGAGGTCTACTACGACCCCCATGGCTCTGGGTGAGAACTCCAGTGGCATGACCCTGACGTTCCATGACATAAAGGCGAAAGGGAAGCTGATAGTTAGGGATGCCAAGAGCTGGGGCAGTGACAATGATTTGTTTGAGAGATTGGAATGCTTTTATGGCTTCTGCAGTCATTTGGAAAGGGACAGTAGCAATACGGGGTATGCAATCAAACAGTGGCTGCATGAGAACGGATGCATCAGGGATCCATGGTCTACAGTATGAAATTAGTCCCAGAAAGGTTTGCAGTTGGTGAGGGGTATCTGGCAGTGGGATGTCTGAGACTGCTTTCTTTCTGGCATCCGTAAGATGCTTACTGCCTTGTGAGATGCAGTGACCTAGGAAAACAACTTTTGGAAGACACAACTGTAATTTAGAACGTGAGACTCTGCACCCAGCATCCGCCAGGTAGGCAAGAAGTGAGGCAGATGAGTTCAGGCAGACGGGGTGTGAGTCAGCACAGAGGAGTAAATCATCGACATATTGTAAGAGTTCCACCTCTGGGTGATCTGCTTGCCATGGTTGTAAGATGGATGCCATTGCTTTGCTAAAGCAGGAAGGACTATTATGAGCTCCTTGAGGCAACACCGTCCAGGTGTATTGTTTTCCATCATGTGTAAAAGCAAAGAGAAATTGGGAGTCTTCATGTAATGGGACAGAGAAAAAGGCATTTGCTAGATCAATGACAGTAAAGATAGCAGCCACAGGAGGAATGCTAGCAAGCAAAGTGTGGGGATTTGGTACAATGGGGGTTTCAAAGACCGTAGCCTCATTAATTGCTCTGAGGTCTTGTACCATGCGATATACAGGAGGCTGTCCCTTCACACTCTTCTTTTTAATTGGGTATAAGGGAGTGTTACATGGTGAGGTGGTAATTTTAATAGCTCCATTTGCAAGAAGAGCCTGTATCTGGAGGGTGATAGCATCTCTCTGGGAAATAGAGAGAGGGTATTGTGCTTTATATGGCAGTAAGTTAGGATTCTTCAAGGTTACAGTGACTGGCGGGACTTTGAGACGCCCAATGTCTTGGGGACCTTTGGTCCAAAGGGTATCAGGGATGAGGTGCAAAATGCTTTGCAGCGAATCCCCTTGTTCATGTGATTCAAGTGACTGGGATTTTAATGCCATTAGGAGGCAGGTTTCTTCAGGACTCAACGCTGTACCCAAAACAACTGTACCATTTTCCTTGAACTGGATGTTGGCCCGTATTTTCTGAAGAAAATCTGAGCCTAATAGGTTATAAGGACATGTCTGGCTTACAACAAATTGTGACATTACTCCAGTGGGCAGATGTAACTGTGGAGATTGGCTTTGGGACTTAGTGGAGGGAGTAATTAAGAGAGGCTTAGTAACAGGGTTGTGCTGGGTGACCCCTTCTAAACCAGAGCAGGGTAAATGCATATCTGTGAGCCAGGAAGGGAGTATGGCGGTCTCACATAACACACTGCGGGCTGCACCAGTGTCTACAAGGAATGAGAGTTCCTTCCCTGCCACATCGAGGGTGATTCGAGGGGCAGGGCCTGCAGGAGGGGCAGAGACTGCCATACACGGGGTGTCCCCTCCCAGCAACACTGGTTTGCCAACGTCCTAGTGGGATGGAGCTGGCCATGGAGGAGGAGTTCCTCTTTGGCTCTGATCTGCTGGCCACAGATGTTTGGAGCGACAGTTTCTCTTAATGTGCCCTGGTTTGCCGCACCCATAACAGACACGGGGCGGGGGTCTTTCCTCTCTTCCTTCTCCCGTCATGACTGCCATGACTGATATGCGGGATTTCTTTGTACTACTCTCCAGCCCTTTTGCAACTTGTTCTAAGATTTCTAATGTTAATGATTTCCATTCTGGGCGACAGGTTACAAGAGCTTTGTTCAGATCTGGCCTAAGGCCATCTACAAATGACCGTGCTAATTTGATGATCTAATTGTCACATTACTAAGTCCCATGATAACGTATCACATTATCACTCCATACTTTAGCAAAAGTCAGCATTATGTCAGCAATATGTCAGCAATTTCAATATCATAAAGTGATTAGTAAGGGATTATTAAGGGAGCTGGCTGCTACTTCAGGGGCCATTTTGTTAAGCAAACTGTTAGATATAATACAAGCAAGTATACATTTGATACTAGATATATGATTCCACAACAGTACCTTTATAGGGCTATGGTGTGCGTCTTCCTCAGTGACAATATGGATATTCATCATAGCTTTAGCTAGGGCACACTCACCTCTCCACCTGCCCTCAAGTCTTGAGCGTATCTTGAGGTCACCGCATATCCAATAAACATCACCCAGGGAGAACACTTGGTTCTGTGTAACGTTGAGATTCAGAATGCTGTAATTTGCACAATACCCTTCAGTGAAATTGCCCAGAAACCGTCCCTTTTTCCCTCCCCTGTGGCAGATGTAGTTGCCTGGGTACACATAGATACCTGCCCCAGGGGCGGGAATTCTGGAAAGTAAGGGGTATCTCTTTTTCCATTCCTCACAAGCAGAATGATTTGTGGTTGTGTTGGTGAAGAGGCTAAGGTGTCCTCATATGTAGGGTCTGCTATAGCAACCATGTCTTTAAGGGTCTGACTATGAGGGCGGAGAGGGTTAAGAAGAGGTTGTGGATTCCTGGGATATTCTCTATTGTCATACATATCTTTTAAGTAAAAGGGGGTGGTAGATGATCCATAGAGGTTATGGTAATACACCCCTAAGACATACTTAGCTGCATCACCTGGTGAAGGGTTTTCTATATTTAACACCAGCCTAGCGTGTGGAGCTGTGACAGTGTCCTGGGTCCATGTCTTGACATGGTACTTATAACAATCTCCTGAGGTGGTGAGCTTCATTCTGGGGATAAGAGATTTACCATTTTTATCTTTCCTATTCAATGCAGTTGATGGCTTATATCCCCAATCTAATCCCACATTCCATCCCACAGCTTTCCAAGAGTTCCATCCTTCTCCCCAGTGATCCCCTGTAACACAAATCTATGCCTGAGAAGCACTGCCAGAGTAATCTCCTGCGCCCAAAGTGAGAAGGTTGCAAGTGATAATATCGCACAGACAGAAAGTATAGGTAGCTACATGAGTATTAGATGAGTTATACCAAAAGGTAGTGACACCATCCTTTTGTGTGATGTCGACCTCTGCAGCATTCCTATGTATCAAATAACACAAAACTATTATTTTCAACATGAGTCCCAAGAAGATGAACCAGAGGGTCAGCATGCTCCCAGAATTGTCGGGCTATCACTTCGAGGTCAGGGCTGTCTGCCCCCGTTAGTACCTCACTGGCTGAGTTTTCAAGGTCGAGACTGTCTGCCTCCGTTATTACCTCCTTTGCTCTTCCTTCTTCAAGGCCAGGGCTGCCTGCCCTCGTTATTGCCTCCTTTTCTCCTGTTTCCTCTGTCCGGTTGACAAGCTTTACCCTTGTAGCGTGTACCCAGGTAGGTGAACTGTCAGTGAGGATAGCAGTGCGGGTGATGGCCACAACGGTGGTGGGGGGGCCAAATGTGAAGTCTCCCGGTTTTCTCCCTTTCTTAAGTGTCTTGATGAGGACCTGGAAGGGATGTGTCGGCTCCTGTGGAAGAGAAGGAGACTTACAAGCAACTTTTTCCTCAAGTTTGGACAAGGTTTCCACCAGCTTCCTTACGTATTCATCCTGGATTTGCTCCAGGTCCCCTTCAAGGATAATGCCTGGTGTCCTTGCCCATGGGGTTGGGAAGGGTCTTCCCATAAGAACTTCAAAAGGGGACAGTCCTGTCCTCTTATTTGGCGTCATTCTGATTTCTGCAAGAGCTATGGGTAAAATTTGCTTCCATTTCTCAAATGTTCCTGCGGTGGCCTTTCTGAGTTTATCTTTGATCGTGCGATTCATTCTCTCTACCACTCCTGATGATTGTGGGTGCCAAGGAATATGAAACTTCCATTCTATCTCAAGGAGCTTCGCTAATTCCTTATTAACTTTAGAAGTGAATGCGGGGCCCTGATCAGATTCTATTATTGTAGGGAACCCCCATCTGGGAATTATGTTCTGTGTTAATACCCTTGCAACAGTTTTAGCAGTTTCTGTTTTGGTAGGGAAAACTTCTGGCCACCTTGAGAACATGTCCACTATTACTAGGGCGATTTCCTGTTTCCCTGTTTTACCTGGAATATGAGTGAAATCTACCTGTAGGTGGGTGATAGGTGAGGTAGGATAGTCCAGATGTTGGTGTGGCACTTTGGTTTTGTTATTGGGGTTGTTCCTAAGGCATGTGATGCATCTCCCTATGTAATCTTTCACTATCTCATCAATGTTAGTGATGTAAAATCCTTGTTTGAGGAGCATAAGTGTTGTTTGTATGCTGTTGTGCACTACCCCATGAAAGTGTGCCACAAAGAGAGGTGCGCTGTGTTGGGGTATACACGGCACCCCCTGCTTGCAGAGTAATCCAGTCTTTGAATTTTTCTGCAAAATAGGATAACACCAACCTTTCATTTCCTCATCAGTAGCTGAAGCTTGCAAATCTACTAACATTTGTGACTCCTCGAGCGAGGGAGGAAGTAGGACGGGCAATTGTAGAGTAGCTGTACTCTGCAGTGCAGCCCTCTTAGCTGTGGTGTCAGCAAATGCATTTCCTTGTGAAACATGATCTTTTGCTCCGGTGTGTGCTCTGCAATGTACAATGGCCAGATGTAAAGGTAGCAACAGAGCGGCTAACAGGTCAGTGACTAATTGTGAATGAGCAATTTTCTTACCATCTGCTGTGACAAAACCTCTCCTTTGCCAGATGATACCGTGATCCCACACTACCCCATGTGGGTACCTGCTGTCAGTGTAAATGGTGACTGCCTTGCCTGCGTACAATTGACATGCTCTGGTGAGCGCAATGAGTTCAGCTGCTTGTGCAGACTGGTATGGGATAGGTTTTGCTTCTAACACAATGTCGGGGAGCTGTACAATGGCATATCCTGCATGGTACGTTGTGTCATTCCGGCGGCTGCATGAGCCGTCAACAAAAATCTCCGGTGCATCTGGTATTGGGACTGATGACAAGTCATGTCTTGGTGAGGTCTCGTAGGAAATGCACTTGTTACAGTCATGAGGGTCTGGTATCAAGTCTTCTGGACCTTTTAAGCCCAGTAGGGCGTTTTAGAATAGGGGCTGGTCCAGCGGCAGTAGTTGAGTATTTGACCTGCAGGGAGGGGTTGCTCAGTAAGAGGATTTTATAACCTGACAGTCTTTGCGCAGACATGTGTTGTGTGTGTAACCCCTTTAGGAGTCCAAGTACATCATGTGTGCTGTGCAGGGCAGTTTGGTGCCCTAAAGTAATGGGGTCAGCTAACTCAATGACCATTGCACAGGCAGCAAGGGACCTCAGACATGATGGCATTCCCTGAACAGAGACTGGCATCACTTTCGAGAAAAAGGCACAAGGACGTAACTTTCCTCCATGATTTTGTGTCAGTACCCCCGCCATGGTTTTACAATTTTGGCGTGCAAATATGTGGAATGTTAACCACTTTAACCCCGCTAGCTAAAACCCCCTTAATGACCAGAGCACTTTTTACACTTCGGCACTACACTACTTTCACCGTTTATTGCTCGGTCATGCAACTTACCACCCAAATGAATTTTACCTCCTTTTCTTCTCACTAATAGAGCTTTCATTTAGTGGTATTTTATTGCTGCTGACATTTTAAACTTTTTTTGTTATTAATCGAAATTTAACGATTTTTTTGCAAAAAAATGACATTTTTCACTTTCAGCTGTAAAATTTTGCAAAAAAAAACGACATCCATATATAAATTTTTCGCTAAATTTATTGTTCTACATGTCTTTGATTAAAAAAAATGTTTGGGCAAAAAAAAATGGTTTGGGTAAAAGTTATAGCGTTTACAAACTATGGTACAAAAATGTGAATTTCCGCTTTTTGAAGCAGCTCTGACTTTCTGAGCACCTGTCATGTTTCCTGAGGTTCTACAATGCCCAGACAGTAGAAACACCCCACAAATTACCCCATTTCGGAAAGTAGACACCCTAAGGTATTCGCTGATGGGCATAGTGAATTCATAGAACTTTTTATTTTTTGTCACAAGTTAGCGGAAAATGATGATTTTTTTAATTTTTATTTTTTTCTTACAAAGTCTCATATTCCACTAACTTGCGACAAAAAATAGAAAATTCTAGGAACTCGCCATGCCCCTCATGGAATACCTTGGGGTGTCTTCTTTCCAAAATGGGGTCACTTGTGGCGTAGTTATACTGCCCTGGCATTTTAGGGGCCCATATGTGTGAGAAGTAGTTTGCAATCAAAATGTGTAAAAAATGGCCTGCGAAATCCGAAAGGTGCTCTTTGGAATGTGTGCCCCTTTGCCCACCTAGGCTGCAATAAAATGTCACACATCTGGTATCGCCGTACTCAGGAGAAGTTGGGGAATGTGTTTTGGGGTGTCATTTTACATATACCCATGCTGGGTGAGATAAATATCTTGGTCAAATGCCAACTTTGTATTAAAAAAATGGGAAAAGTTGTCTTTTGCCAAGATATTTCTCTCACCCAGCATGGGTATATGTAAAATGACACCCCAAAACACATTCCCCAACTTCTCCTGAGTACGGCGATACCACATGTGGGACACTTTTTTGCAGCCTAGATGCGCAAAGCTGCCCAAATTCCTTTTAGGAGGGCATTTTTAGACATTTGGATCCCAGACTTCTTCTCACGCTTTCGGGCCCCTAACATGCCAGGGCAGTATAAATACCCCACATGTGACCCCATTTTGGAAAGAAGACACCCCAAGGTATTCAATGAGGGGCCTGGCGAGTTCCTAGAATTTTTATTTTTTTGGCACAAGTTAGCGGAAATTGATTTTTTTTTGTATTTTCTCACAAAGTCTCACTTTCCGCTAACTTGGGACAAAAATTTCAATCTTTCATGGACTCAATATGCCCCTCACGGAATACCTTGGGGTGTCTTCTTTCCGAAATGGGGTCACATGTGGGGTATTTATACTGCCCTGGCATTTTAGGGGCCCTAAAGCGTGAGAAGAAGTCTGGAATATAAATGTCTAAAAAATGTTACGCATTTGGATTCCATGAGGGGTATGGTGAGTTCATGTGAGATTTTATTTTTTGACACAAGTTAGTGGAATATGAGACTTAGTAAGAAAAAAACAAAAACAAAAACAAACAAAAAATTTCCGCTAACTTGGGCCAAAAAAAATGTCTGAATGGAGCCTTACAGGGGGTGATCAATGACAGGGGGGTGATCAGGGAGTCTATATGGGGTGATCACCCCCCTGTCAATGATCACCCCCCTGTAAGGCTCCATTCAGACGTCCGTATGATTTTTTACGGATACATGGATCAGATCCGCAAAACGCATACGGACGTCTGAATGGAGCCTTACAGGGGGGTGATCAATGACAGGGGGGTGATCAGGTAGTCTATATGGGGTGATCACCCCCCTGTCATTGATCACCCCCCTGTAAGGCTCCATTCAGACGTCCGTATGATTTTTACGGATCCACTGATACATGGATCGGATCCGCAAAACACATGCGGATGTCTAAATGGAGCCTTACAGGGGGGTGATCAATGACAGGGAAGTGATCAGGAAGTCTATATGCGTGATCACCCCCTTGTCATTGATCACCCCCCTGTAAGGCTCCATTCAGACGTCCGCATGTGTTTTGCGGATCCGATCCATGTATCAGTGGATCCGTAAAAATCATACGGACGTCTGAATGGAGCCTTACAGGGGGGTGATCAATGACAGGGGGGTGATCAATGACAGGGAAGTGATCAGGAAGTCTATATGGGGTGATCAGGGGTGATCAATGGTTCATAAAGGGTTAATAAGTGACAGGGGGGGGTGTAGTGTAGTGTAGTGTTTTGTGGTACTTTACAGAGCTGCCTGTGTCCTCTGGTGGTCGATCCAAACAAAAGGGACCACCAGAGGACCAGGTAGCAGGTATATTAGACGCTGTTATCAAAACAGCGTCTAATATACCTGTTAGGGGTTAAAAAAATCACATCTCCAGCCTGCCAGCGAGCGATCGCCGATGGCAGGCTGGAGATCCACTCGCTTACCTTCCGTTCCTGTGAGCGCGCGCGCCTGTGTGCGCGCGTTCACAGGAAATCTCGGCTATCGCGAGATGACGCACGGATGCGTCCAGGAGGAATGAATCAACCACCTTCCTGACGCATCCGTGCGTTAGGCGGTCCGGAGGTGGTTAACTTGTAGTCTGGGAGACCCAACCCTGGGCTTGTCATCATTGCACATTTTAAGTATTCAAAGGCTTCATGCATTTCTTGTGTCCATTTGATAGAATCTGGCATTTCTGACAGAGTGGTTTGTCTCAACCTATTGTCACAGTAAGAGCAATCGGGGATCCACTGTCTGCAGTAATTAATCATACCAAGGAAGGACAGCATGTCCTTCTTGGTTTTCGGGGTGACCAAGCCCGATATTGACAGTGCCCTGTCAGGACTGATTTTCCTCTCTCCTTTTGTGAGAACAAACCCCAAGTAATCAACTTGTTCCTTACACCACTGCATTTTCTTTAGTGACACCTTGTGACCACATTCAAATAACCATTGTAACAGTGACAGCCCATCAGTTTTACATGCCTCCTTTGTCAGACTACACAACAACAAATCATCCACATATTGAAGGAGCACTGAGCCTTGGGAGGGGTGCCATGATTTCAATGTAATTTGGAGGACAATGCTGTACACAACAGGTGAATCAGCATATCCCTGGGGCATTCTGCTCCAGGTCAGTTGGCGTCCCTCGAAAGAAAAAGCAAAAAGGAGTCCACCGGGATAGAGAAAAATGCATTTTTCAAATCTATCACGGAGAACCATGCTGCCTCGGATGGGATAGCAGTGAGTAACTGTGTGACATCGGGCACTATGGGAGCAATTGCAACAATGAGATTGTTGATGACTCTCAGGTCTTGGACAAACCGTATTGATCCATCAGCCTTAGTTACAGGGTTGATGGGCGTGCAATATGGTGACACTACTTCTTGGAGTATACCTTTGGCCAGAAAGGTTTTTATCATGGGTCTAAGACCCTCAATTTTCTCTCTGGACAGTGGATATTGTTTTTGGTATACTGGGGTAGCGTTGGGTTTGAGAGTGGCATGATAGGGTGTACAGTCAATCAGTCCCATGTCATACTCGTCCTGTGACCACAGACTGGGGTTGATCTGATCTAATTCTGGAGTTTCTGTTCCGTGGATGGACAATAAAAATCTTCGGGCGGGACTTATTTTCATTACATCGGACTGAACATCAAATCCGCCCTCAGTAGCTTTGACCTGAAGTCTGAGTATACAGATGAGATCTCTCCCTAAGAGGTTAACAGGACACTCAGGGATGACATGAAAGGAATGTGTGGTGACATAGTCTCCACTCAGGGTATGGATGTTCAAACAATTAGTAGTATATGTTTTTGTCAGGGCCCCATTAATCCCCACGGAAGGAGTGGACTTTCTCAAGGGACCATCATATTGGTCTCTACACAGAACACTGGTCGTTGCTCCGCTATCAACAATGAAAACAGTTTCCCTACCATCGATCAAAAGAGAGATGATGGGATCCTGTTGCCAATTGGAAGTGATCTGTGTGAAAGTTGGGGTACCACCTCTGGGGCATCCTCAATATGAGGGCTGAGGTTGCTGTCTCCAGTCCACAGGGAATCTGGGGCCACTGGCATTCTGAGCAGCATTGGTGTTTGGATTTTGTGAGTTGTGTGTGGGGGGTGGACGGGGTTGTCTGTCTGCTCGGCAGTTGGGTGCCCGATGTCCCTCTTTCCCGCAGTTATAACAGCATCCCCCTTGTGTGCTTCTGTCCCTGTCATTTCTTCTTGGGCCGTTGTTTCTATCATTATTCTTGCTATATTTCCTGTTGTTTGCATTGTGGTTACGGTTATAAGCGTGTGTAGCGTCGGAGGTTTTCTTCGAGACATCGCCGAAGCACCCAGCTGCTTCCTTTTCATACAGATGTCTCTCGAAGTCAGCAATTTTGTCAGACGTCCAGGAAGAGATTAACTGCTTCACGGTAAGGACCAGTGAAGGAAGTAAGTTATTAACAAATGTTGAGATGAGGAGACTGTCATTATTTATGACTCGTAGTCCAGCCTCATGTGCCCAACACTCAGTAAATCTCTTCCAGAACTCCGTGACAGATTCTCCCGTTTTCATTTTGCATGCTACGGCAACGGGTAGAGATGATCTTTGTTTGAAAACCTCCAACATGTGTGCTTCAATTTGGTCCCACATGGTAGTCCTACCTTCTTCAATGTTCAAGCTGTATGTGGCTGCTGTTGGATTTGCCTCAATAGTATTTATAGTGGGTATTTTTGTCCAGTCCCAACCTGAATGTTTGCCTACCACTCCATCTATTATGAGCCTCATGTCCTCTTGTGTATAATTCCTACCCTTACATGCCTTTTTCAGATACATTAAGTTGCCTTGAGGGGCTGTTGTTGGTTTGGGACAATGCTTCACTATTCTGTTTATGTCCTCAATCTCTATGTGTTTTTTCATTATTTCATTTCCTATAGTCATAAATGGAAATGACCCAGTCCCACTATCTGCCTCGCGTACTGTGGCACTTCTCAGGCATCCGCTTATAGGGGGGGGGGGGGTCGTGGGTGAGAGTCGAATAATGTCTTTGAGCAGACTGCGGACGTCCTCTGTTGTGGTCTCGCTCTGGTCTGGGTTTGATATTTGAACAGACTGATCTGCTATCTCTACTGCAGGCATAGGTGCCTGGACTGGGTGTGTGTTTCTGTGTACTACTCGGTATCCTGCTGCAACTGTATCATCATCAAATTGTTTACTGGTAACTGGGTACAGTTCAGTAATAATAGGGGCACTGGGAATACTATAAGGGGGTGGTAATTTAGTTGAACAATTCCCATTGTCGTCCCTTTTCTTTTCCATAGTGTGTAATTGACTGTCATCCTTTGGTGATGGAATTTTCTTAGGTCTCTTTTTTGTATTATTTGCCCTATCATACCAATGGGGGCTTATTTCTAACCACTGTTCTCCTCCTTTTTGCATGTAGTCCATATCCCATGAGGGGTCACTCCCGAAGTGTGGCCACACCTCGCGGTCTCCAAGACAAAGTCCCTTTACCATATCCATGTGGTACAGACTATTGTCCCCCTCTCTGGGAAACGGACTTGCTGCCTGCATGAACTCAGTCCATCCTGCCAAATTGTCTACCCATGGATTAACTAGATAGTAATTTGTTGGACTAACTCTTGCTACATATTGTTTACATGTCTCTCCCTCCTCGGGTGGTGGATATTCATGTTTGGAGCCTTTGTCTCCCATTTTGTGACTGGTGATAGAGTTTCACTCCGTCTGGAACCGGCCGGGCTGAACCGTGAATGGTTCCGACGAAAACCCGTCAACCAGGCAAAGAGGATCGTTCTCTAAAACCTATCACCGTCACAAAACCTTATAATCAATTCTCCCTAACAGAACCTTCCGGACCGTCACTTGCGATCGATGGTCTCTGGGTTATAACGGATTGCTCCTCGCCAGTATTACAGTCCGTCAGGTGAACAACACAACAAATGCAAAACAGAAAGTGTCCTTATGACTCTATATCTTGTGAAACTGCAACATCCACTTACCACCTGTTACAGATTTCACACAACAAATATTCACTTATCACTCTAAATTGGTTAATGGTCGGCTTGGGTTCATCCATGGAGTAAACTCTTAGTCTCCCTGAGACTCTAGTATCCCTGATACTATTTGATGGTCTGTCGTCACAGAACCATATACTCTCGGCGTCCCGGACGCCTGAGGGGTATATTAAGGATCTGGAGTTGGTCAGGGACCCTGGATCGACAAATAAATATTACTCACCGGTCACAGGGCTTGACCGACCAGATCCCACTTCTGACACCAACTGAAAGGAAGGGGTTAATAACCCTGTATCTCTCTGTTAACTCCCTTATCTGCACTTCACCCCTCTATCTTTCCCTGGATGAAGCCGGGCCCTTTCTGGTACCAGGAGAGCTGGACAATCAGACAATTGACACAAGGCAGACTGAAGGACAGCTCCGTTTATTTTTAGCATTGCACTTGTATATATAATGTATGTGTGCGCCTTGTCCGCATAAAGGAAGTTGTCGTAGCTCCAATAAGAAGTAAACACAAGCAAAAATGTGCTTATTTGGCAATTACATATATGTTTGATCATATGCTAAAAATGTATTTGGAAAGTACCTGTAATTTCCTAGAACCTTGTATATGCTTGCTAAGCAATAGTCACAAAATGGAGTCTGGTTTCGTTATTAGCTATATGTCTGCTAAGCAATAGTCACAAAATGGAGTCTGGCCTCCTCACCCTCTCTTCAGAATCCTTCTCTGCTCCTCAGCTTAGTATAATGGGGGGAGGAGTAGTGGGGATTTTTCATAATTTGCAGGCCCCTGACTGTCCTCGTGAGGGGCCCCTGCATCCGGGAGGAGAATGAATGGAGTGGGGCCCGGCCTGAGCTCATCTCTCTCCATTTTGTTCTCTTGGAGTCGAGGACACAGCTGAGCACAGCCCAGAGGTGGGACCTGCATCTATCAGACATTTATCTCCTGTTAAGAAACCAGAAATCTCCATGTTGGGGCCCCTGGAATCCATGTGGTTGGGCTCTGAGAAGCAGGGCCCCTCCAGGCTCAGGAAGTGCCGTTCTGGAGGTGACATCTGGTCTTGTCCCCTGGTTGATTTCCTCTCTTCTCATAAAGGTGCCTGCAGTACTAGAAGCCTCCAGCTCCTCCAGTTCTCTCCTCTTCTCCTGAATGAACACCAAGGATGGACAGGAAGGAGATCAGCAGAAGAATATTAGACCTCACCTTGGAGATCATCTCCCTGCTGAGCGGAGAGGTAAACTTTTCTAGATTTCTCTCCTCTTTATTGTATTCTGTAACAAGTCAGACATCGGGAAGGAGAATCCATCATAGGAAGTGATAGGAAGAGTCCAGGGTCCTGTAGAACGGCCTCCAGACCTTCCAAGTGATGGATAACCTGAAGATCAGCCCCCATTATGGTTAGTGATGTATCATGTGACCAGTGACCAATAGTCATGTTGTAGAAGCCATGAGAAGGTAAGTAGGCATGTTGTACCCAGGAGGAAAGAGCCGGAGGAAAGCACATGGCCCCTGAAGGGTTTATTCTCTAAGTGTCTCTCTCCATCCACAGGAGTACACAATAGTGAAGAAGACATCGGGGGACTGTGTGACTCCCATCATCCATCTCCAGGAGTCAGGAGGGCGGAGCAGGACCCCTCCCCCCATCACAGAGCCTCCCCCTCTACCCCTGATACATGAGCAGAAGATCCTAGAACTCACCCACAAGATGATGGAGCTGCTGACTGGAGAGGTGACACTGCTGGGAATGCTGGGAAATTCTCCAGTAACAGCACTGGAGGGGTCTGGGTGATGACGGTGTCATTGTGTTGTCAGGTTCCTATAAGGTGTCAGGATGTCACTGTCTATTTCTCCATGGAGGAGTGGGAGTATATAGAAGGACACAAGGATCTGTACAAGGAGGCCATGATGGAGGAGCACCAGCCTCTTATATCACAAGGTAAGAGCCGTCATGTGCAGTGTATACACGTGTGTGCAGTGATATGTAATGGAGGAGCACCAGCCTCTTATATCACAAGGTAAGAGCCGTCATGTGCAGTGTATACACGTGTGTGCAGTGACATGTAATGGAGGAGCACCAGCCTCTTATATCACAAGGTAAGAGCCGTCATGTGCAGTGTGTACACGTGTGTGCAGTGACATGTAATGGAGGAGCACCAGCCTCTTATATCACAAGGTAAGAGCCGTCATGTGCAGTGTGTATACGTGTGTGCAGTGACATGTAATGGAGGAGCACCAGCCTCTTATATCACAGGGTAAGAGCCGTCATGTGCAGTGTATACACGTGTGTGCAGTGACATGTAATGGGGGAGCACCAGCCTCTTATATCACAAGGTAAGAGCCGTCATGTGCAGTGTATACACGTGTGTGCAGTGACATGTAATGGAGGAGCACCAGCCTCTTATATCACAGGGTAAGAGCCGTCATGTGCAGTGTATACACGTGTGTGCAGTGACATGTAATGGAGGAGCACCAGCCTCTTATATCACAGGGTAAGAGCTGTCATGTGCAGTGTATACATGTGTGTGCAGTGACATGTAATGGAGGAGCACCAGCCTCTTATATCACAGGGTAAGACCCGTCATGTGCAGTGTATACACGTGTGTGCAGTGACATGTAATGGAGGAGCACCAGCCTCTTATATCACAAGGTAAGAGCCGTCATGTGCAGTGTATACACGTGTGTGCAGTGACATATAATGGAGGAGCACCAGCCTCTTATATCACAAGGTAAGAGCCGTCATGTGCAGTGTATACACGTGTGTGCAGTGACATGTAATGGAGGAGATCCACAGTTTCTTCTCACATTACATTAGAGCAGTGTTTCCTAACCAGTGTGCCTCCAGGTGTTGCAAAACTACAACTCCCAGCATGCCTGCACAGCCAAAGGCTGCCCGGGCATGCTGGGAGTTGTAGTTTTGCAACAGCTGAAGGCACGCTGGTTGGGAAACACTGCATTAGGGGCTACGTGCTCTTTATATGTCAGTCATATCCATAGGTCTCCAGTCACATGATGGGAGCGTGTCCTTCTGCCTCTGTCGGGCCGGTATAGTAGACTACACTGCTCTATCAGAGGCGTCCTGTATAATCTGTGTTCCGCAGCGTATACATTGTAGACCATACATGGAGCTTATGGGCAATGTCCGCCCCTGTGTGACTGTATAGAGCCTGACGTCGGAGCTTCTGTCAGAGGGAGATATCAGGAAACCCTCCGCACATATCTTCTGCTGGAGGCTCAGACGTGGTGTGAACAGGTCCTTACTTTTATAAGGAGAGTCCATCATAGTCACTTTCCAGTCGTTCTCCTGCCCTTCATGTCTGGGATCCTCTAGTCACTCCACAAGCAGAGAAGATACCGCCTGCTACATGTGACTGGTGGAGGAGGTCGGATCCCCCCCTTATTACAGCCACATTCAGAGGAGCGGGTCACAGAAATGTCTGCAGCAAAACGGCCCCAAACCATGAAGCCCCCTCCACCAGCCAAAACCAAGGGTTAGAATGTTACTGGGAACATAACCAGTCCTGGGGGGGCATTATAAGTGTATTGTCCACTATTCTCCATAAACCAGGAGAAAGAAGGAGGAATAAATAGGGAGAGAAGGTGACACTGGAGATCTGAGATCACAGGAGCAGTGGGGGCCGTCCGTCTGTCTGCAGTTCCAGAGAAAGGGAGATTAATATCACCTCCGATCAAGACGCCGAGTGTCCCCAGGAGTCCAGGTGTGACCAGACAGCTCTCAGAAGGGATGGCTTGTTCTCACTGGGGCATATATATTACATAGAGTAATGGGAAGTCCTAAAAGAGCTCCCTGGAGGATTAGATCTACCTGCCGGTCCTCAGCTACACCTGTTACTTGTAAGGGACAGGAATCTGGTAGGAAAACAGCACCACCAATGTGACGTCCCTGTCCTAGGAAGAGGCCTCAGCGCTCACCGGAGTGCCACAGTCTCGTCACACAGCTGATCGGTGGGGATGCCGGGCTTTGGACTCTCATCCATCTAATATTGATGAGCTAACCTGAGGATAGGCTATCAGTGCCAAAATCTTGGACAACTCATTTAATGGAGACAAAAAGGAGAGAAAAGAAGAAAAGGGAATAAAACATGTAATCTAATTCCAGTAACTATTGCAGAAATCCCAAAATGGACAGTAAAGATCGTAACGTCGCTTTACAAAGAGGGAAAGTATTCAACCCCCATGCTGAGGAGGAAAGCAGAGGAAATGACAGATGAAATAACATCGCACCCAGGAGAGACACCGGGTCACCGGCCATATCCTGAGCTCCGGCAGGAGTAATGGGCTGCTTGGAAGGAGGAAGAAAGATAATAGAAAATGGGAGCAAAACAGCAGCAAATCTTATACCCGCTATAGAGAGAAACAACAGGGGGACCTGGTCGGCACCAACAGAGGAAATGAAGCAGAGCTGTGCCCGGCACAGAGGACATGTGACCCCATATAATATAACCCAAACTGTGACATAACAGCAACAGAGAAATAGCAATGAAGTATTAATAATCCATAAAGATCCACAGTCACCGGCCAATCAGGGGAGAAGGATTCCAACAGCATCCGAATCCAGGATCCAGACTGGACCTCTCTAGAAGATCAAGTAGGAGAATGGCAGGAGATGGTCTGCAGGGCTGATGTGTTGTCTATGCAGATGGTGGTGGTGGTGGAGGAGGAAGCTGATCCCACACGAGAGGGAACAGTAATTTGAAATATAGCTAAAAATTTAGGAAGATCTTCAGAAGTTTGGAAAATTGCGGCATGATACTCTTTATTACACTTAGGCCAAGTTCACACGAACGTGTGTGACCCATGCCTTTTCTGCGACCCGCAAATAACGGGCCGCAATGCACGATCGCCGGCTGTAGGTCAGCCGCATCGGATCGCGGACCCATTCACTTTAATGGGTCCTCGATCCGCCCTTTCCGCAAAAAGATAGGACATGTTCTATCGTTTTGCGGAACGGAAGTACGGGATGCAACCCCACAGAAGCACTCCGTAGTGCTTTCGAGGGGTCCTGTTCCGTGCGGCCGTTCCGCAATTCCGGATTTGTGGCCCCATTGAAGTGAATGGGTCCGCATCCGTGATGCAGAATGCACACGGAACTGTGGATCTCACACGTTCGGCCATGGATCTCACACGTTCATGTGAACTCGGCCTTAGACTGAAGGGAAGTCCTTGTTGATAAGTGATGTTATTTTCCAGCAAAATATCCATCAGGGGGCATAAGAATTTACTTGAGCTTTAGTTCCCTGGAATTTAATCCTGCATAAGGAAGGTGATTTGCTTCTTATACTTTCTTCTGCAATATCTTCAGGTTGAGAGGTTCTTCCCTGAGGTGCCTCAGCCCTGGAGCTCGGTCTATTCTGACTGGTGGATCAGGTGGTAAATCAAGGATTTCACTGAATGAAGCCTGAAGGGCATCGTGGACATTTTTAGAGTCAGTTGGTTCAGGGAGAACTCTAACCCCTAAGTTATAGCGATGGCCTCTGTTATCTGTGTCCTCTGGGGGTCTTCTGATACCACAGCCTGAGTTTGTTCTAATAGAAATCAAATATATTTTGGTCTTCCTCTAGTGATAGCTTTCAGATTCTCCCTGACCTCAGTGATTTCAGATTAGCAGATATTTCTGACCTCTGAGATAAGGGACTGAAAATCCCATTTGGTTGGAAGAGATTTTGAATGTTGTACCCAAGTGTATGATCGGGGTCCGCAGGGATCCCTTCACTAGAATTATGGGGGATGGAAATGACCAAGATATCTGCAGACTATCAAATAAAGTAGTATATGGAGGGCTCCCGATGGAGAAGGCAGAGCTTGAGGACCATCATGAGTGATGTGCTGATCACCAACCATGTCCTGGGCAGCAAAGACCAGCCTGTCTCTGGGTGCCTGTTGGCAGCTGCTGTTCTAATGGTAAAGGAGGGACGATCTGGCTGTAAGCCGAAGACAGCAGCTTTGAGGAGTCCATGTCTCCCAGAGGGAGCTGCTGTTGAGGAGCATCTAAGGGGTCTCTTGTGGGGGAAGCAGTCAGAATAAACAAGGAGGATTTTGGGGCCTTACTCTGAGGAAGCTGTGGGAGTTGCAGCATCAACAGGGAGATCCGAAACAGGTGCCGTCTTACTAACATAGAGCTCTGAATTAAAGAGTGCAGGAGACAGGTAACGGTTCAGAGTAATAAGTGAAGTGGGGGTTTGAGAGGCAGTAATGGCATTAGGTTTCTGGTGCTTCTTTTTGCCCATCATAGTTGGGTTTAAGAATGATGGCTGGAGGAGAGGAGACTGGGAGTAGTTGTTTTACTTCTTCCATGTACTTTGACTAGCTGATTAACTTGGGTACATGTTCTTTGGGTCCTTGCTGTAGAAATTGCCTGATAAGCACGGTGTAATTGAGCTAGGAGGATACCCTGACACCTTCCTGGTTGGTAGAGTACTGCAGGGCCTTGACACCTAAAACTGTATCCTCATTTTTCAAACATGGCCAAATGTAAAGTTTGCTCTCAGAAACCAGTGGTCTCTTTGGTATTGTGGCCTGCTAGGGGATGGGACTTCGGCACAGATGTGAGGAGCAGAATATTGTTATTTCCCCCTGATAACTAAACCTAGAAGTGAAGGAGCTGAGAGAAGAGTCTGATCTATAGACAGATCTACAGGAGGCCATGTATTCAGTCACTGTGTGCTTGTGTCTTCACAGATGGATCCACAAGGAGAAATCCACCAGAGAGATGTCCCCGTCCTTTGTATTCCCAGGACTGTCCAGAGGAGAAGGTCCCAGAGAATCCTCAGGTAAATGGAGCTAAGCCCCATACACATCTATATAGGGGGGTCCTGCAGTCATAGAGGGGTCATAGATTGTGGGGGTCTCTTATGTGGATCTGTTAGATTTCCCACCTGTCTGCTGTATTGTACTGAATTGTTACAGATGACAAATCAGGGGGAAGATCTGACTGATATTAAAGTGGAGGAAGAAGAGAGGACGATGGGCGATCCGCCGTGTAGGAGTGAGGTGGAGGAGGACATTCCAGGAGATGTCAACACAGGTATGGAATCATGAATGGAGAAAGTGACTTCAGATTCTGTCCTTGATGCCTTCAGGGCAGGAGGAGAATCTGATCGCCGGCTGCTGCTCTTTGATTGGAGATGTCCCCATCACATCATGAAGTGTTCTCCTTATCCAGCTGACGGCGATCTCTGATCAGATTCTTCTCTGATCCTGGCTGTTCCTGCAGGACATGACGGTCAGTCACATCCACACACCCACTGGGGATTATGCAGATGCAGCTTTTATGTCTGTGCTGTCATGATGGATACATGTACGGCATTGTGCAGGAGTTACATGCCGCCAGTGACCTACATGTACATGTGCAGATACCAGAGGCGCAGTCTAATAGGCTGCCGGTCAGTGGACTACTGCCAGACTATAATGCTGTGGAAAACTGTGTAATCCAGAGCATTATACAAGGGATCAGAGGATCACAGCTTCTAGTCTCTAGGAGGGTGAAAACATAAATGTAAGATTCTGTTTAATGAGCTAAAATTGTGAGAACGAAAACACAAAAAGAAGTATTAGGTCATCAAAGGGGTGTTCCAGTTGTGCACAGGGGAAAGGTATTAGATCAGTGGGTGTTGTACTGCTGGAACTCCCAGGATCAGGAGAACAGGGCCTCCTTACCCCTCCTCCCCCCAAATTACCTGGGTGGCAGGTCGAACATGTGCATGCAGCCAATAGCAGGACACAACAGTGACCTGCCCCCTTGCATACGTCGTGGCCTTCTATTGGCTGCACCACCCCGCTGGAGCTTTTCCATCCATCACTAGAATCCCCAAAACACTGCTCCATATCCCTGGGGATCTGCATTTGATCCTTCTGTCTTAAGGGCCACATCCACTAGAAATGGAGACTGTTTGCCTCCAGTGCTTTACATTTTTGGCATCACGACTTTATTTCTGAAGGAATTTTGCAAGTTTCTAGCTGTTTGCTTGACTTCATAACCCATGTCTCTTTGGTAAGGAAATATTGTATGCTGTCCTCATGGAGGTCCTGTCCATAAGATGTCCTCTGATTTAGGGTCATGTGACCAGACACATCACTTGGCCTCCTCCATTTAGCTGCACTAAACTCTCCACAGTAGATGTCAGGTGCCGGGTATTTGAATAGAGGAGACTCAGTGATGTGTATTGGAATGGAGGAGGCTGAGGGAAGTGTCTGATCATAAATGACTCCCATTATCTTTTTAAATATAGACTGTAGTCATGATTCATGATGGGATTGTCTATAAAAATATTAAAATATGCCACTAGATTTCATAATACACACTGCATGTAATATTAAACAGATTTCTTACACCTGATGAGGCCGGTGTACTTACTTTTAAATTCCATGTCAGAATATTATTAAAATGATATAAAACTGAGCATCAGCTCATTAGAATGACTCCAGCTACAAAGCTGGACTTGACCAGCTCCTTTCAGTGTACCTCCTCCCCTGCTGATATCTCATACGTGCTCATACGGACAGGTTGCAGTAAATAAAGCTGCAGATGGAATAGGAAGATCGGCACTTTCTCACTACAGAGCTAGGGAGACTGCAGCTTGTACTAAGCATGTGTGAGATTTCAGCAGCAAGGGTGGAGGTACCCTAAAAAGCGCTTGTGAATTAAAAGGGTTTTCTGAGATTTTAATACTGATGACCTATCCTCATGATAGATCATCAGTATCAGATCGGTGGGGATTCGCCACCCGGGACCCACGCTGATCAGCTGTTTGAGGAGGCACTTCTCACAGCTTACCAAGCACAGAGCTGTACATAGTATAATGGCTGTGCTTGGTATCGCAACTCAGCACCATTTACTTCTATGGGGCTGAGCTGCCCCTAGGCCATGCGACCGATGAACATGTCGTCTCTGGCCTAGGAAAAGCAGCACATTGGTGGGGTTTCCTGGCGTCGGACCCCCATCAATCAGATACTAATGACCTATCCAGAGCATAGCTCATCAGTATTAAAAACCCTTTAAGCTCTAGTTGGGGATTGTGACATGGAGCCTTGTAGTGAGTACAACAACATCATCAGGTCTAAGATCTTTTTCATAATGAATGTAGCTTGTGATGAGGAATGTGGTGATGGATCCTTTTTAGTGAACTTCTACTATTAAAGTGATGGCCAATTGCTGTTAACATGCAAAATGTGTTAAAATTGGCATAATGCAGGGTTTGTTGCCAGACAACAAAATTTTTGTGTTTTCATCAAGTCATTATGTACTGTATGTAATAAGTTCTAACTGGGTGGAGACCAGTATCCTGGACTTTGTCAAAAAGTTATAAAATGCTTTATAAGGCTAGAATCACACATAGTAACATAGTAACATAGTAACATAGTACATAAGGTCGAAAAAAGACATTTGTCCATCCAGTTCGGCCTGTTATCCCGCAAGTTGATCCAGAGGAAGACCCCTCTCTAGTAGCTATAGCCTGTAATATTATTAAGCTCCAGAAATACGTCCATGGCCCTCTTGAATTCCTTTATTGTACTCACCATCACCACCTCCTCAGGCAGAGAGTTCCATAGTCTCACTGCTCTTACCGTAAAGAATCCTTTTCTATGTTTGTGTACAAACCTTCTTTCCTCCAGACGCAGAGGATGTCCCCTCGTCACAGTCACAGTCCAGGGGATAAATAGCTGATGGGATAGATCTCTGTACTGACCCTTGATATATTTATACATATTAATTAGATCTCCCCTCAGTCATCTTTTTTCTAAAGTGAATAACCCTAATTTTGATAATCTTTCAGGGTACTGTAGTTGCCCCATTCCAGTTATTACTTTAGTTGCCCTCCTCTGGACCTTCTCCAGCTCTGCTATGTCTGCCTTGTTTACAGGAGCCCAGAACTGTACACAGTACTCCATGTGTGGTCTGACTAGCGATTTGTAAAGTGGTAGGACTATGTTCTTATCACGGGCATCTATGCCCCTTCTGATGCAACCCATTATCTTGTTGGCCTTGGCAGCAGCTGCCTGACACTGGTTTTTGCAGCTTAGTTTGCTGTTTATTAAAATTCCTAGATCCTTTTCCATGTCAGTGTTACCGAGTGTTTTACCATTTAGTATGTACGGTTGACTTGCATTTTTCCTTCCCATGTGCATAACTTTACATTTATCAGTGTTAAACCCCATCTGCCACTTATCTGCCCAAGCCTCCAGTCTATCCAGATCCCTCTGTAGTAGTATACTGTCCTCTGTAGTATATATACAGTATACGGTCCTATGTATATGTATATATATATATATATATATATATATATATGTATACTGTCCTCATCAGTGTAAATTACTTTACACAGTTTAGTGTCATCTGCGAAAATAATGCATTTTTTTTTTTTTTTTTTGCAAAAGTGCATTCAGAATGAATGGATTTTAAAGTACCTCTCATTTCTGCTAGATCCAGGTCAGGTCCAACTTAATTTTATAGTTTTGTCTACTCTTTTAAGGAAAGACCCACAAATATCATTTTTTATCTTAACAGAAAATCCCAGCAAGATTTCTATGGGGAATTTTATGGTATCACCTGATTATAAAGCAGAAGATGAAGATATCATGCAGCATCCTTCAGGAGAAAGCTTGAATGTGCTTCTAGGACTTCATAGTACAGATCTCTCGTATAATGCCCCTAATAATGAGGAACCTTCCCCTAGCCAGTCACAAATTGTTACTATAAGTACAGGTAAGAAAAGGCTTCAGCGTGGGAAACGGTTCCGTAAAAGCTCAGTTCTTTCAACAGACAAAAAAAATCACACAGGAGAAAAACCATATTCATGTCCAGAATGTGGAAAATGTTTTAAACAGAAATCACATCTCATTACACATGAAAGCATTCACACTGGAGCAAAACCATATCCATGTTCAGAATGTGGAAAATGTTTCAGACAAACATCAAGTCTTGGTAGACATAAGAGAATTCACACAGGAGAGAAGCCATATTTCTGTTCAGAATGTGGGAAAAGTTTTATAGTCAAATCAAATCTTATTGAACATGAGAGAATTCACACAGGAGCAAAACCATATTCCTGTTTAAAATGTGGGAAATGTTTTATAGATAAATCACGTCTAAGTAAACATGAGAGAATTCACACCCGAGAAAAACCATTTTCCTGTTCAGAATGTGGAGTATGTTTTATAGATAAATCACGTCTTAGTAAACATGAGAGGATTCACACCGGAGAAAAACCATTTTCCTGTTCAGAATGTGGGAAATGTTTTATATATAAATCATGTCTTAGTAAACATGAGAGAATTCACACCGGAGAAAAACCATATTCATGTTCAGAATGTGGGAAATGTTTTATACGGAAATCAATTCTTATTAGCCATGAGAGAATTCACACAGGAGAAAAACCATATTCATGTTCAGAATGTGGAAAATGTTTTATATGGAAATCAATTCTTGTTAGACATGAGAAAATTCACACAGGAGAGAAGCCATATTCATGTTCAGAATGTGGGAAATGTTTTATACGGAAATCAGAATTAATTCGCCATAAGAGAATTCACACAGGAGAGAAACCATATTCATGTTCAGAATGTGGGATGTTTTTCACAGAAAAATCAAGTCTTGTTAAACATGAGAAAATTCACACAGGAGAGAAGCCATATTCATGTTCAGAATGTGGGAAATGTTTCATAGAGAAATCACAACTTATTAGCCATAATAGAACTCACACAGGAGAGAAGCCATATTCATGTTCAGAATGTGGGAAATGTTTCATAGAGAAATCACGACTTATTAGCCATAATAGAACTCACACAGGAGAGAAGCCATATTCATGTTCAGAATGTGGGAAATGTTTCATAGAGAAATCACGACTTATTAGCCATAATAGAACTCACACAGGAGAGAAGCCATATTCATGTTCAGAATGTGGGAAATGTTTCATAGAGAAATCACGACTTATTAGCCATAATAGAACTCACACAGGAGAGAAGCCATATTCATGTTCAGAATGTGGGATGTGTTTCACAGAAAAATCAAGTCTTGTTACGCATCAGAAAATTCACACAGGAGAGAAGCCATATTCATGTTCAGAATGTGGAAAATGTTTTATACAGAAATCACAACTTATTAACCATGAGAGAATTCACACAGGAGAGAAGCCATATTCATGTTCAGAATGTGGGAAATGTTTTGCAGAGAAATCAACTCTTCTTAAGCATCAGAGACGTCACACGGAAGCGAAACCTTTTTCAAATGTTGGAACATACTAGGTTATGACCTGATCTTAAAAGAAGGTACATTTTTTGGTTGGAGTTAACCTGGCTCTCCCAGATGACTGATTTCTATTTTTTAACTGTGACCGAGATCCATGGAGGAAAAGTATTTTGGATATAATGAAGAAAAGAAGAGCCTTGTTTACTTCCAGAGCAGTGAAGATGAACTGTCCCCATGAACCTTGCTTCTTATCACTGTATTCACACCTCCACCCACACTAAGGGAGAAACCAGAGTAACATGGGGAGAAGTAACGACGCTCCATGTAATAGTTTTATAATGTATGTGGATATATCAATATTTCATCTTCATTCATTGATACAGATAAAACAAACTCTTCTATTTGCTCCACGACAGCATCACCATCGTCAGTGACAGACATTGTCTTCTTGGCTTGTATTATAGTTTTTCCTAGCGCTGTGACATTCATTGCTCCTACAGACTAACCCTCCTGTGCGGAGTCAGTGATATTGGTGGCATGATGACTATATCTGCCGCGGACGTACTGAGACATACGGACGTCCCCGCGACAGTGAGTGGCAGGAGATCTTTTAGACTAGCAACACATGGCTTGATTTGACATGTTTACCTTGTGGATCAATAGTCCTCTGTGTTGTTTCTGGTACTGGCCACACCCTTAACTTCCAGGTTTTGCTATTGTGGTCATTTAACTTTCCCTAGTTATAGTTGTTTCTCCCACAATGCTGTGCGGTTTATAGCTTCAGTTGTTCTGCACACCTTCTTGAAGGTGGGTGCTCACAGAGGGATAAGTAGATATCTGAGAGAAATTCTATGGCACACCAATTTTGACTGATATTACAGTGTAGTTTTATTCATTCTTTTTGAACACTTTGTGTCACATTACATCCAATATTATTTCAAGGCATAGCATGCGATTATGTACAATTGTCCTGACGTTTCGGTCACTAATGACCTTTATCAGGGGATCTAGAGAGAAATATATGATAAAGAAATGTAAATATTAAGTGACACAAAATGTGAAGCTAAGATCGGGAAACGAAAGAGGGGATATTATTATATAGGCTAAGAAAATATATAGCGAATATATAGCAGAACCATTGTGGTAAAATATAACATATGAAGGAGGGCAATGTGCAATATAATGCACGATATAGCGCACAATATAGCATATACCGCATACACACTTATAGTTATGAGCTTTTTGACCGTATAGAAGTATATATTGTAGGTACATAATATTAAGCAGTTGTATCAGTATAAGGAGGAACAAATTATTCGCAAGATGTAGAGCAACTTTAATGATACAGAAAAAAAATACGGTCAAAAAGCTCATAACTATAAGTGTGTATGCAGTATACGCTATATTGTGCGCTATATCGTGCAGTATATTGCACATTGCCTTCCTTCATATCTGCCATAGCTTCTTGGAAGTTAAGTGTTAACTTTCCCTTTTGTATTTCATTTAGACTTTTCTGTGTGTTGCATTTCCTTGTTGTTTTGTATTAGGCCTCGGGGAGACTCCCATTCATCCTTCCTTTTGTAGGAACAGGTTGTCTCGTTCCTGTCATTAGTACCAAGGTCCTTTAGGGTTAGATAGGACTTTAGTTATTCCTGTGTATGAACTCGCCTACCTTTGGGGTCTGGTCATACTGGTAGTCAGTCAGGGCTTTGGTTAGGGTTTTCACTAGGAGGTCTCTATCTTACTTCCCTAGGTTTCGGGCCATATTTCCTTTCCCTCCTATGTTCGGTGTGGGGTTTCCTTCCCACATTAGAGCGTGACAATTTATCTGACCGGTTATCTGTGATTAACCCCTTATGTACATTCCTGCAGTTTAGTGGTACACCTATCTAGATACTGGAGCTTAGTGATATATCGGTAGTGGGAATCGCTTGTGATGGCACATCTGTTAACCCCTTCCAGACCAGAGCCGTACTAGTACGGCACTGACTGGGTCTTTAGAGATGGCGCCCGCTTCTACAGCAGACACCCGCGGCTCATGTCCACTACTGGCGATAATGCCAGTTGCTGACATTTAACACTTCAGATGCAGTGGTCAAACCTGACTGCAGAATCTCAGTGCGTTCAAACTCAGAAGTGTGCGCTTCCGCATACGTTCCGCCTCTCTCGTGTGGCGATCAGAGGTGTCCATGTCATCGAGAATGACAGGAGGCTGCTGCACAGTGTTTCCTATAGAGCGGTTGTCTATGGCAGGACTCCATAGGAAACTGGTACATTTCTCATAGACTCCACTGCTAATGCATTGGAGTCTATAAGAATAGCAATCTAATGATTGCTTGTTATATTTCCCTATGGGAACTATTAAAAAAAAGTGAAAAAAAATGTTTTTAAAAATAAAAAAAATGTAAAAGTATAAAATTTCCAATTACCTAATTACCTTCAATAAAAAATTGAAAAAAATGCACCTCAATGGTATCGCCACGTGTGAAAATGCCCACACTATAAAAATATAAATATATTTTCCCTAAACGGAAAACGTCAAAATGGCCGATTCACATTTTTGGTTGCTTCATTTCCCACAAAAAAATGAAATAAAAAGTGGTCCACACACACAATGGTATCAATGGAAAATACAGATCGTCCCGCAAAAAATGAGCCCTCACACAGCTCCACACACATAACCTTAAAAAAAGTTATAGGGGGTCAGAATATGGCGATGAAAAAATAAAAACCTTGGAAAAATCTGTTTTATTGTTTTATCAGTATCAAAACACAAGAAAAACCGGATTTGTACGGACCTGTAGAATAAAAGTAACTGCTCAGTTTTGTTGGTCATTTGATTGTAGTAAATAAAAAACCCGTAAAACTGTGGCAGAATTGCTTTTGTTTTTTTCTAATTCCATCTCATTTGGAATTTTTTTCAGCTTCCCACTTCATCATATGCAATATTACATGGTGGTCTTGGAAAGTACAAGTTGTCACGCAAAAAACAAGTTCTCATACGGCTATGTGAATGGAAAAATAAAAAAGTTATGTCTCGGAAGGCAGGGAGCCAAAAACAAACGCAAAAACAAAAAATCTCTGGTGTAGAAAGGGTTAATTAACCCCTGAATAATGCCACATTGAGTTCAGTGACCAAGTGATGCTCTTATACGGTCATAGGCATCATCCCTGTGCGAGGTACCGTGGCAACGGTCCTCAAGCCCGATTGTATCGTCGCCTACAATCGGTATATGGGAGGAGTTGATCTCTCTGATCAAGTCCTCAAGCCATATAACCCCATGCTCAAAACCCGGGCATGGTACAAAAAAGTTGCGGTCTACTTGGTGCAGATTGCCTTGTACAACTCTTTTGTGCTGTCCCAGAGCGCTGGCGACACAGGGACATCCCTTCAGTTCTATGAGGCAGTCCTCAAGGCCCTGATCTTTTCTGACCGGGAAAGAGCAGGCCGGAGTACCTCGGGAACTGGAAGCGCCCGGATCGTCCCTGGCCAACACTTTCCAGGTGTGGTTCCCCCATACTGGAAAGAAGGGACGGACCCAAAAAATGTGCAGAGTGTGTCACAGGAGGGGGATACGCAAGGACACCACTACTCAGTGCGACACGTGCCCCGATCATCCAGGCCTCTGCGTTATCGATGGCTTCAGGGAGTATCACACTTCCATGGAGTACTAAATTTATATCCCAATTTAGCGACTGACAATCGGATTAAAAAAACGGGTTCTCAGACTTGAGACACCCAAAAAATTGTAAAAACTAAAATAATTTAAAGAAGTATACAAATTAGGTATTGCCGCGTCCGTAAGAATCTCCTGTATAAAAACACCCCATGACCTAAGCCCCCAGATTAACACGGTCCCAAAAAAAACCCAAAGAAAACTGTGCAAAAAAAATTACATTTTTTGTCACCTTACATAACAAAAAGTTTAATAGCAAGCAATCAAAAAGTCATATAACCCCCAAAATAGTGCCAATAAAACAGCTATTTTGGCACTTTTCCATTTCAATCAGTTTTTTCCGGTAATAAAGCAAGGGTTAACAACCAAACAAAACTTAATATTTATTACCCTGATACTGCAGTTTACAGAAACGCCACATTTGTGGTCGTAAACTTCTGTATCACTAAAAGGCAGGGTGCAAAAGGAAAGGACCGACATAGTTTCTGGAAGGCCGATTTTGATGGCCTTTTTTATTGACACCATATCTCTTTTGAAGCCCCCCCTGATGCACCCCTAGAGTAGAAACTCCCTAAAAGTGACCACAACTAAGAAACTACACCCCTCAAGGTATTCAAAACTGATTTTACAAACTTTATTAACCCTTTAGGTGTTCCTCAACAGTTAATTGCAAATAGAGATGAAATTTCAGAATTTTAATTTTTGGTAACCTTATCTCACAAAAATGTAATATAGAGCAACCAAAAATCATATGTACCCTAAAAATAGTCCCAACAAAACCGCCACCTTATCCCGTAGTTTCCAAAATGGGGTCACTTTTAGGGAGTTTCTACTCCAGGGGTGCATCAGGGACGTTGAAACAGGACACGGTGTAAATAAACCGGTCCATAAAAATCAGCCCTCCAAAAACCACACGGCGCTCCTTTCCCGCTATGCCCCGCCGTGTGGCCGTACAGTAGTGTCATGAAGTACAATATGTGATGAAAAAACAATCTCAGAATGGCTTGGATAAGTCAAAGCGTTTTAAAGTTATCACCACTTAAAGTGACACTGGTCAGATTGTCAAAAAATGGCCTAGTCCTTAATGAGTTAAAGGGAGTCTGTCACCACTATATGACCATATACAGCACTTACATGGCGCTGTAGCACACCTATGCATGATTCTAATGGTACCTTTGTTATTTTCTTTAGACATCCAGAAGCAGGAAAAACTACTTTTATTTCATATGCAAATGAGGGCTCGCAAGTGCCCAGGGGCGGTGTTCCGTGTGTAGGTGCCCAGGCTGCTCTCAGCCTCTTCCTTTGCCCTCCCTCCTATTCCCTTGTATCATCCCTAGGTCCGGCCGAGATCCCGCGCCTGCGCACTGCTTCGCCTGCTGGCGCATGCGCACTAGTTGAATTGATGCCGTACCCAAAATGGGCATTGCAGTGTGCATGCCCCGGCCCGGCGAAGCAGTGTGCAACTGACAGGTGGACTGACAGGATGATCCCCAATGCAGAATCTGACCAGAGTGACAGTCCAGAACTGGAGTGTGCTAACGTAGCCAGGGAAGACCAAGGATAACCAGCACTATGAAGTGCCTTTTGCGCTGTGGCATTAGAAGAATTTTGATATCTCTGACTTTTAGTCTAACCAGACTGTCTATTACTCTGTAATTCCTCTAGCGCCGTTCTATGGAAACAGTAGGTTTAAAGAGCACACCAAATGCTTGAAATAACTTCTTTATTAACTTCAACTTTTCTTCATATATAACACTGCCGCCTCCGCAGCAGATAGTCCATGTACATAACACGTGTTGAAAAGATATCACAAAATGGCGGTATGCTTAAGTTGGTGGTTCAACTATTCAATCTAGTCATTCAACATAAAATGGTGGATATATTTCTCTCTTGAGTATCTGTACTCTCACTTTAAGTTACAGTGGGGCATAAAAGTATTTAGTCAGCCACCAATTGTGTAAGTTCTCCCACTTAAAAAGATGAGAGAGGCCTGTAACTTTCCTAACAGGTACACTTCAACTATGAGAGACAGATTGGGGGAAAGAATACAGGAAATCACATTGTAGGATTTCTAAATAATTAATTGGTAAATTCCTCTGTAACATAAGTATTTGGTCACCTACAAACAAGCAAGATTTCTGGCTCTCACAGACCTGTAACTTCTTCTTTAAGAGGCTCCTCTGTCCTCCACACATTACCTGTATTAATGGCACCTGTCTGAACTTGTTATCAGTATAAAATACACCTGTCCACAACCTCAAACAGTCACATTGACAATCCAACACAATGGGCAGCACATTGAACACATTTTATAAGTGGTCAGAAACTTGTAGATAACTCATGAAAGAATAAAGTTATGTTAAAACCAAGCACATCGTTGTTTTTCTTGTGAAATTCCCAATAAGTTTGATGTGTCATAAGTTTGATGTGTCATAACCCTTTTCCTATTGAAAAAACAAAAGTTGGATTCAAAATGGCCGACTTCAATGTGCCACAAACAGGAAGTTAATATCACCAACCATTCCCATTTTATTAAGGTGTATCCATATAAATGGCCCACCCTGTATAATAGAAAATGACTACTCTTGTCTGCAATTGCGGACAAGAATAGGACATGTTCAATTTTTTTGTGGAAACTGAAGCACAGATGCAGAAGTGCGGATCCGCAAATGCGGATGCGGACAGCACATTCCGGCCCCATTGAAAATAAATGGGTCTGCACCTGTTCCGCAAAATTGCGGAACGGATGAGGACCCATTTTGCGGATGTGTGAATGGAAAAGATATCCCTCAAAATGAAAATAAATTCAATTATTAAAGTTAAGCAGAAAGCATAGATGTGGTCGGCAATAACAAGTGCTCGGCGGCACCAAATCAGAAACCATATGTCCTATCACAATCCGGGGGGTTCCAGTGCACATCCAAAAAATTAAGGAGGGAAAGCAAAAAAACATCTGGGCTAGATAATGATGTGGTATTGAAGGACAGGGTGGGGAAAGAACTGTCCCTGATATTGCCCTACAGGGGGGTGCTTGTAATGGTGGGGAGTGGGGGAAACCCCCCACCGTACGATAACTGGGGGATAAGGAAAGCAACTAGGCCTGAACACAAGGATAAGGGAGCAGGTCACCTCCTAATGCGTCCCTATACCTAGCCCTAACTCCTCACCGTATGAGCGGACCTGGATGGTAGGACGGCTCATACCCTGGATACTTAAGGCCCTGAGTCGCCCTGAGAATCCCTCACAAAGGAGCTGAGGAGAGGCGCACTGTTCTTCCAGGACACGGAAGAACAGGAGTCTCAAAAGGCCTAGAAGCAGGGAAAGGAAAAGACTATATGCATCAAGAGAAACGGAAGGTAAGAAAACAAGACAACACACCTACCTGCCGCTGCCACAACGACTGAAACCCGTGAATACGTACCGGAGCCCTAACACCAAACAGGACACCATACCAGCAACTCTCACAGGTACCCAGCACACCAGACTCCGCTAGGACCCCCATGCCGCAAGGTGCATGGCACTGCATACAGGCTTGTGGTTCAATAACAACACACCAAATCATAACCCCACACCAAACATACAACACATGTAAGGGAGGGAAGACATCGCTGGAGACCTCGATGTCCCACTAGGAGGCCCTCACTCTGGGAGATGGAACATGAAGACCAGGAGCATAACTCCAACACACACCATGGCTGGAGTACCACTGACTCCTGGCCTCTAGCCACAGGTAAGATGAAGCACCTAGTGACTAGTGATGTCCCAAACAGTTCACGGCGAACATAGCTTGTTCGCGTTCGCCGCGGCGGGCGAACATATGCGATGTTCGGTCCGCCCCCTATACATCATCATTGAGCAAACTTTGACCCTGTACCTCACAGTCAGGAGACACATTCCAGCCAATCAGCAGCAGACCCTCCCTCCCAGACCCTTCCACCTCCTGGACAGCATCCATTTTAGATTCATTCGTAAGCTGCTTTCTTAGTGAGAGGAGGGAGAGTGCTGCTGCTGCTGATCTAATAGGGAAAGCGTTAGCTAGGGCAGGTAAAAATCCCAGTTGCAAGCCAGTGTGTGTCTGGCCCACAGACTGTACTGTGGCCACTTGCTGCTAGGCCACCACTGATACCGTTACAGGGTGTCACTCACAAATACCTTGCAGATAAAAAAAATTCAATTTATTATTTTTCTGCAATCTAATCGCAGTTGCAAGCCAGTGTGTTTCTGGCCCACAGACTGTACTGTGCCCACTGCCCACCACTTATATAGGGTGGCACAGTACCTTGCACGCATAGTACCACTTATCTAAAAAAAAAAATGACAGGCAGAGGCAGGCCACCCCGCAGGGGCCGTCGTGGTGCTGTGATTTCCACTGTCCCTGGAATAATGCCCAGTGTTCAAAGGCCATGTACCCTGAACCCAAAAATGCAGAGAAAATAGTTGACTGGCTTACACAGGACACCCAATCTTCAACAGCTTCCGCTAAGAACCTTGACGCACCATCCTCCTCCAGCTCAGCTTTGGTCACCTGCTCTCAAGTTACCACTCTCCTGCCCGCCGCCACCACAGCCGCTTCACTTGATCCCTCAGAGGAGTTATTTACACATCAGTTGGATGAAATTAGTGATGCGAAACCATTATTGCCAGGGGATGTAGATAACAGGGATATGTCTCAGTCAGGCAGCATTACACACATGGACGTACAGTGTGATGATGATGATGATAATGTTGTACCCGCTGCTGCTTCCTTTGCTAAGGTGTCAGATACAAGTGAAGCAGGTGATGATGACGATGTGTCCGTGGATGCCACGTGGGTGCCTGCTCGAAGAGAAGAAGAGGGGGAAGTTCAGAAGGGGAGACAGATAGAAGGAGGAGACGAGTTGGAAGCAGGGGGAGGTCGTCGCAAGGAGCTAGTGGCACAGTCAGACAGCATGTATCGGCACCCGGGGTCAGCCAGACAGCACGCCAATCAACGCATGCTGTTGCCACCACCAGAATGCCGTCATTGCAAAGCTCAGCAGTGTGGCATTTTTTTTGTGTGTCTGCCTCTGATAACAGCAATGCCATTTGCAACCTGTGCCAAAAGAAACTAAGTCGTGGGAAGTCCAAAACCCACCTCGGTACAACTGCTTTGCGAAGGCACATGATCTCACATCACAAACACATGTACAAGCAGCACACAAACTCAAAGCCACCATCCTCCTCCTGGTCCAGCATCTTCAGCCACGTCAACCACTGTTGTCCTCCTTGCCCCCTCTCAACCACCCGCCACTCCGCCGCTCACCTTCAGCAGTTCGATCTTATCTGCCCACAGTCAGGTGTCTGTAAAGGAAATGTTTGAGCGTAAAAAGTCAATGTCACAGAGTCACCCCCTTGCCCGGCGTCTGACAGCTGGCATGATGGAACTCTTAGCCCGCCAACTTTTACCATACCAGCTGGTGGAGTCTGAGGCCTTCAAAAAATTTGTCGCTATTGGGACACCACAGTGGAAGGTACCCGGACGAATTTCTTTTTTTCAAAAAAGGCAACCCAAAACCTCTACTCAGTGATTGAACAGGAAGTCATGGCATCTCTGGAATACAGTGTTGGGGCAAGGGTCCATCTGACCACTGATACCTGGTCTGCAAAGCACGGTCAGGGCAGGTATATCACGTACACTGCGCATTGGGTCAACCTGCTGACGGCTGCCAAGCATGGAATGCGTGGCTCTGCAGCGGAGTTGGTGACACCGCCACGACTTGCAGGCAGGCCTACTGCCACCTCCTCTACTCCAGCCTCTTCTATAACCTCCTCGGCTGAGTCCTCTTCTGCAGCGGCGTCTGGCTGCACATCAACTGCACCCCCCCCAGCTCCCCAGGGGCTATTCCACATCCCGAATACGACAGTGTCACGCTGTCTTGGGGTTGACTTGCCTGAAAGCAGAGAGCCACACCGGACCAGCACTCCTGTCCGCCCTGAACGCACAGGTGGATCAGTGGCTGACCCCGCACCAACTGGAGATCGGCAAAGTGGTGTGTGACAATGGAAGCAATTTGTTGGCGGCATTGAATTTGGGCAAGTTGTCACATGTGCCGTGCATGGCACATGTGTTAAATCTCATCGTACAACGCTTTGTGTCTAAGTACCCAGGCTTACAGGACGTCCTCAAGCAGGCCAGGCGCACTTTTCAGACATTCAGCGCCAAAACAACATGCCAGTGAGGCGCTTGATTTGCGACAGCCCGACACGTTGGAAATCAACACTCCTAATGTTCGACCGCCTGCTCCAACAAGAAAAAGCCGTCAACGAGTATTTGTATGACTGGGATGCTAGGACAGCCTCTGCGAAGCTGGGAATTTTTCAGCCACGTTACTGGATGCTCATGCGCAATGCCTGTAGGCTCATGCGTCCTTTTGAGGAGGTGACAAACCTAGTCAGTCGCACCGAAGGCACCATCAGCGACCTCATCCCATTTGTTTTCTTCCTGGAGCGTGCCCTTCGAAGAGTGCTGGATCAGGCTGTAGATGAGCGTGAAGAGGAAGAGGAAGAGTTGGGGTCACCATCACCACCAGAAACAGCCTTGTCATCATCGCTTGCCAGACCTGCGGCAACGCTGCAAGAGGAGTATGAGGAAGAGGATTCAGAGGAGGAATGTGGCTTTGAGGAGGACGAAGACCAACCACAGCAGGCATCCCAGGGTGCTCGTTGTTGTCACCTATCTGGGACCCGTGGTGTTGTACGTGGCTGGGGGGAAGAACAGACCGTCAATGACATGAGGAGGAGGAACGGGAAATGAGTAGCTCGGCATCCAACCTTGTTCAAATGGGGTCTTTCATGCTGCCATGTCTGTTGAGGGACCCTCGTATAAAAAGGATGAAGGAGAACGACCTATACTGGGTGGCCACGCTACTAGACCCCCGGTATAAGAAGAAAGTGGCGGAAATGTTACCAAATTGCCGAAAGTCAGAAAGGATGCAGCAGTTCAAAACCAAACAAAAAAATATGCTTTATACAGCTTATAAGGGGAATGTCACAGCACAACGGGAATCTAACTGGGGAAAAGGTGAAAGTAATCCTCCTCCTACCACGACCACGGCGGCATGGACAGGACGCTTTACAGATGTGTTGTTGTTGAAGGACATGCAGAGCTTTTTCAGTCCTACACATCGCCACAGCCCTTTGGGATCCAGCCTTAGAGAACGACTCGACCGACAGGTAGCAGACTACCTCGCCTTAACTGCAAATATCGACACTCTGAGGAGCGACAAACCCCTTGACTACTGGGTGTGCAGGCTTGACCTGTGGCCTGAGCTATCCCAGTTTGCGATAGAACTTCTGGCCTGCCCCGCTTCAAGTGTCCTGTCAGAAAGGACCTTCAGTGCAGCAGGAGGCATTGTCACTGACAAAAGAAGTCGCCTCGGTCAAAAAAGTGTTGATTACCTCACCTTCATTAAGATGAATGAGGCATGGATCCCGAAGGGACTGACAGTGGGGGATACGTTTGACTAACAAAAGGCCTGATGACATGCCTTGGCCTCAAAATGGTCCCCACGCTGCTGTATTTAATGTCTGCATACCGGATGACTTTCGTGAATTCTCCGCCCATCAACTAGGGTTCAAGCCGCAATATTTAGTCACCTTTCTTCCTGGAAAACATCAATTTTTTGCAGCGGCCGCAACAATACCTAATTTTTTAAGCATGTGTACATGCCTAATGTTTCTGGCCTCTGGTGCTGCACTCTGGCTGCAAAAACAAAACAACAAAAAAAGGCACATACAAGTGTCAATTCCCCTTCGTGATCGGTACCTTGTTGTGGTGAAGGGGCTTGCGTATCACAATGAAGCGATCATCACCTCTATGAGTGTGTTTGCAATGTTGCCACACCCCAGATAATTAGGCCGTTGCTTCATTATGATCAGACTAAAAGCGATCGGCTGGATAATTTTTCATAGAAAAAAACATTAATTATTTTTTATTTTTTTTTTAAGTTGTATGGGTGGGTTTTTAATACATAAAATAAAAAAATCATAATAAAGTCTCTTAATAGTTTATTAGAAATAATGCAGACAATTTAAAAAATCCCCATCAATTCCAATACAAAGCAAGTACAAAGCTCAGAACTAAATTATTTCAGGATGTCGTTTATTCGACAATGATTAATCAATTCGACACAGGTCCCTGGATAGGGGACGTAACAGGGATTAAACTGATAGGAATAGTACTATTTAAGACACCACTCATATAGGGTGTCACAGCACATTGCTCCGTGCACGCGCAGTGCCCCAACTTGGGAGTAAGAGGACCGACCAAGCTGCTTTTTCCATCTCCCGGTTCCTAAAATCAATTCAGTTTGGTGTATCAGAGTTTGGTCTGTCACTGTGAAGGCAGTCGAAGATACCATGATATGGGACGTAACAGGGATTAAACTGATGAAAATAGTACTACAGAAAATACCACTCATATCGGGTGTGACAGTAAATTGCACGGTGCAGACGCAGTGACCGTGGATTCAAACAAAGGGGAGGGAGCCAGCATTTTTTTAATCATCTCCCCTTTTGAAAAATCTATTCAATAAATGGACCCCAGATAGGGGACGTAACAGGGATTAAACTGATGAGAAGAGAACTACAGAAAATAACACTAATATCGGGTGTGACAGTAAATTGCACGGCGCAGACGCAGTGACTGTGGATTCAAACAAAGGGGAGGGAGCCAGAGTTTTTTTTAACCATCTCCCCGTTCGAAAAATCTATTCAATAAATGGACCCCAGATTGGGGACGTAACAGGGATTAAACTGATGAGAAAAAAACTACAGAAAATACCACTCATATCGGGTGTGACAGTAAATTGCATGGTGCAGACGCAGTGACCGTGGTTTCAAACAAAGGGGAGGGAGCCAGCGTTTTTTTTAACAATCTCCCCGTTCGAAAAATCTATTCAATTCACCTTTCGGGGACCCTTGGTGTTGTACGTGGCTGGGTGGAGGAAGAAACCTTCAATGACATCAACGGGACATGGCTAGCTTGGTATCCAACCTTGTGCAAATGGGGAGTTTGCGGTTGGTCAAATGGACTGTTTGCGGTTGTTTGCGGTGCATTAAAAGCGGAGTTTGGTCTGTCAATGTCTGTGAAGCGGGCGTAACCCTTACACTACCTGATCGATACAACATCATACCTGATCGTATACACACACTGGATGTTTTAAACCACGTTGTTCAAAAAAAAATTGGATTGTTAGGTGATTTATGCCCTTTTTGGATTGAAACCCAGCTGTGCGTCAAATATGTAATTTTCCATGGGAGTTTTGCCATGGATCCCCCTCCGGCATGCCACAGTCCAGGTGTTAGTCCCCTTGAAACAACTTTTCCATCACTACTGTGGCTAGAAAGAGTCCCTGTGGGTTTTAAAATTCGCCTGCCTATTGAAGTCAATGGCGGTTCGCCCGGTTCGCCCATTCACGAATATTTGTAAAAATTTGCGCTCGCCGTTTGCGAACGGAAAATTTTATGTTCGCGACATCTCTACTAGTGACCACGCCCAACAAGGTGGGTAACCCCTCCAGCAGCGGACATAGGAGGAAACAACTGAAAGGGGAAGTGCACACACCAGCATAAAAAGCTACACGTTGCCGCAGGCAACAACATGCAAGGCATGTCATGGCGCACACCACAAAGGCCATGACACTGCCCCCTCATGCTGAAACAGCAACACGTTTCCACAGGCAACAGCAAGCTTTGCATAAGTGTCACAGCGCACACCAAAGGCCATGACACTCCCACCCCTCAAAGCCCCCCCAACCGAAAAAGGGGAAACTAGTGAGGAACCCACAAACAGGGATGGGGAAGGGAAAAAAAAGGTAGCAGAATTAGTGTCAGCGCAAGCGAGTCTCCCCAGAACTGCTGCCAGCCCCTGGAGCAACACACAGGAACCAGGGCACCAGCCACCAAACAACCAGGAGAGACCGCACTGATCACTGCCTCCACACTCAGACACGGTTCACACCAAGTCGCTGCCAGCATGCATCCCCCACCAGCATACACCAAAGCCAGTTCAACAAGAAATGCAGCCAGCCACCACAACACAAGCGACAGAACCACTGAGACATGGACGAGGGGAGACCAAACACAAGTGACGGTTCACACCTACTGCAACATCTGTTACAGAGAACCACACTGTTAACAGGGTTTCCCTTTCACCCTCCCTCCAGAGGATAAGCATGTGCACCAGAAAACGGCAGGCGACACATGCTGTGCCCTCTTCCGAAGGCACCGACAGAGGAAAAGGGCCTAGTCGGACATACTGTCATGGTGGGGAGTGGGGGAAACCCCCCACCATACTATGACTGGGGGATAAGGAAAGCAACTAGGCCTGAACACAAGGATGAGAGCAGGTCACCTCCTATTGCGTCCCTATACCTAGCCCTAACTCCTCACTGTATGATTGGACCTGGATGGTAGGACGGCTCATACCCTGGATACCTAAGGCCCTGAGTCGCCCTGAGAATCCCTCACAAAGGAGCTGA
The DNA here is from genome assembly GCF_014858855.1 of Bufo gargarizans. Taxonomy (NCBI): domain Eukaryota; kingdom Metazoa; phylum Chordata; class Amphibia; order Anura; family Bufonidae; genus Bufo; species Bufo gargarizans. Next base: position 750,674,678 of record NC_058080.1, on the reverse strand, counting down.
GGAGAGGTGCCATGTTCTTCCAGGACACGGAAGAACAGGAGTCTCAAAAGGCCTAGAAGCAGGGAAAGGAAAAGACCATATGCAGCAAGAGAAACGGCAGGTAAGAAAATAAGACAACACACCTACCTACCGCTGCCACAATGGAGCTACCGGAGCTCAAACACCAAACAGGACACCATACCAGCAACTCTCACAGGTACCCAGCACACCAGACTCCGCTAGGACCCCCATGCCGCAAGGTGCATGGCAGCCCCAGGCAGCACTGCATACAGGCTTGTGGTTCAATAACAACACACCAAATCATAACCCCACACCAAACATACAACACATGTAAGGGAGGGAAGACATCGCTGGAGACCTCGATGTCCCACTAGGAGGCCCTCACTCTGGGAGATGGAACATGAAGACCAGGAGCATAACTCCAACACACACCATGGCTGGAGTACCACTAACTCCAGGCCTCTAGCCACAGGTAAGATGAAGCACCTAGTGACCACGCCCAACAAGTGGTTAACCCCTCCAGCACCAGACAGAGGAGGAAACAACTGAAAGGGGAAGTGCACACACCAGCATAAAAAGCTACACTTTGCTGCAGGCAACAACATGCAAGGCAACCATGTCACGGCACACACCACAAAGGCAGTGACACTGCCCCCGCATGCTGAGCCCCCCACCCCAGGCTCATTTTTGGCTAGACCCAGTGGCTGGACGCCGGTCAGTGCAGCCAAGATGAGGACATTTTGGGGCCTCGTGCTGCATATGGGTCTAGTCCAAAAACCCAGTGTCAGGCAATACTGGAGTGGGGACGTCCTCTACCAGACCCCACTCTACAGTATGGTCATGACATGTCCCCGGTTTGAGGCCATCCGGAAATGTCTGCATTATTCCGATAATGCAGCATGTCCACCCCAAGGTGATCCTGCCTATGACCGGCTGTATAAGATACGGCCGGTCATCGATCACTTTGGGGCCACATTTCAGCAGGCCTACATACCTGGAAGGGAGGTCGCGGTTGATGAGTCTCTCGTTGCGTTCAAGGGGAGACTTAGTTTCCGCCAATATATTCCCACAAAGCGGGCGAGGTATGGCGTGAAGCTATACAAAATTTGGGAGAGTACCTCAGGGTACACTTACAAATTTTGTGTGTACGAGGGGCGAGATTCCCGGATTCAACCCCCAGAATGTCCCCCCACTCTGGGTGTTACCGGGAAACTCGTGTGGGACCTTATGTACCCACTGCTGGATAACAGTTACCACTTGTACGTGGACAACTTTTATACCAGCATTCCCTTGTTCAGGTCCCTTGCCGCCAGATCCACGTTCGCTTGTGGGACCGTGCGGAAAAATCAACGCGGCCTCCCTGCCCACCCCCTCCAGGTACCTATCCCCAGGGGTGAGAGGCACTTACCAGTTGAAACCTGTTGCTGGTCAGGTATAAGGACAAGAGGGATGTCCTTATGCTGTCCACAATCCACGGTAACAGCACCACCCCTGCCCCTGTGCGAGGTACCGCGGCAACGGTCCTCAAGCCCGATTGTATCGTCGACTACAATTGGTATATGGGAGGAGTTGATCTCTCTGATCAAGTCCTCACGCCATATAACGCCATGCGCAAAACCCGGGCATGGTACAAAAAAGTTGCGGTCTACTTGGTGCAGGTTGCCATGTACTTATATTACACTTATTTGTACCCCTGCACGTGTAGAGGCACTTGTGAAATATTTACATTTAGTCTGAGACTACTAGTTGCCTGCTCTTGACATGTGCACTTTTTTATTTTAATGTAGTGTTTATATGAGTTAAAATTTAACTTTTATTGTTTATTTTTATTAAATAATCTGTGAGCACAAATTAATGTATTTATTACCTCCTACTTTGATGACGTAATGGATTGGTAACCAATGGCTTTTTTTCTTTCTTTTTAAATGGATTCTTAGTTCATGGGTTTTGACTGGTTGTTTGAATCACTGTGTTCTGACGTAACATAATCGCGCGATCTTACCCTAGTCTCGCGCATGTCTAGGCACTTAGTGGTTTTAGCTGATACCTAGTTCGATTTACTAGGTCCTGACGTTAGTATTCGCGCGATCGTTTACCAGTCTCGCGCATGTCTATGCACTTGGAGGTTTTTGCATCTAATACTGAACTTTGAATCACCTAACTAGTTTTAGGGATACTAGCGATCTCTGTTAGATTTCTTTATTATTTATAATTTATGAATGTATTTAGCGCTTGCTATTACATATATTAGCAGATCTCTGCTCTGATTTTGTATTTGGTTAGTATTGACTTGAATATATAAAAAAAGGCAAATATGACTATATGGTACTTGCATAGACCTCTATCATTTTTTTCTTTTTTTCTATTATTTTCCTCCAATTGCATTTTTTGCCATGTACAGCGCTTTTGTACTATCCCGAAGCGCTGGCAGCACAGGGACTTTCCTCCAATTCTATGAGGCAGTTCTCAAAGACCTGATCTTTTCGGACCGGGAAAGAGCAGGCCGGAGTACCTCGGGAACTGGAGGCGCCCGGATCGTCCCTGGCCACACTTTTCCAGGTGTGGTCCCCATACTGGAAAGAAGGGACGAACCCAAAAAAGATGCAGAGTGTGTCACAGGAGGGGGATACGGAAGGACACCACCACTCAATGTGACACGTGCCCCGATCATCCGGGCCTCTGCGTTATCGATTGCTTCAGGGAGTATCACACTTCCATGGAGTACTACATTTTTATAATCCCCAACAGTCCACTAGAGAACATAAAAAACTATGGCTCTCAGACTTTGGAGACACGGAAACAATTATTTTTCCCCAAAAAAATATTAGTTTTAGTGCAGGCATCCTCAAACTGCGGCCCTCCAGATGTTGTAAAACTATAACTCCCAGCATGCCCAGTACAACCTACAGCCATCAGCCGGGCATGGTGGGAATTGTAGTTACACCATCTGGAGGGCCGCCGTTTTAGGATGCCTGCTTAGTGTCTCCAAAGTCTGAGAGCCATAATTATTGGGCATCGTCACGTGCGGTAAAGTTGTCACTATAAAATAACTTTGGACCCAAACGCCTCGGGAATGCAACGGTGTTAAAAATATAAAATAAAAACTGTGCCAAAACACCCATTTTTGGGCAAAATTTCCATTTGAATCCTTTTTTTTTTGCCGGTAATAAAGCAAGGGTTAACAGCCAAACAAAACTAAAATTTATTGCCCACGATTCTGTAGTTTTGCAGAAACACCCCCATCATGTGGTCGTAAATGGCTAATATAGCCGCACGGCAGGGCATAGAACGAAGGGAACGCCATGACGGTTCTGGAAGGCCGATTTTGATGGACAGTTTTATTTTTTGACACCATGTCCTATTAGAAGCCCCCCCTGATGTAGCCTAGACTAGAAACTCAAAAAAGTGACCCCATCTAAGAAACTACCCCCCTCAAGGTATTCAAAGTTACTTTACAAACTATGTTAACCCCTTAGGTGTTCCACAAAACTAAATAGCGAATGCTAGAAAATAATTTTAGAATTAATTTTTTTGTTACATTGCCTCAAAAAGAGTAATATAGAGCAACCAAAAATCATATTTACCCCTAAAATAGTCCCAAAACAACAACACCTTATCCCGTAGTTTCCTAGATGGGTGTCACTTTTATGGAGGTTCTACTCTAGGAGGCATCAGAGGGGCTGTCCAGCAAAATCTGCCTTCCAAAAAACCATTAGACGTTCCCTTCTTCTATGTCCTGCCGTTTTAGCCAAATAGTAGTTTACGACCACATATGGGGTGTTTCTGCAAACTACAGAATCAGGGCAACCCATTTTAAGTTTTGTTGGCTGTTAAACCAATTTTTTTCCCAGTAATAAAGTAAGGGTTTAAAATGGAAAATTTTCCAAAAAATAGAAATTTCTAAATTGTTTCTCCATCTGCCATTAACTCTTTGGAACACCTAAAGGGTTAACAAAGTTTGTAAACCCAGTTTTGAATACCTTGAGGGGTGTACTTTCTTAGATAGAGTCACTTTTTAGAAATTTATATTCTAGGGGTGCAACAGGGGCCTTCAAATGGGACATGGTATAAACAAAACCAGTCCTGCAAAATCTGCCTTCCAAAACCCATATGGTGTTCCCCTCCTTCTATGTGCTCCCGTTCGGCCAAACAGTAGTTTACAACCACATATGGGGTGTTTCTGCAAACTACAGAATCGGGGCAACCCATTTTGAGTTTTGTTTGGCAGTTAACCCTTGTTTTACTCCTTGAAAAATTTGATTATATTGGAAAAAAAATAAAAAATAGAAATTTCAAAATTGTTTCTCCATTTGCCATTAACTCTTGTGGAACACCTAAAGGGTTAACAAAGTTTGTAAACCCAGTTTTGAATACCTTGAGGGGTGTACTTTCTTAGATGGAGTCACTTTTTTGAAAAAAATTGATTATATTGAAAAAATTTCCAAAAAATAGAAATTTCTAAATTGTTTCTCAATCTGCCATTAACTCTTGTGGAAGACCTAAAGGGTTAATAAAGTTTGAAAAAACAGTTTTGAATACCTTGAGGGGTATAGTTTCTAGAATGGGGTCATTTTTGGGGGGTTTCTATTATCTAAGCCTCACAATATGACTTCAAACCTGAACTGGTCCATAAAAAGTGGGATTTTGAAGATTTCTGAAAAATTTCAAAATTTGCTTCTAAACTTCTAAGCTTTGTAACATCCCCCAAAAATAAAATATCATTCCCAAAATGCTACAAACATGAAGTAGACATATGGGGAATGTAAAGTCATCAAAAATGTTGGGGGTATTACTATGTATTACAGAGGTAGAGAAACTGAAACTTTGAAATTTGCTCATTTTTCAAACTTTTTGGTAAAATTTTTCTTTTTTTATGCAAAAAAAATTAACTTTTTTGACCCAATTTTAGCAGTGTCATGAAGTACAATATGTGACAAAAAAACTATCTCAGAACGGCCTGGGTAAGTCAAAGCGTTTTAAAGTTATGAGCACTTAAAGTGACACTGGTCAGATTTGCAAAAAATGGCCAAGTCCTTAAGGTGAAATAGGGCTGAGTCCTTAAGGGGTTAAAATGACTTTTGTGGCCCTATTAGCTAGCGTTTGGTGTCCCTAACAGCCTGTCCCTGCTCCACACAGCAACCTCTCCCTACACTGGCAAAACACTGAATGTAAAATGGCAGCCAGATCTGGTTTATTTATAAGGTAGGGGGTATGTCCATGTGCTGAAATGTCCCAATTGGCTGTCCTGTACCACCTAATGGATGTGTCATGGGTCAAAGTTCTTCACAATGTAAAAGAATATGGCGGGCGCAAATTTCTCCATATGTTCGGCGAACACGCAAAGTTTGCAGCGAAATGACCGCTGGGAGAACCGCAAGGCCATCTCTACCAGTAACCACCTTCTCTCAAACAGCTTTGAGTAAAGCTTCTTCCTTGATGCAAGGATAGGTTGTGGTAGTGATCAATAATCAATCTTGTGAAGGTAGAGTTTTTGGGTAGAATTTCTGGATGCTTCACTCTGCTATGTAACTATGCATTTTCCAGTCTCCCTCCCACCTTCAGTATACCATCCTGCAGAACAAGATTAAGCTTGTACAATGGGTGGTTGCTTGGAAGCCTGTTAGCTTCTTGACTAAGTCTAACTGTTTAGTCACATAGCGATTCCATCTAGAAGCCACTTCTTCAGGTAGCTTAGTTAGCATCCTGTGGTTTTCTAGATAGTCGTTCAGTACTTCCAGTCCTTGAACATGTGGGATGACAAATATTCTATTTCGACTAATATAATACGAATACTCAATCGAATATTAGCGAAATATCGCAAAATCGAATATGGCTGGCACCTCCCGCTCATCACTAGTAGTCTTGAGCTTGCATTCCAAGAGCAGCTTGGCACCATAGGAGTGTTTCAGTATTGTTTTTCAGGATCACAGGTTGGTTACCCTTGATGCGAGCACGACAAATCTTTTCTTTCTCATTGGCAAATTTCTGTTGTGCACTTAATAAACGGATGGTCTGTTGTATCACCTTTTTGGATGCTAGTGAAGTGGTAGGCATGGACTTTTATAAAGCTTTAAGCATTTCAGTATAACAGTTCCCTGGCTTGCATGACAATGATACCTTGTTGGGGTAGTATGGTTCCTCCCACTTGAAGAGTTGGCTACTGTACCCATGCACTGGCACAGGTTTGCGGTTCCTGGCTATAATGTTCAGCAAGGATTCTGGTGGCTGTGTCAGCTGGTCATGGTCCCAGTATTTCTCAAATGCAGTCTGTTGGATAGTTGTGACTTGAGACCCGGTGTCCAATAAGGCAACAAAGGCAACCCCATTGATTCGAAGAACCACTTCTGGATGGGGGTCCTACATATCTGGGCATCCAGCTGGGATCTTCTGGACCTACTGCTCTACCTCCCGAGGGGCAGTCCTTGGCCTCAGGAGTCGATCTTTTAACTGCCAGCAGATCCTTTCGCTATGGTCTGGCTTGTGACAGTATCTACAAATCAGTTGCTTTTGCTCGTCAAGGTGGCCAGTGAGTCATCTACCAGGGTTTCTGGGATAAGTCTCTTTATCATTAGGAGGGAAACGTTTCCTTGGTAATGGTGTCTCCTCCACAATAGGGTTTTCTCCCACTGTTCCAGTTTTTGTCATTCTTTCTCCAGACTTTTGGTTAGAAAGTTGACTTGATCTATCAAAGCATGAACTGCATTAGGAACTAAAGCTTGACAATCTAATAACAAGGACAGGTGCACTCTGCGATCTTACTAAGCCCTCAAACTGGTGTTAAAATTGAGAGATTAGCCAACATGTCCTACTATGAGGACATGTCTGAGCCCGAGCACCGTGCCAAGGTTTCTCAAGTAGCTTGGGTCCTAACACTCACCTACCTGAGCAGTATGGGCAATATCAGGAGCCAGTGGGCAAATTACAGGAGCTCCTTGAGAAACCTTGGCGTGGTGCTCGGGCTCAGACATGTCCCCCTAGTGGGATATGTTGGCTAATCTCTCAATTTTATCATCAGTTTGAGGGTTTAATAAGTCTGCAGAGTGCACCTGTCTTTGTTATTATATTGTTATATTGATTATCATATCCACATATTGCTATCTTGTGTAGGATGTCTATTGTGGTACTTGTGGTCTGCCGCGGGCATCCTCCACTGCATGCATTTTTGCTGGGGATCGCCATTAAGTCCCTTAGATAAGAGTGACAGACAGTCTGTATTTAGATGCACATCAGTCAGATTCACCACATTATGTCCCACTGGTAACTCCTGAATATCCCCCACATTAAGTGCTAGCGCCTCCAAGCTACTTGCTTTCTTTTGTATCCAATTGTAGACAATTTAACTACTTCTATGCCAGCACATCTTAGAACCTGCGGTGCAATTAGAATGTTCCTTTCAAATGATGCAATTGGTATTATTACGCAATGAAAAAGAGTATGAAAAAGTGCTAACTGAATTAAATAGAGCTAAAAATGAATTGAGAGCGAGAAGAACAGATAACCAGTTTCAAATAAATTGGAAAAACGCTTGATACCGATACAAGCTGAAATAAAAGAGAGAAAGAAAGATAAATTCTTGCGTGACAAAGATGACTATGACAATGGAAAGATTTTTGACAGGATGATTCAAAAACGTGCACAGAGGAGGAGGCGCCCAAATAAACGACGGTCCCGAGAATATTGGACGTCAGATTCCGATTCAAGCGCTTCAGAAGATTCAAACAAACGCTCTCAAGATCGGATCCATATGAAAATAGCTGACAGTGATTCAGATGTATCAGCGGCCCCTTTAGGAGTAACACAAGAAGAGGGAGAAAGAACAGAAAAACCGCAAAGAAGTGGATACAAAAGGAAGCAAGTAGCTTGGAGGTGCTAGCACTTAATGTGGGGGATATTCAGGAGTTACCAGTGGGACATAATGTGTTGAATCTGACTGATGTGCATCTAAATACAGTCACTCTTATCTAAGGGACTTAATTTTGGTATGGTGAATGAGTTTGATGATATACATTTTGAAATAGATTTGTTCAAGGCAGTGAGGAAATTGAATTTACACAAAAAAATTTATGATAAAAATGGGAATATCGAAAAGTTGAAAGAGTTGGAGACCCCAATCATGATTGGTCCCCAAGGATTTATTTTGGAGAGTACAAGGATAAAACTGACAGACAGATGATAGATGTTCTATTAGAATTACAAGGGTGTGAACTAGATAGACAATCAGAATCAAGCGATGTACACTAAGTGTTCACAAAGGGAGTTACAACTACTTTTTCTCCACCCTTGCCGGCCGGTAGTAGCATTGACCTCTTTCAGAGGCAGGTTATCAAGGAAATTGAAGCCTTGAGTTATCTTAAAGAGGGATCCAACCTGGAAGAAGGAGAGCTTCGTGCTCTAGATTGGATCTCTAAGAATAAAGATATAATAATTAAACCAGCCGACAAGGGTGGAAAGACAGTAGTGATGTATAAAACACAATACACGCAGGAAGCAGCACGTCAGCTCAGTGACAGTAACACATATATGCCCCTTAGAACTGTTAAATATCGTCCAGCATTTCTTAATTTTGTAAGAGATGCTTCAGAAGGAGCCAACAAAATATGGAGAGTTCTTGATGAAAGATAAAAGTTAAAAGGGTTTAATTCGCATAAAAAGAAACAGTTACAAAGTTTAGGAAGAGAAAAATATAAAGTACAGCAGAAGAATCTCAAAAGATAACAAGCATGTAATAAACCAATTTAGAATGAGTGAAGAAAAAAGTGATTCCCTTAAAGTAACGTGTATGTGTGAATCTGTGTGTGTAGAGAGCAACAGGTGTCTTCTCAAAGAATGCTCTCCCAATGTCATGGGACAAAGCCTTTTTATAGGTTGACTCTCCATAGAGTTACATTGTATCCTAAATTTACCATTAGAACAGACATATATGGTTAACTAGTAAAACCCCTTACATCATGGTTTTCTAAGTTTCCTTATTTGTAAAGCTAATAATAATATGCTGAGGTAGGAGGATTCCTAACCTTTCAAATACTATTGTCGTCTCAAGAATCTGTCAAAATGCAACTTAAACACAAGTGCTGACCCTTTCATGGTCCTTAAAATAAACCTAGCCTACTAAAAGTGTTAATATGTTATTTTACATTTCCCCCTGATTATGATTTTAAATCTAATTTTTCAATCATAACCTTCTAATTTAACGCAATTATTCACCATTCGTATCACATTCATTCATTGACTATGTTATAGCACTTGGTTGATTGATCCATTTTTGGTTCAGTATTCAATATAGAATTGGAATACTGAGTTCTTTTTAACATTTCTTTTAAAATGTTGTCTCCCTTATTAATTTCTTCCTTATATTCCTATATGTTTTGCTAATCTTATACATAATAAAAATTTGATAGATAACACACAATATCACAATAAATAATAATAATAGGATGGGACAAAGTATTCCCAACTGCTGTTTGTGCAGAAGATTTTGTCCACATATTTACAGATTTCTTAAATTTTCCCCACCAAGATGTTCCAGACATAGTATTCCATTCATGTTCTATTTCTGATAATTGTCCTTGATGATGATTAAATGCAATTTCAGCTTCTTTTACTTGTTCGTTTAATATTTTTAAAAACCTTTATCCTTTTTAATTTCTTCTGTCCACTTATCCCACGGAAATTTATCAATTTGAGTGAGATTGAATTGTACTGGAAGGGTTTTTAATTGATTTGTATTTATGGAAGAAATATTAAGTCTTCCTAAATTCATAGAAATAGCTCTCAGGTCTCCTTCCAAACAATGTAGACCTCTTGTCAAATTCTCGTAATGTATACAAGAAGAAAAGAACGCTACGACCTTTTCTTTCTCAGACATCACTTGTACACAAACTTTGTTTAAACCAACTTGAGTTACCAAATCATGAATTGAGTACACATTCTCAATCCGTGCATGGCAAGAAGTTTGATTATGGAAACAAGAATGATAAATCGCCTTATCTTGCTCCGGTAAACAGATTATTTTAGAAACAAAGTGTAGACATGAAGAAAGATTCAATTGTTCTATATGAGAACCATTATATGCAAATTCTGTATATTGCAATTGATAATAAATCAACTGTGTTTCACTCACAGGAATTCCTAAAACAACTATTGGAACGACCATTTGTTCTCTTCCAGCTACTGGAATCAATGAGGTCGCTGTACATGTGTTCTCATTACATCCTAACCACTTATTTACCCATAAATCTATATGTCTCATACTGTCTCCTGGCTGGCTCGCCATTTGTTAAATATCGTCCAGCATTTCTTAATTTTGTAAGAGATGCTTCAGAAGGAGCCAACAAAATATGGAGAGTTCTTGATGAAAGATAAAAGTTAAAAGGGTTTAATTCGCAAAAAAAACAGTTACAAAGTTTAGGAAGAGAAAAATATAAAGTACAGCAGAAGAATCTCAAAAGATAACAAGCATGTAATAAACCAATTTAGAATGAGTGAAGAAAAAGTGATTCCCTTAAAGTAACGTGTATGTGTGAATCTGTGTGTGTAGAGAGCACAGGTGTCTTGTCAAAGAATGCTCTCCCAATGTCATGGGACAAAGCCTTTTTATAGGTTGACTCTCCATAGAGTTACATTGTATCCTAAATTTACCATTATAACAGACATATATGGTTAACTAGTAAAACCCCTTACATCATGGTTTTCTAAGTTTCCTTATTTGTAAAGCTAATAATGATATGCTGAGTTAGGAGGATTCCTAACCTTTCCAAATACTATTGTCGTCTCAAGAACTGTCAAAATTGACACGTCACACAAGTGCTGACCTTTCATTGTCCTTAAAGGGCTTCTGTTACCCCACTAAAGTGATTATTTTTTTTTGGGCTGGTGAAATTAGTTATATTGCGATATATGACAATATAATTGTGTTACTTACTTTGATCCAGCAGTTTCAGCAAAAAACGAAGTTTTATAATATGTAAATTCGGTCTCTACCAGCAAGTAGGGCGGCTACTTGCTGGTAGCTGCTGCAGAAATCCGCCCGCTCGTCGTGTTGATTGACAGGGCCAGCCGGGATCTCCTCCTCCGGCCAGCCCTGTCGGCATTTCAAAAATCGCGCGCCTGTGTTGATTCGGCGCAGGCGCTCTGAGATGAGGAGGCTCGTCTCCTCAGCACTCCCTCAGTGCGCCTGCACCGATGACGTCTTCTATTTCGGTGATGTCATCGGCGCAGGCGCACTGAGGGAGTTCTGAGGAGACGAGCCTCCTCATCTCAGAGCGCCTGCGCCGAATCAACACAGCGCGCGATTTTTGAAATGCCGACAGGGCTGGCCGGAGGAGGAGATCCGGCTGGCCCTGTCAATCAACACGACGAGGGGGCGGATTTCTGCAGCAGCTACCAAAGTAGCCGCCCTACTTGCTGGTAGAGACCGAATTTACATTTATAAAACTTCGTTTTTTGCTGAAACTGCTGGATCAAAGTAAGTAACACAATTATATTGTCATATATCGCAATATAACTAATTTCACTAGCCCAAAAAAAAAATCACTTTAGTGGGGTAACAGAAGCCCTTTAAAATACCCTATCCTACTAAAAAGTGTTAATATGTTATTTTACAAGAACCAACCCTATAGGTAAACATCAAAAGCAATTGAGAACCCTATTATGGAAATATCTAGACACAGGACTCATATCTAAACGCACTGCAGAGAAGCTCTATCCACTTTTTCCTATTAAACCAGTATGGCATTATATGCCAAAAATCCACAAGTCACTGGTGGATCCTCCAGGATGTCCCATCGTGTCAGGCATCGGGTCACTGACCGAGCCCCTCTCCCAGTATTTGGACTGGATTTTACGACCACTTTTACAAGGGATTCTGTCTTATTTGGAGGACACCAGTGACTTTTTAGGAGCTCTTAAAGAGATTGAGTGGCAAGAAGATTGCCTGCTAGCCTCAATAGATGTGGAAAGTCTTTATACAAGAATACCCCAGGAGCAAGGAGTAAAAATCATCTGCAGTTTATTGACTAGGTTCGGTAAGAGTGCGCTCTACACTGAGTTGATAGGGGAAGCATTGTCGTTTGTATTGTCTCATAACTCCTTTATGTATGATCAGCAATGGTACAGTCAAATAGCAGGTACAGCGATGGGGACGCCGGTCTCCTGTACCTGCTAATTTGTTTTTGCCAGCCTTTGAGGAGAAATATATTTTTTCGGTTAGCAATCCACACGTGAAATATATTAGGATATTTTTAAGATACATCGACGATGTCTTTATTGTATGGACTGGTTATAAGAATTTGTTCCACTCCTTTGTAGAACATCTCAATAATGTCAATGATATGAATATGCGATTCACAAGTAGAATAGAAGAACAAGAATTTGGATGTTCAAGTGAGTGTGAAGCACGGCAGTCTAGACACCACAATATAGAAACCCACTAAGCCCTAATTAAATTTTAAGAGTTTTCATCCCCCACATGTGCTGACAGCAGTCCCTTATGGACAATTTTTGCGGTTAGCAAGAATAATTACAAGTGGAGAAGTTTTTGAAGAACAATGTAGAGATCTAAAAATACGATTATTACAAAGAGGATATCCAGCGCATGTTATTGATAAAGCTTACAAAAAAAGCGTATACACAAGAAAAAATGTTCTCACATCACGTAAGAAAAAGAAAAGAATAATCAGAGGACAGTTCCCAA